>NC_041216.1:17572642-17629208 GCF_002837175.3 Physeter macrocephalus
GTGCTCCGCAATGGGAGAGGCCCCAACAGTGAGAGGCCCGCGTACCTCAAAAAAAAAAAAAAAAAAAAAAGAAGAATAGTACTATGCCCCTTGGGAACCCACCACCAAGCTTTGTCCCATCTTTCCAGTGGTCCCTGGCAACTCCCTTCCCAGCCTGAACCAGATCCTCTCCTTGACTCTTGGGACATGTTTCTTTTGTGGGCTCCATGTAAGAGCTTTTTTCAAAAAGTGGCTGTGAGATGTTTTCTGTTACCAACCAATGCTCCAATTCTCTGACACCCACTGGTTACTCAATAATTCAATTCGTTTCTAACACTATCTCCCTGGTGTATGAGCACCAGATCCCACAAGTTACAGGGCTCAGTTCCACTTCAGACACCAGTGGCTGGTGGCCAGGGGCTACCCCTGTACTTGTTTTTTTTTTTTTTTTGGCTACACCGTACGGCTTGCAGTATCTTAGATCCCTGACCAGGGATCCAACCCGGGCCCCTGGCAGTGAAAGCGCTGAGTCCTAACCACTGGACCGCCAGGGAATTCCCTACCCCTATACTTCTGAGCTAACCGTCCATAAATTGGGGGTTCCCAACACCCCCTCCTCAGGTGTAATTTGCTAGAATGGCCTGCGGAACTCAGGACCTTACTCATGTTTACCAGTTTATTAGAAAGGAGTCCGATGAACATGGAGATGAAGACATACATAAGGCGAGGTCTGGAAGGGTCCTGAGAACACACGGTAAAGACTCACGGATGCCATCAATGAGAACGACAGGCCCGGAACAGGCTTCAGGGACCATTCAGTCCCGCTGTCTCCTTTCCATTTGGGCAAACTGAGGCCCAGGTCATTCAGCACATTAAGAACACAGCTGGGGGACTTCCCTGGTGGCGCAGTGGTTAAGAATCTGCCTGCCAATGCAGGGGACACGGGTTCGAGCCCTGGTCAGGGAAGATCCCACATGACGCGGAGCAACTAAGCCCCGTGCACCACAGCTACTGAGCCTGCGCTCTAGAGCCCATGCGCCGCAACTACTGAGCCCATGTGCCGCAACTACTGAAGCCCACAGGCCTACAGCCCGTGCTCCACAACAAGAGAAGCCACCGCAATGAGAAGCCCGCACACCGCAACGAAGAGTAGCCCCGGGTCGCTGCAACTAGAGAAAGCCCACACGCAGCAATAAAGACCCAACGCAGCCAAAAATAAATACATAAAATAAATATATTTATAAAAAAAAGAACACAGCTGGGCCTAGAACCCAATTTCCTCATCTGTCAAATATTGAACAGCCAAGATTTATTGAGAGTTTACAGCACACCGAGGTATCAACCCTGTGGGGCAGGTATTCTTACTATCCCAGCTTCCAGATGAGGCAGTTGAGGCTCAGATAAGGGAGGTAACTTCCCCAAAGGTCCTATGTCTGGTAGAACGTGCACAAAGCAGAGTCTCGGTGCTGAGTTCCTCTCTGGGAAGACAAAGGCTCTACCTCACAATGTTATTGAAAGGATCTAGTCATCCAAAGCATATTTACAGGAAGGGAAACATTGTCACCAGCTGCTCCACGTCTTAGCGGGGGTGGCAGGAGGAAAGCACCCTCGCGTGGAAGGTGACCTTCCCCACCCCACCCCAGGTGAGAATCAAGGGAGCAACTTTGTACGGTGAACCAAAACCAGAAATGTCGACTTTGACGTCAGCAGTCCGAGGAGGGGGAGCCCTGCGGGGGCGAGTGCCTCAGAAGAGGATGGGGGGAGAGGAGCTGAGATGGAGAAGGGCTTCCTGAGAGCTTCATGGTGAGGGGCCCAGGCCCGAGGACAAAGGAGGAGAGGAGACATGAAGAACTGAGCGGTGGCCGTTTATTCTATGTCGGGCTGTTTTCTGTCCTATGCTGAGTGTTGTCAACCTCTGCGCCTCAGTCAAGTCTATCATAGATGGTTTGGGGCACAGATGAGGAGGGAGCAGTGATCACCGTGGCGGAGGAAGGGTGCAGCTTTGCTGAGAGATGATGGCAGTCACAGAAGATGGGGCTGAGAATTGGTCCAGAAGCAGAGATTCAGAGTAAAGTGTGACAAGAGACCGTAACAGCCCCCCGGGTGCCTCGGAAATAGTGAGGAAGGCTCTGAACTTCCCATGGTACATGGAATGGAGCTTTGAGCTATTTTATTTGATTATTAAAGGAAAAGGTAACCCCAGAAACCTGGAGGGCTGTGGGGGCCACCTCTTATATGCGGAAAACCCTTAGCACAGTGTCTCCACTCAGGAATTGCTTAATAAATGGCAACTGCAGTGATGGCCCTGGAGGTAGCAGGTGTAATGTTTAGTGGGCAGACCTGAGCCAGATTGCTTGGGTTCATGTCTTGGCCATGTTCTTTTAGGTGAGTTAATTCACCTCCTTCAGTTTCTTATCTAAAAAATGGAGATGCTATTAACATCTACCTTGTAAGGCTGTAATGGGAAGTAAATGAGAGAATACATATAAAGCACTCAGCACAGCATAGTAGTCAGGGTTCTCCAGAGAAACAGAATCAATAGGAAATATACATATAAATATAAATATATATATATATACACATGTATATATATGTATTTCTTAGTCATATGTGTGTGTGTGTGTCTTTGTGTTTGGGCTGCTATTACAAAAATACCATAGACTGGGTGGCTTAAATAACAGTTATTTTTCACAGTTATGGAGGCTGGGAAGTCCAAGATCAAGGCACCAGCAGACTCAGTGTCTAGTGAGAGCTCACTTTCTGGGTCAGAGACGGCTGTCTTTTCACTGCATTCCCAAATGGCACAAGGGGCAAGGATGCTCTCTGGGGTCTCTTTTATAAGGGCACTGATCCCATGTATGAAGGCTTTCCCCTCAGTGGCCTAATCGCCTCCCAAAGTCCCCCACCTCTAAATCCCATCACATTGGGGATTAGGTTTCAACATACGAATTTGGGGGGGGACGCAAACTTTTATATATACACATACACACACATACATATAGCAACATATAGAGTACAATGTTATATGATACTATATACTATAGTATATGTTGTATATATATGTACATACGCTATTTTTTTATATTTATATATACATACATATATTTATTATTAGGTATTGGCTCATGTGGTTATGCAAGGCTGAGAAGTCACATGATCCCCTGTCTGCAAGCTGGAGACCCAGAAATCTGGTGGTATAGTTCAAGGGCCTAAGAACTAGATAGCTAATGGTGTAGATTCCAGCCTAAGTCTGACGGTCTGAGGACCAGGAGTACCGAGGCCAGAAGATGGATGTCCCAGTTCAACTAGTCAGTCAGAGAATGAATTCAACTTTCCTCTGCCTTTTTGTTCTATTCAGGCCCTCAACAGATTAGATGGTGCCCATCCACAAGCAGAGGCCGGTCTGCTTTACTCAGTCCACCAATCCACGTGCTAATCTCGTCCAGAAACACCTTCACAGGCACACCCAGAGGTAATGTTTAACCAGGTATCTGGGCATCCCATAGCCCCGTCTAGTCGATGCATAAAATTACACACAGCAGCTGGGACCCAGGAAGCATTCATTACATGTGGATCGTTATTATTGTGGTTTTATGGGTAAGGAAACAGAGGTTCAAAAAGGTTAAATCTGGATAAACAACAAGGTCCTACTGTATAGCACAGGGAACTATATTCAGTATCTGTAATAAACCATAATGGAAAAGAATATAGAAAAAAATAATGTATATATGTATAACTAAATCACTTTGCTGTACAGCAGAAATTAACACAATATTGTAAATCACCTATACTTCAATTTCTTAAAAAAAGGTTAAGTCATTTGGCCATAGTGACATGGCTTCAGCGGTGTGCTGGTGACCTAGGGGCTCAAAAAAGAAAAAACCCAACCCAAAAATACCCTGATTTGTTGCATTTGCCAATTCCCGTGGTATAAATGTTCCTGCCATGGTTGATTTCAAGCTACCGATGGTTTAACAAGGAGTTCACCAGATTCTAGAATATTTCAGGATTGGCTTTTGTGAGCCAGTATGAGCTGAACCCCACGTACCACTACAGCACACTGTGCCTGCAACATGGGGGCATTTAGCTATTATTAGCTAAAAACATTAGCTATTTTTTTTCATGTGTTTTATTATTTATTTACTTAGTTATTTATTGGCTGTGTTGCGTCTTTGTTGCTATGCGCGGGCTTTCTCTAGTTGCAGCGAGCGGGGGCTACTCTTCGTTGCGGTGCGCGGGCTTCTCATTGCGGTGGCTTCTCTTGTTGCGGAGCACGGGCTCTAGGCACGCAGGCTTCAGTAGCTGTGGCACGCGGGCTTCAGTAGTTGTGGCTCACGGGCTCTAGAGCGCAGGCTCAGTAGTTGTGGCGCACGGGCCTAACTGCTCCATGGCATGTGGGATCTTCCCGGACCAGAGCTCGAACCCGTGTGCCCTGCACTGGCAGGCAGATTCTCAACCACTGCGCCACCAGGGAAGCCCCCACATTAGCTATTATTGCAAGTCTGTTGAGCCAGCAATGTTCTCTGGGCACCTTCCTTAACCCCCATTTTACAGAAAGGGAGATTGAGGTTCGGACAAGTTCAGTACTTACCTGAGGTCACAGCACAAACCAGTTACTTGCTGTCCTGCTTCCCAAGTCCTCTCTCAGCAAGGGTGTATATAAGGATGTATATAAGCCTACACATGACCATCATCCCCAGCCCCCTTAGAGGGAATTTCCCAGGCCCCATAACGATGAGAGTCCTGTCCCCTCCCAGGTTGGCTGCTCTACCTCAAAAGCGCCGAGGTGGCTTGGCAAGAGGGCAGTTCTTGCTGGCTGGGGCTCCTGCCAAGCCACACCTGCCTCACTGCTCCTGAACTCAGACGTGTCCTGGCTTGCTCCTGCCATACAGGGGTTTAGGGAAGTGCTGTTCTGGCAGCTGGCGAACAGAGAGCCCATATCCTTGAGGGTGTTAGGGGATGAGGGTGTGTGACTCACTGTGCTTGGGTGGATGGAAGGCTGCAGCCGGGACGGCCAGAACCCAGCCCAGGAGAGATTTTCAGCCCTGCAGGCAGGTTTTGCCCCAAGCCAGATCAGGGCTCAGGTGAGTCACACTGCGAAGAGGCTGGGACAGATGTCCTCCAGGCAGGGTGGGACAATGACAATAGAGTCATGGCTCTTGGCTCTAGCTGTCTCCCCAGACTGCGATGGACTCAAGTATGGCTGCTGAGTTGCTGGGTTTGCTCCTGGTCTGCGATGCTTCCAAGTGCCATGTGGCTGAAAGAATAAGGGAACACTCCTCCCACCATCTCAAGGCCAGGGGTAAGGGGTGGGGGGCAATTGCTGTGTGGCAGGAGAGGATTTAATGAGCAGCCTATGCACTAATGGAGCAGGTCCTATGGTCTCTGGGGAAGGGGGTTGTTCCCTCCATTCTTGGGGAGCCCAGGGGAATGAGATGCCCTTGAACTCTTTAAACCTGGGGTGGGGAAAGGACCCCTGTTGGTCTTGGTGGGGCACAGGAGGAGAGAGGGATGTGAGTAGGACTGCAGGGAGGGGCAGTCAGGTGAGAGGGGACAGAGCGGGAGGGGCAAGGGCTGATGGAAAGCCCATGATTTGCAGTTGGTTTGTCAATGCAGCTAAGGAGCCAAGGTTGGAGGCGGCCCAGATGGAGCAAGGGTGGGGGCCGCTGTGGCTGGAGACCGTGCGGGGAGGGGCACCCCACCCCACCGACAGAGGACATCCGTCCTGCAGTGCTAGGGAGGGAGAGGCAGCTGGCCTTGGCTGCGGGGTGGAGGATGGCGGTTGGACCCCTCCAAAAACCTCTCAGTTCACAGGGTCACTTACTGAGTCCTCACTGAGTGAGTGGGTAACCCACCCTCTTCCTCACTTAGTGCTTAAGCCCGTAGGTTCTGGAGCCAAAACATTGGGTTTTAATTCTGGCTGCTGGGTGAGCTTGGGTAAGTCTTTTGCTCTCTCTGAGCCTCAGTGACTTCCTCTTGAAAGCAAAATACCTACCTCCTAGGGGTGCTGCAAGGATTAAATGAGAGGGTGAATGTGGGGCCCAGGCACTGACAATGTCAGGTTCTTTGGCACATAATAGGTGCTCTACCAGGTCAGTCTCTCAGGGGGGGTCTGGGCAGGAGGTGGGGTAGGCAGCTCCCCATCACCCTCCCTCCTGTGTCCCTGGGCTTGGAGTTACTTGGACCCGGGCCGGCAGGCCTGACTCCAGTCTGGGCCCTGAGAGCCCAGGACCTAAGGCCAGAACCACACCTCCTCTCACGGGCGAAGGGGGCTTTTAGTCTCCTTGACCTCATTCTGGCCTCCCAGACTCTCCTGGCTCGGAAGGCCTCTGTGGCACCCAGAGGACCTCAGGATCCCCTGGAGTTGGGGAGGCCGGAGGGAGACATTCCTGATCTTATGGGACACAGCCTGGCTTTCTGGGAGGATGGAGGAATACACATTCCTCCTGAAATAATTGTCCTGGAGCTATTTCTAGAGGCTCTTAATGCCCAGGCCAGAAATGGCCAGTGATCTCCGCGTCTGGGTACCTTCAGGACAAACGGCGCAGAGGTCCAGCCCTCCCGCTGGCTGCCTGCCTGCCTGCCCGGCCCCCGGCCCAGAACAGAAGCAGGCCTGGCTGAGGCCCCACAAGAGAACGGTTGCCACTGCTTCCCTGGCCCACTGAGTTTCCCTGCACCCCTCTTCCTCCTTCTCCGGGGTCCCTCTGAGCCCTCCTCTTGGCTCCCTGTTTCAGCGGCTGTAACCACCCCACCCCAGGGCAAAAGGCTCTTCACGGCTGGGGAATGTCCAGTGGAGGCTTCTGTGTGTGTGTGCTTCGTGATCTTGCAGCTGATCATTAGGAAACATCAGATAAACCCAAATTGGAGAACATTCTCCAAAACAATTTGCCTGTGCTCTTCAAAGCTATCAATGTCATAAGAGACAAAGACTGAGGAACTTCCAGGTTGAAGGAGACCAAAGAGACCTGAAAACTAAAGGCAAGCCTGATTGTGAATTGGCTCCTGGATTGGAGATACAGCTGCCATGGAGAACATTGGAGGGAATGATCGGTAAATTGCGGACTGTGTACTAGCTAACAGTGCTGTATCACTGTTAACTATCCTGTATTTGAAAACTGGATATGTAAGAAAACGTCCTTGTTCTCCCAGCTTGTAGGAGATGCACGCTGAAGTATTCAAGAGTAAAGGCTGCCGTTGTCTGCAACTTACTCTCAAAATAATAATAATGTGTGTGTGTGTGTGTAGTGATAAATGTGGCAAAATATTAATAATTAGTAGATTCGAATGAAGAGTATATGGGAGTTCATTATCTTGTAAGTTTCCAGTAAGTTTGAAAATTTTTCAAAATAGAAAGTAAAAATGTATTTTCAATACTTGAGGGAAGGAAAAGATGGAGGGCAAATACCATGAAATTTCAAAGGGAGATCTTGTTCATTCATTCAATGGATATGTCCAAGATGCTCCTTATGAACCAGGACCCAGTGGGGTGGGGGGCACAGGAGTTCTGAAAGGAATCCTCAGGCTCTAGCCCACCACCCGGTAGGGACCCAACACGGGGCTGCTGGCTGCATGAGGACCAGGCAAGAAGGGAGGAAAGACAGTGCTGTGATGTTATGGGTCACTCAAACGGACAGCACTTTAGGGAGACTTGATAAATGTTTGCTGACCCAACGAGAAAAGAAAATTGAGGCTGACCACAGCCAACGAGAGTTATATCAGGCCCAGCACGGAACTTCCTGACTCTCAGCATAATTAAACACTAGAAAAACAACAGGGAACACTGGAAAAAGTCCACCCTAGCCTCACTGTAAGAATAGGGCCCATCTGTCATGGAGAGCTTAACGTGATGCTTGCCCTGAGGCAGGGGCCTGACCAGGATGACCCCTGGAGGCCTCTCCCAGCTCCAGGATTCCATGATTGTATGACATGGCCAGCAGTCTGGAGTAGTGGCCTGCTGGTGTTCCCCAGTGGAGAGCAAGAGGAGGGCTAAGACGTCTACCTCCTGAAGTTAGAGTGAAAGTGGGAGAGGGCGCTTAGGGCAGGTGGGACCAGGCAGCCAGGAAGGGAAGGGAAGGGGGGCCTTGGGGACCAGCCCTCAGCCACCTCCTATATTTCTGGAGGAGGAGATGGGGTGGGGCAGGGATGGAAGAGGCGAGAGTCTGGACATTCCATGCGATTCAGACCCAATGGACAAGAGCAGCTGAAGGGCCCTGGGCTGGGAGAGGGGCAGGCAGCTGTTTTCCGGGTGGGGCAGGCTCAAATACTGCTCCATTCTCACTAGGCAGAAGTGGAAAATTAGCATCAAGCTGGCGGTAGTTGGGGAGAGAAATCAGAACCTTCCTTCTGGTAAGGGGGACTAGTGGGGACCTGAGGGACAATGGGAATGGGGGTGGGGCTCCACTGCCCAGGCAGGCCGGGGACAGGAGGTGGGGTTAAATGCACCGGAGCCTGGGCAGGCCCTAGTCCCTGTGAGGTGCCCACTTTTAGACCAGGAGGAGTAGGAATCCCAAAGCCCACTTCTCGTGTGGGGTAGATGAGGGGCTCCCTACTGTCAGAGAGGATGAAGACCAAATATCCTGGAAGGTTCTGTCTCACAAGCCCAGCCCCATTAGTAGACTTACAGCACCACCTTGCCCCCGCTCCCTCAACTTGGGGTTCATAGAGTCAAGATCATCTCAGTTGCAGGGTTAACAAGCACCCCTCTCCATCTGGTTTTCCCCATCAGTGCCCCCATCCAGGCAGACAGGACAACAGGTGTGGTGAGAATTCTTCCTCAGTAGATTGGGGGAGTGGGGGACAAAGTCACCCCGACAATGTGGCATTGTCTCTTAAGGGTCATCAGACACGCTCAAGATAGTACCTTGGCCCCCACCACTTACAAGCTGTGTTATCTGAGGCAAGTCACGTCATCTCTCTGAGCCTCAGCTTCCCCGCCTGTCAAATAGGAATAGAATAGTAACTACCTCCTAGATTTGTAGTGAGACTTACAATGTAAGGCACAAGCAAAGGGCTGGGCAAAGAGAGAGGGCATGTATCGCATTGCTTCCAAGACATATTTTTTAGTATGAGGGTGCATCGAGTAGTGGATGGTTAGCTATTTGATATTACCTCCAAAGAATGTGTGTCTCAGTACCTGGAATTTCACCATTAGAGATTCAGTCCTTTGCCTTTGTGGTCTCCTAGTGTCCCTGCTTAAAAGGTAAATGGGAATTTCAGAATGTGGGCTAGAGTTAAAGGAAAACAGAGCCTGCCCCACTTTTTCTAGGGGTCCTCTGGCCTCAGGTGTTCTCAGGGTCTTGCCTTCTTCCCCATCTCTTGTCCTCTGTGCTTTCTGAAGAATAGGGTGGCCGCTTTCCAGCTTGAAAATCCCTCGGCTTGGGAGGAGGATGGGAAGAGGAACACCCGGCGAGAAAGCCCAGGCGGAGGTGGCAGGGAGCCAAGGAGAGGTGACCCAGCTCTCTCCTCGCCAGGCCCGGGGGACCAGCTTCCAGGTGAATTCTCAGCAGTTCCACACCACGAAGCTTTGTCTGCCCCACCGGGACGATGCCTGGACGCCAAGCGAGCCGTTCTAACACCTGCAGCCGCTTGAACCATCCCACCAACGTGTCCTTTCTGGCCCAGGCTGGGACTCCAGGCTGGTCCCACGGCCCCAGCGTGACCAGGGCTAACAACCTCAAGTGCTCTTGTACCTGAGTGGCTCAGAGGCAAGCAGCAGCTCTTCAGAGCAGTCCGACGACCCCGGCTCCCCGAGACTTCCCGTGAGGAGAATCTGCATGGGCCGGCCCTACAACTCCAGGTGTGTGGAGACAAGCCACTTGGTGAAGGGCCCCAAGGTGGCCAGAAAGCCCGCTTGTCGTGGCAGTCCCCACTGCCTGTTCCGTACAGATGGTCCCTCGGGTCCCTCTGGCCCCACCTCCCTGGACCAACTCATCAGAGGCATCAACTACCTTGACACATCCACCAATGCCTCTACACCAACCGCCCTAAGTCATCCCTGAGCCTGCCGAGGCTTGCAGCCAGCTACCTGGAATGCGCCACCAACTCCATGCACCTGGACCACTCCTTCCCCCGCAGGTACTCCAACCCCAGCACCAGACTGGCCGCCTCTGACAACTCCTGCGCCAGCATCTGCATGGCGCCGTCCTCCAGGGCTGTCCATGCTTTGCAGTACCTGGATGACTCCATCAACCCGAGCTGCCCTCACGGGCCTCCTAGCTGGAAACTCACTCCCATGCTGCCGCAGAAGCCGGGGATAAAGTTGCCTGAGCTCCCTCTGTTCAGCAATGGGATCTTTTCCTTAGGTCATCTGCCCAGGTTCTGGGAAGCAATCCTCTCGGGCTGGAGAGCCCCCGAGCCCATCTCTAAGCCCTGTAGCTGGTGGCGACATCGATACCAACCATGAAGTGGGCACACATCCATCAGGCTGAAGTTGTGGAAAATAAATTGTCTGTGGCAAAATGTACCTTCCAAGCCTCCATTCGGGGTGGTGGTGGGGACCGCCATTTAGATGGGGGGGTTAGACACTTGAGGACCTACAGGGCCAGGCAGGCAAAAATGAATGGGTGAAGGGGGCTGGGTGGTAGGAGGGAGTGGTGGAGACTGTGGCTGAGTGGAGAGGGGATACCTCGTCTAAACTCAGCTCTCAAATGGGTGGTTGCCTTTTCAAGAGAAGCCCGGAATCTGATTTTCTATGTGTTGGCAACGAATTTAAAAATATCATGGTGTTTGAGGGCTGAACAAAAGTACTTGCAAGCTGAATGTGAGGCCCACAGATCTGAGTTTGGAATCTCTGATTTACACCTTGAATGAATCACTGGGGAGCTTTTCAGCCTCCCTTAGCCTCTGCTGAGGCTGTTCATTCTCAATCCCTATTCATATTCTTCTTTTTTTTAAGAATTGTTATTGATTTTAGCACAGCCCCATGTAAGAAGAAAGGTAGAAGTAATAATGATGAGGATGACAGTGATGATAGGAAACCCTCATAGAACACTTAATATGTGGCAAGTACTGTGCTAAGTACTTTATATATATTTGTTCTTTTAAAGATGTGGTTTTAATGAACAGGGCCCAGGGTGGATGTAGAGCAAACCTTGATGGCTAGTGTGACATGCGTTGGAACAGGCAACCAGGGATGGTTAAATGTTGGGGGACAGCCTTTCCCGGGAAATCTCTGAAGAGAGTGGTCTGTCCAGGCCAGGTGAGAGCTGGAAGGGTCAGAATGAGGTGGGAATATCTGGGAAAATGTTCCCTGGGCCACCGAGGGCTCCAAACCTTTAGAGACTCAACTGATTTGGGTGCTGAGGAATCAGGCCCCACAAGGCGCCCAGTTATTCACCATCCTTCTGCCTAAGGGACTCTGGAGACAAGATTCCAGACGAGTTTTGCCACCAGCCTGCCCTGAGACCTTGGGGACATCACTTCCCCTCTCCAGGCCTCCGTTTCCCCTTCTGTAACATGAGTGGGGTCCTTTTGATGGTCTCTAAAGGCCCTCGGACTAGAATATTTCTGAGTCTCTCCTCCGAGTCCAAAGCCAGGACTGGAGCTTCCTGAGCTGAGAACCGAGAGTGCCTCCACCCAAGAATTCAGGCTTCCAGAGTCCTGAGCCATCTTTCCAGGCTGCCCAGGGGCCACTTCAGGCCTCAAGGCCCATTTCTCTGTGGTTCTGAATTTCGGGCCCAGTCCCTTTTTGCTGGAGTTTTCCTCTCTCCTTGGAAATATGAGGGCCAATAGCAACTCAGAATGTGGAATGGGGCTGACCTTGAAATAACACAGAACCTGGAGGTCTGCAAATTTCCATGGCTTTTGGAGGTCGCCTGCCGTGGCCTAGACCTGTGACCAGGCAGAGAAGGCAGCAAGCTTGCAATATCCATGAGATTGACACGGTGGTCCCAAGGCAGGAGGAAGGAAGGAGGCACCGAACCCCTAGCCCATTGAATTCACTTCCACTTTTTTTCCATCTCTGAGGACTAGGGAGATCCTCCCTGGGTCCAAAGCTCAGCAGTGCAGCACACTCTTTATTCTGTCTCTTGCACCCCTTCCCTCCCCAGGGAGAAGACTTTGGCCTTTGTCTGGTGGGTGCTCAGGCCCCTAGTGACCCATTGCCCAGGCGAACATTCACAGGAATACAGCTCGTTGGGGTCCATTTTGGCCCAGCTCAACAGATAGTTTAAGAGTGTCCTGTTTCCTAAACCCTCTTCTCTGGCCACCCAAGGCATCCCCTTCTTGCTCTAGGCCCATATTTGCATTCGGGTCACCCTTACTCTCCTGGAGAGGCCTACTTTCAAAACAGTCTAATTTCCCCTAATCAGAGAATCAGACCCCTGACCAGGACACTGCTCTCGGGGTCTCCAGTATCTTGCCCAGTTCTGGCTCACAAGAGGAGCTCAGTTATTACACTGATGTTGATTACAAGCTCTCGTGCCCAATAGGTGCTCAGTAACCTTAACTATTATTACCTTAAGAATAATCACAGGGTTTCCCTGGTGGTGCAGTGGTTAAGAATCCGCCTGCCAATTCAGGGGACGCAGGTTCGAGCCCTGGTCCCGAAGATCCCACATGCTGCGGAGCAACTAAGCCCGTGCGCCACAGCTACTGAACCTGCGCTATAGAGCCCACGAGCCATAACTACTGAGCCCATGTACCACAACTACTGAAGCCCACACGCCTAGAGCCCGTGCTCTGAAATAAGAGAAGCCATCTCAATGAGAAGCCCGCGCACTGCAACTAAGAGTAGCCTCCACTCGCCGCAACTAGAGAAAGCCCACGCACAGCAACAAAGACCCAATGCAGCCAAAAATAAATACATAAATAAATTTATTTTAAAAAAAAAGAATCAGTGTCTCACACACAATGAATATTCAATAACTAATAATATTAATCATGACAGCCAACATTTATTAAGCTCTTAAATATACTCTTAAATATACTCCAGTGCTTTGTGTGTATTAACTCAATCATCTCATCAATCCTTTAAGAAAGGATTGTCCCTATTGTATAGATGAGGAAACTGAGGCACAGAGCAGTCAGGAACAAATGATTATGATGAAGATGGTTACAGTTATAGAACACAGTGGCTCTCCAAAAAAACGGTTTGAGGGAATTCCCTGGTGGTCCAGTGGTTAAGACTCGGCACTCTTACAGCCGGGGCCCGAGTTTGATCCCTGGTCGGGGAACTAAGATCCCTCAAACCCTGCAGCATAGCCAAAAAAAAAAAAAAAGAGGTTGACATTTTCATTATAGAGTACTATGTGCAGAGCAGGCACTCAGTAATAATAATTATCTTCATGATTACAACATCTTGCACGTAGTAGGTGCTCAGTGAATGATAGATGTCAGTGCAGAGCTCTGTACATAGTGAGTGCTCAAGTTTGAAGATTGAGGATTATATTGTACCCAAAAGGGACAGGATCCCTGCGCTGCCCTAACTCTTACTCAGGGTAGAAACTCACTACTCATGATTCTCTCCCACCAGTCACTCAGCCCAAGTCCAGAGAAGGTTCTTAGTCAGAGAAGGCCCTCTGCTCTGTGTGGCCATGCAGAGGCCACAGGAAGTCCCCCATGTCCACTGTTCAAGACATGCATCTGCAGGGTCCATGTAAACAGGAAGCAGCACACCCGCTGCAGAACAATGCCAGAGGTTGCTGTGCTGTCCATCTTGTGTACAGAAGCAGCTTACGTGTCCCTGCAGCTGAGGGTGGCTGGGGAAAGTCCTTCACGCCTGCAGACGTATGTCACTGTTATTGAGCACCCACACTGTGTGTCAGGCATGCTGCCAAGGCCTGAAACATAGGCTCACAGCCCTCTGCTCCTTGCGAGGCTAGGTTTCAGTACCCATTTTACAGAGGGGGAAACTGAGGCAGCTGGTAAATAGCAGAGCTGGGATTCTACCCCAGGGCTCTGCCCCTCAACCAGTGCCCTTTCCATCCAAAGTGCAGTTTCTTTCTCAGTATTTATTGAACAGATTCCAAGAGAAAGAGGGGTAAATCTCGGCCTCCAAAATATGCAGAAATTTAGGGCGTCCCTGGTGGTGCAGTGGTTGAGAGTCCGCCTGCCGATGTAGGGGACGCGGGTTCGTGCCCTCGTCTGGGAAGATCCTACATGCTGCGGAGCGGCTAGGCCCGTGAGCCATGGCCGCTGAGCCTGTGCGTCCGGAGCCTGTGCTCCGCAAAGAGAGAGGCCACAACAGTGAGAGGCCCACATACAGCCAAAAAAAAAAAAAAAAAAAAAAAATGCAGAAACTTAGACAAAGCAAGGATGGTATTTAACCCTGGAGGTTCGGGCTGCCCCGAACACCAGTGTTCTGATCAGGGCAGCATTAACCTCAAATACTTTCTTCCCAGGAAATAATAAACAAAAGGAGAAATTCCCTCAAAGCCCACCTGTGGTCTCAATCACCCAATCCACTGGTCCCTGCTGCTTTTGGTAACACTGAGTATAGGTGCATGATATTAGAATTCCTTTTGTATATTTAAAACAATCTGGGGGACTTCCCTGGTGGCGCAGTGGTTAAGAATCTGCCTGCCAATGCAGGGGACATGGGTTTGAGCCCTGGTCCAAGAAGATCCCACATGCCACAGAGCAACTAAGCCCGTGCGCCACGACTACTGAGCCTGCGCTCTAGAGCCCAAGAGCCACAACTACTGAAGCCGCACGCCTAGACTCCGTGCTCTGCAGCGAGAGAAGCCACCTCAATGAGAAGTCCATGCACTGCAACAAAGAGTAGCCCCTGCTTGCGGCAACTAGAGAAAGCCCGCGCACGGCAACAAAGACCCAACGCGGCCAAAAAAATTAATAAATTTATTTTTAAAAAAAATCTGATACTGCCCTTTTCAAACAGTTAATCTGATATCATGAGTCTATGATTCTAGGAAATAAACTCAGCTTTTTGTTTTACCAAGGTGTGTGCTGCAGAGACACACTCATCCTATTCCTGACCTTCACCATACCCTAAACTTTCCTCATCTCTGAACCTAACGCCCTAAGCCTTAGCCCACCCCACCCCCATTCCTGAGGCCCACTTTATCTCTTCTGCCAGCACGTGACTGGTGCTGCTTGCTCTACAGAGGAAACAGAAAACTGGGGGCGTGTGACACCCTCCCCACTAGTTGCATCCACGTGGCCCCCTTTTAAGCAGAAATCTCGAGAGAGGCAGAGCCTCAGATGTGTGCTCTGCCCGAGTTGGTACCACCATTTTTGGCAAACTCTTTTAACAGCCTCCTGAGCCCCTCCCAACAGAGCAGGAATTTCTCATGAACAATTGAACAAAGCCGGGAAGGGAACTCGAGGGAGAAGGCACAGGACATTCCAAAAGGATTTCTCTCAAGCTCCAAAAGACAACATGTGGGAACACTGCAGAAGGCTTATAGCCTAGCAAAGAAAAGCATGAAAGGGACGGAAAATCTGCCCAGTAGGAAGGGCAGTGCAGGCTGGAGGAAGGAACGAGGGGCTGGGTGTCAGGAGGTCTGAGTGGGAGGCCTGCCTCTGTCACTCGTGACCCTGCAGAAGCCACCCCACCTCTCCGGCCTCAGGCTTGTGGTCCTGAAAAACTGAGGGAACTATAAAAATAAACCCACAGATGCATACATATCAGCTCAGAGCAATGCTTTATGAATCACAGAGACCTGGAGGCAGCCCAAATACCCAACGACAGGATAGGGTTCATGAATAACGGTGTGGTGATGAGACCTGACACCAAATAATTATTAGAAATATCGGGGGCTTCCCTGGTGGCGCAGTGGTTGGGAGTCCGCCTGCCGATGCAGGGGACATGGGTTCGTGCCCCGGTCTGGGAGGGTCCCACATTCCGCAGAGCGGCCGTGCCCGTGAGCCATGGCCACTGAGTCTGTGCGTCCGGAGCCTGTGCTCCGCAGCAGGGGAGGCCACAGCGGTCGGTGAGAAGCCCTCGTACCACAAACAAACAAACAAACAAACAAAAGAAATATCGGGACTTCCCTGGTGGCGCAGTGGATAAGACTCTGCGCTCCCAATGCAGGCGGCCTGGGGTTCGATCCTTGGTCAGGGAACTAGGTCCCACATGCATGCCGCAACTAAGAGTTCTCACACCATAACTGAAGAACCCGCCTTCCACAACTAAGACCCAGCACAACCAAATAAATAAATAAATTTTTTTTAAAAAAAGAAATATTACGTGCAGAGTCAACACGACTGCTATTCAAAGTCGCTGGCCCACAAATTGCTAACGATTACCAACTGCAATGAAGAGCTCGTACCAGAATGTAAATCCATGAGCTGCTTCCAAAACGGACCAAGTATTCCAAGAAAAAAATAGTGTCAGCTGAGCTAAACAGAGTGCTTACTGACAGTTGATTTACGCTCCGAGCAAACTTCTTATCTCATCTCAGGACGGTAATACACAGTTTGGGGACTGGCACTGGTCCATAGAGCCATTTTTAAGTAGCCCTGGTCTTGACTGACACATAGAACGGTGTTTATGAAAATGTTAAGTGAGAAAAACAAGACAGGAAATCGTCAGCGTGTGCTGATCACGGGAGGTAAAATGCCCATGTGTGCAGTGACAAAGGAAGGAAACTGAGCATTTATGGAGCTCCAACTACGGCCCCCACGCAGACGTCTTCTAGAGCTGAGGCAGGGGTGTGTGGGCAGGAATGTGAGGGGCTGTATGGAGGCCATGAGAGCTCCAGCCTGGATGGAGGGGAGTGGTGGCGGTGTGAGGGGCTCGAGTGACAAATTCCAGTTGCAGAGACCATTTATGGTCAGCTCAGGAGTCAGGGGCAGTATTTGACAAGCGTGTTACGAGAAACACCGGTCTTGTGAGATGTTAAAAGGTTTTTCCAAAAAACAAGTGGGTTCCATTCTTGAATATGTTGAGGAATGCTGGGTTAAGCAGAGTTGGACAGGCGACTCTACTGGGGGCTCAGAAACTTTCCTGTGCTGGTGTCCCTCGAGATGGCCAAAGTGTGGGAAAGAGTACAGGGTTCCCAAACTTCTTGACCAGGGAACCCCCTTTCCAAGGCGCATCTCAGAGGGCAGGTGATCCATGAGGCCCCAAGGTGGAAGCTCAGCAAGGAAGCACTTGATAATGACGAGGGGTGTTGGGGAAATACTAGGAGGGGTTGAGAATGTGGGTTCTAGAGTCAGAGAGACAAGGAAATGAATCCTGGCTCCACCACGGCTCCTGGCACTGACTGTGTGATGTAGGCAAGCCACTTCATCCCCTGGGCCTCAGTTTCCTTGTCTGAAAAGGGTGGTAATAAAATACACTCATTTGCCTACTGCCTAGGACTGTGATCAAGTGAGAGTCAATGTTGATCAGACTGTGAGAGGAGTTTATCTTTGCCCCAAGTACAAACCAGAAAGGGAACATTTACGCCTTATGCTTTGCTTGAACCAACTTGTTCTTTCATTCAGGTAAAATTATTCAAATGCCAACTTTGCCAGGCACTGTGCCCTTCACAGGGGATACAGTTGGGAACAAGTCAGAAAGCAGGTAGTCACGCTCTCTGCCTTCATTATGCCTCTTCATATTAAATGGTCTTCCAAATTATTGTAATTGTCAAAAATGTTAAGAGGGAGAAGGATGGGGGAGGGAGGTTGTGGGAAAGCATAGTGAGGGACATGATCTAACCTGGGAGGTCAGGGAGGCTTCTATGGTGACATGAGGTTTGAGTTGTATCCTAAAAGAGAGTAGTAGGGTGAAGTGGGGTGGGTATTGGGTGAGAATAGCCCTGAAGGAGAAGGAACCGCATGTGCAAAGACCAGGGTGGGGGAGGCGTGTGGCTGGAGAGTTGGCCAGGATTGCATCTCCCTGCCTTGCATGCTTCCCTCCCTCTCCATGAATTTTCACTGCCTGCTTAGAACTATGTCCTCCCTCCTCTTCTTCCTCTTCTCCACATCATCTCCTGGTTCCCTCTCCTCCATCCCACTCCCTTTCACACCAATTTCCTGTTCCATATTCTCACCCAAGTACATATCCTTGCCCTGCCGGCATCTGTTTTCCCACACAGGCATTGCATCCCTTGTGCATAATAGATGTTTACTTTCATTGTTGAATGAATGCAGGGCCACAGCTAACCTTTGCTCATATTACAAAAGGTACCCCCTCTGGGCAGAAGTAACACCACAACAGGATCCCCTTGGCTGCATACCCTTGTTCAGTGAACAACCTGCCCAACCGTCCACTGCAGCCCTGAATGAATAAAGGAATATGAGATGAGCGAGAAGCTCCAAGGCAAAGAAAAGGTTTGAAGTAGGAGTGGAAGCCAGTAGAAGTTGAGTCTTGTCAATTTTGTAGTGGCAGACAGGTGACCCACAAACTCTGGCAGACAGGTGACCCACAAAGTCTGTACACCCCCATCAGACTAGATCAGACTCCTGTTTCTCAGAAGCCAAATTGTTTGGCTGCTCTTGCCTATCCAAACTCTGGTAGTCTCCCCTTATCTAAGGAACCTTGTGTGAGGCTTGAGTTGTTTCTCTCCCAAAGAGTGTGACCAGCACCCAGAGCTATGAGTACATACAGTGCGATTATAGGTGCCTCCTGGGCTCAGTAAGAGCCTGGAAGGCCTTGCCTCTGCTCCCCTTCTAAGCCATATGAGGAGATAGCCAGGCCGTAGACAAAGCAACTTGAGAACAGTTACTAAAGATATCAAGGACAGCAAAATAAAACAGAGCCAGCCAAATGCCTTAGTGGGAAGGAGAGGATGCAGAATAAATAAGGGATGACCAATCCTCAGGGTAGGTGGAGTTACTCTGGAACTTTCTCGACAGGCCATATTTCCTGCCCTCCACGTCAGCCCAGTTCCTCCCAGTCCAGTAAGCTTTACCATCTCTTTCCTCAACCTCTTTTAGGAAGCAAGACTTATACCTCAGATTTAGTCTTGACCAAACATCTACAAAGAGTTGCTTGTTCTCCTTTTCCTTTGCTTATGAGCAAATCATCCAAGAAGCCAAGGCTCTGGGACTTAAAGGGCCCGAGGTAGGGAACACTGAGGCAGCTCACAAAATGCGATTTGTCAAGGATGCTGACCCTCCACGGACAGGCAAGGCCTTGGAAAAATCCTGCCACCAAGGCTGGCCACCTGTCAACTCTGAAGTCGGTGGAGTTTTGTAGTTTTCCTCATCAGACAGGGTAGTTTGATGAGTGCAAGGCTGTACTTCAGCCTTGAGACTAGAGATCATCAGACTAGAGATCATTGGGGTTGGGGGCTGCATCTGGCCTTCAGACTGAGAGCGACACTGGGTGCAGGGACTGCTCCTCCATCAGACTGGAGTCCCCTGAGGGAAGAGTTGTGTCTCCCTCTCTAGACTGGGAGCTCACCCAGAAACAGTAATAAGAGAAATGGCTGGGACTTCTGTGGGGGTCCAGCGGTTAAGACTCTGCACTCCCAATGCAGGGGTCATGGGTTCCATCCCTGGGCGGGGAACTAGGATCTCGCATGGCGCAGCGCGCGCCACCCCTGCCCTGCCACAAAAAAAAAAAAAAAAAAAAAAAGAGAAAGAAATCTCTAGACTGGGAGCTCACCCAGAAACAGTAATAAGAGAAATGGCTGGGACTTCTGTGGGGGTCCAGCGGTTAAGACTCTGCACTCCCAATGCAGGGGTCATGGGTTCCATCCCTGGGCGGGGAACTAGGATCTCGCATGGCGCAGCGCGCGCCACCCCTGCCCTGCCACAAAAAAAAAAAAAAAAAAAAAAAAAAGAGAAAGAAATGGCTACCGCTTATTTAGGGCTTACCATGTGCCCAAAACTGTTCTTTTTAAAAAATAAATATATTAATTCATTTTAATCCTCATAACAACACTGTGATGGAGGTCTTAACGTTATTCTCCTTGTCTAAATGATGAAATGGAGTCATGGAAAGATTGAAAAATTTGTTCAAGATTGCCCAGCAAGGTGATGGAGGCAGGATTCTCCAGCAGACTGAGAACGCCACGAGGACACGGATTATATCCTCCCCTTTCCCTCCATCAGATTAGGGGTTCACCAAAGGCCAAGATCGGGCATTCCCCCCTCTGTCCACCCTACCTCCCTGTCTGGAGCAGAAACAGACTTTATTCAGTGCTGTGTCTGGCATCTGGGTTGGGGCCGGGGAGTTGGCCAAACCACTGTGAATGTAGTTTCTGCCCCTTACAGCTCTGAGCTGGTCCCCTAGATACACCCCACAGGGTGGAGAAGACCCCAACTTTTGGAGATGGGGCACTTATCTGGGATGGGAGTCAAGATGCCAGTATTTTCTTAATCTCCCAGGTGCCAGTCAGGATGCCAGTGTTTTCTCATCTCCCAGATGGGAGGCTTCAGAGCGCTTGGGAGACTGCAGGCCGGCCCTTATCACAGGGAACACGCCTTCCGGAGCCAGGCCTGGTGCCGCCCAGTGAGCTGGGCATTTCCTTCTGTCCACAGCTCACCTCACTCCTGGCTGCAAACCCCAGTTGTGAGTCTCTGGAACCTAGCAACTCTCACAGGAAACAATGGAAACTTCAGTTTTTATTCTCCTCCATCGTTACTCAAAAGGTTTTCCTCTAAGTGACACACACACACTTACACACCCCAGTTTTCTCTCCACTCATCAGCCTGGGCTGCCCTGGTAATTTTCAGGCAGCAAGGAGACCGTGGCCTGGGGAGGCCTGGTGGCATGGCTGTGTGTGTTGTCTGTGGGTCTGTGTCATCAGGAACTGTGATTTACCTCCCAAGCATCTGTGATTGGGCTTTGGCAGTGTCTGTGTCTGGGCCTGGGTGTGTGAGATGGTGCGTCTCTGGCAGCGGGGTTGTGATTTATGCGAATCAAAGTTGGTCTGTGACTGATTTATGCGGAGAATGGTGTGTATCAGGGGTAATTCAGTTTTGTATCGAGTGCCGACTCTGAGGTACTGAGAAAATGTTAAAAAATGCAGGTGCTGTGCGTGTAAGAAATTATGTTGGCCTGTGTGTGAACTGTGAGACCCTGTGGGGAATCTGAGCATGAAAACATCCTTCCGCTTCCTGTCCTGGGATTCACACATGTGTGTGAAAATGTGACTACGAACGTGAGCAGCTGAGTGTGCATGTGTATAAGCTGTGTCCACTGCGTCACCTGTAGAGGTGAAGGTTTTCAAGGGATAGAGTGATCTTTTGAGTCGGGGAGGACTGTTAGTATATGAAAGTTGGGTGAAGGGAGTGAGCGTGTGCAAGCGTTCACGGGCAGTGGATGAGCACGTTAGCGTGTGAAAGTTGTGAGTGTGCAGGTAATCTTGTGAGCCAAAGTTGTAGTGAGCGGGCGTACCAAACGCACCCGTGTGAGCGCGTGCTATTCTGGAGGGTCCTGGAGAGCAGCCCGCGTGGAGCCACGTCTGCGGAGTGTGAAAGGGTGTGAGAGCAGATGGATTTCGGGGTCCGGGGGTCGGTGGGGAGGTGGGGGAGAGGCGTGCACGTGGAGGGAGGGTGGTCCAGCGCGCAGGGCCCCGGCCCCCGTCCCATCCCAGACTCCAGGCCGGGTTTGGCGGGGAGCCGGGTTGGGCCGCGGCCCGCCCGGAGGGGGCTGGGGGCCCAGACAAAGGCTCAGTTGGCTGCGCAGCGGGCCGGGGAGAGCGCAGCCGTCAGTCCCGGGGCGGTCCAGGGGGCGGGGCCTGGTGCCCGGGGCGGGGAGACCCGGGGGCGGGCCCTCGCCCGGGGGCGGGGCGGCCGCGGGAAGGGTGGGGGTGGCTGGAGCGGGCCGTCCTGTCCCGAGGACTCGGCAGCCTGGCGAGCGGGCGGCTGCGGGCGGGCGCCGAGCGAGCGAGTGAGCGGAGCGGGCCGGGCCATGGGGCGGCAGGCGGCGGGCGCGCTGCTGCTGGCGCTGGTGCTGCATGGGCGGCTGCTCGCGGTGAGTGTGCGGGGCGGAGAGGCGGGAGGCGCCCCGGGCCCCGCTCGCCGCCCCCGCCAACTTGGCTGGGGCTCCGAGGCTGCGCGGCTGGGACTGGCCCGGGACGGCGGCGCCCGCCCGGGACCCCGGGCCGGCACAGGCCGGCGCCACCCTCCTCCGTGGGGCTGTCCCGAAGGGCACCCAGGGGACCCCGCGACGGACCGGGGGCGGGGCCGGCCCTCGTGGGAGCCAGTGGGTCGCCCGGCCACGTCGCTGAGTCTCAGACTCGCGCTAGGCATGGCCCGGCCTGCCTTTCCTGGTGGCCAGGCTGAGAAACTTCGAGCAGGGTGGGAACTCGGCAGGGCGAGGACACGCCTTTCTTTGCCAGCTTGAAACAGGGGCACTCAGTGGTGATGGGGACCATATCCGTCCTCACTGGAACTTTACCACGACGTCTCTCCCCTTGGGGAGCTGGTCACCAGGCAGGCACAAGTAAAGAACCGTTCTGGACACAACTGATTCTTGTGTGGAACACCCACGGGCCCTGGAGTCCCACAGCCCAGGAATTGAATCAATCTCTGCTCTTCACTGAGCAACTGTGTGACCTCCAGCAAGTTGTTAACCTCTCTGAGACCAGCCCACATGCCCAAGGGGAACTCAGAGTACACAGCCTCAAAGTGCAGGACTGGCTGGAGTACGTGCTAAAAGTGCCTGTTGCTGAGCCAGTTTGTGGTGGACAGTGAGTGGATCTGTTTCCCCAGCTTTCTCCTCCCCAGGTCTTCAAGGTGTAGGGGAGGCCTGCCCCTACAGTCCAGCCCCCTACTCTGAGCTTGGATGGGTCCATGCTGAGAGAAAGAGGACACTTGGCCCGGAGAGGCTCTGAGGACCCAGTGAACCTGAGAAGGGCAGGGCGGGCTCAGTGGGCAGGGAGCTGGTGGCACATGTGGATGGGGCACATCTGGGGATCTGGGCCTGCCTGGCGAACCACAAGCCAACCCCCCTCTTTCAGGTGGTGCTGGGCCATCCCTGTCCCCTGTTCTCAGAGCCAAGAGAGGGACTCATCTAAGCTGGCCAGTGTTTACCCAGTGACTGACTCCCAGTCCTCACCTTGCTGGCTCCCTCTCACCTCTGCCCTCCTGAGTCACTCGTTAACCCCCACCCCAGACCTGACCCCTCACCTCTCCTGCCCCACCCACCCAGCACCTCTCCTCCCCCATCCCCATCAGGGCAGCTTCCTTAATCCTCTGTCAGCCTCTCACACGGCAACACATCCAGCAGGGCCCATCCATCCAGTTGCTCCCCAGTCTTGACCTGAACTTGCACCTCCCAACACTGATCTTTACTTTTCCAAAAAGTAGACACCAACCTAGCACATGAAATGTTCCTTTTCTGACCCTACCCCTGCTCTGCCCCATGATCAGGGGTTCCACCGTGGCAGGAGTGGGGAGGGGGGAAGGAGATGTTTGCTGTGTGTGGGAGGAATTCCCAGACTGCAGCCAATCCTCACTCACTTGTTCGTTCACCACATCTTTGAGCAGCATTCCATGACAGTGAGCAGGAGTTCAGGGTTCTTTCATTCAGTAGATACTTGCTAAGCACCTACTGTGCACCAGTGCATCCAGCACTGGGGGCTTATGGGTGAACAGAAACAGGTCCTGGCTGTACTTTCCCAGAACTGAGATGGGTCAACAGGCAGCTCTGATCCTGTGGGATTACAGTCTCCTCAGCAACCACACCGAGGTCTTCATGGTCCCACCCTAGGCCGAGGGTAGTAGAAGGGCTGGAAAGAGCTTGGCCTCTGGAGTCTTACAGACCCATGTTCGAATCCCAGCTCTGCCACTTCCTAGCTATGTGATCTGGGACAAGTTCCTCTCTCTGAGCCTCAGTTTCCACATCTGTAAAATGGGGGTGAGAAGTCTCTTGTAAGTTTTAAACGCCAGCAGGCTTCTAGCCCTGTGCCCTAGCCAGCCTTGGGCTCCCTCGTCTTCTGCCCTTTATCTCTCCTGCCTTTCAGTTCATGTCTGCAAGCCCATAGTGAGTGGGTGAGGGTAGGACACAAGGGGAGGGTAAGGTGGTCCTTAGGGAGCTCAAGACCTCACTGGGGGCAGGAGACAGAGGAAATAGTGGTCTGTGATTAAGTGTGGGAGTAATTTCAGTTCAGAGGAGGTGGGGAGGCTTGCTGGGGGAGGGGGCCAGGCCTGGGTGACTCAGGGCCTGCCTTGGCCTGCTGGGGCCTTAGCTTTTCCTTTCTTGGGGCCGGCGCCGCCAAGAGACAGGGTTCTTGAGGGTGATTGTGGTGTTTTCCAGCGCTGAGAGGGGAAGTCACTGAGATACCTGTTTCCTGCCTCCCATGGGTTTTCTTGCTGGGGAGGCTGTGGGCAGGCGGGAAATGGAGGAGCCTCCCCTTCCCTCAGGGGCAATGTTACCTCAGCCCTCCCCTTGACATAACTGGCCGCCCTGTCTTTCCCCCTTGCTCCAGATCTGCCGCCCGGAGGGGGTTGTGAGTGTGCGCTGGAGATTTCCAGAGGGAGGGTGCAGGTCTGTCCACAGAGGGAGGCAGAGGCTGGCGGGGGTTGAGATGGCCACCGCCCCCCGCCACGCCCCAGCCGAGCTCCTTGTGTCCGGGGAGTCCTGGACCCCGACAGGCTCGGCCCGGGCCTGTTCTCAGGCTGAGGGCAGGCAAGTTGGGATCTGCGGGCGCCTGAGGCCCAGCCCGGGAGATGGGTGGAAGGAAGGTGGCAGAAGGTGACTGGGTTTAGGGCTTGCAGTAGTGGGGAGGGCAGTCTTGGGGTACCAGGCCAGATGCTGACAAAATAATATGGATAGTTCACATTTATCCAGTGCCCGCTGTCTGCCACGCGTGAAGTTTCTCAACAGATCCTCACACGTTGTTCCCTCGCGCACAGCCTCCCTGCCCCCCCCACCATGTTGCTCATGTCAGACCCCAGCCCCTGACTTAATTTAGCCCCCAAGGCCCTACAGATCTGGCCTCCCCCTCTCCCTCTCTCCTCCTGCCCGCTTACCCCTTGCTTGCGCACTCCAGACGTGCCGGTCTTTGTTTCTGGACCGTGCCAGACACGCTCCCACCTTAGGGCCTTGCATCTGCTGTTCCTTTTGCCTAGAATGCTTGTCCCCCAAATATCTGCGTGACCCTCTGCCTCACTTCCCTCAAGTCCCTGACTACTCTGCCCGATGTTCGCTGTCCCCTTACACGGCTTTGTTTTCTTCTTATCACTATCTGATGTGTATTTATTTACTTGTTTATCACCACCCCACCCCCAATTTAAGCTTCTTGCGAGCAGGACCTTATGTGCTTTTGTTCACTGCTGCTGTCTCCTTAACACCTGGCAGGTAGTAAGCGCTCAGTAAATATGTCTGTTGAATGAATTAAGCTATAGCTACTAGTACAGTCCCCATTTCCTAAGCAGAGGAGACTGAGGCACAGAGGATCGTATAACTTGCCCAACAACTCACATACGCTTTGCTCGGAGGCACCACGAGCCAGGCTCTGAAGCCACACGAAGCTCCTCACCACCCTACCGGCACCCCGCGGCACCCCGCTCACTCGTAGCAGGCAGGCGGTGGGTGTTGATAAAACTGTCACCACTGATGTTGATAAAAGGACTCAGGTCCTAGGTGGTGCAAGGGCTTCCTCGGGCAAGGAAGATTGGGGTCTGGCTTTGGGGACAGAGGCACTCAGGATGGGTGTGCCCGAGTGTCCACGGGGCCTCCTGGGGATACCTGCCCTGGCGGGAGCCTAGAAAGACTTAACTCTAGGGCAGTCATTTGTGGGATTGCCTGTTGGTTTGTAGGTTTGTTAATTAATTTCTTCACCAATATTCCCTGAGACCCTAGAGACAGTTGAATTAATCCAGGGGCCTTAAGGCCTAAATGTGCCAGGGCGGGCCCTACCCTGTGTGGGAAGTGAAGGGGAGAATGGCTAGCTGCCCAGCACGGAGTCCTCACTGGATTCCCCTGGCTGTTCCCTGGGGGCTGAAGGTTTAGGATGAGTCTGCAGAGGCTTCAGGGCTGCCTGGCCTTGGGGCGAGTCTCAGGAGGGAGGGTGAGGGGGCCGCCCAGGATGTGGAAAGATCTGGAACGATGATTCAGAAGCCACTTGGAGGCCAGACGTGTGGGTTCTTGACCCTCAGACCACTCGGGACATGCGGGAAGGACTCCCAGCCCTGGCCTGTTGCCCCCTGCCCCAGTCCACCCCCAGCTGTGAGGGCTCAGGCTGGAGGAGGAGGGGCAGAACGTGGCCGTGTCCCCCCGCCGCAGCTTCCCAAGGATCTGCGGAGCCCCCTGCCCTTCCTCCCAGGGCCCACCCCGGCCTTCCCCTCATCTCTCTCCCACCAGGAAGCAGGAGGGTAGGCTGAGGGTCCTGGCCCTGCTGGAATGTTGCCCCAGCTCCGGCCTTGGCCTCTTTGGCCCTGCTGCCCCCTCCTGCTTCCAGGGCCTGGCTGGGGCCTGCTGGCCGCCCCAGCGCCCAGAGCTGGCTGACTGAAACCCAGAAGAATGTGTGGAACTCGCTTCGCGGGGAGCCGCCAGCTTCACTGCCCAGCCTGGTGGCGTCGGGTGCGTGTCAATAGCGGCCGTGAGAAGGGAGTGGCTCATGGCTGCTGGGATGGCTGGGCCAGGGGCACCGTCATGAAAGTCCTGGAAACAAGGCGGCTCTTTGAGGCCTGGGAATGCGGGGCCTTCAAGTGTCAGCCGCCCCCAGAACCCACCCTCCCCTCCTTTCCTTGATGCCCATGTGTGCCAGGGCTGCAGGGACCTCAGAGCATCCCAGGGTAGGGGGTACTCGTGACATCTGTGAGATGTCCTGAGGACCAGCTCCCGGCTGCCTACCAGAGCCCTGTCCCTGAGCCACAGAGGAGGGCACCCTGTTTCTCTGTTGCTCTGGATTTCAGGGTAGTGTCTGGCACACAGAGGCTTGCAGCCTGTGTTGAATGAATGAATGGACAATGATGTATGCAATTAAATATTCTGTAAACTAAAGTCCCCGAAGTGTTAGGCTCAAAATTCATTTCACAGCTATTTATTGAGCATCTTCTAAGTACCTGACCCTGTTCTAGGTGCCGAGGTTGCGGCAGAGAGCATAAAAGTCCAATTCCCTTCCCTCAGGTAACTTGCATTATAGCAGGTGCAGGGAGACACACAATAAATATAATATGGCAGGTGGCGATAAGTGTTTGGAAGAGAAAATAAAGCAGGGAAGAGGACAGAGAGTCATCTGAAGGAGGTGAGGGTGTGAGCCCTACAGGCCTCTAGGGAAAGGGCACTCCAGGCAGGGGTAACAGCTGACACAAAGGCCCAGAGGTGTGCTTGGTGCGTCTGCGCAAAGCAGGGGGGCCCACGTGGCTGCAGCAGCATGGGTGAGGGTTGGTGGATGCGGCCAGGGGCTTGGCAAGGGAAGGTGGGGCAGAGCCTCGGCCACAGGAAAGACTTTGGATTTGCTTCTGAGTGAGATGAGAGATCACTCCAGTTGCTGTGTGGAGAAGACAACGTGGGACATCAAGGTCAAAAGCAAGGAGGCCGTGACCCAGCCCCGAGACTATGGGATCTCGTACCACGGCAGTGGAGGCACGAAGAAAGGGTTGAATCCTGAGTATATTTTGAAAGTAGGACCAACAGGATTTGCTGATGGACTGGTTATGGGGGTGAGGGGACAGAAAGGGAGGCGTCAGGGATGTCTCCGTACACTTTGGCTTGGGCATCGGAAAGGTGGGGCTGCCACTAACTGAGGTAGGAGAGCTCCAGAGGAGCAGGCTTAGGAGGAGGGTGAAGAACGGCAGGTGATGGAGGGGATGGCATGGGGGAGGGTACAGTGTTGGACTGACTCTCAGCTAGGGCAACCCCACACCCCCACCCCAGGTTGGAGCCTCTGCATTGGCCTGGAGGGGGTTCTTGCTGAGAATACATTTGTGCAGCTGCGGACACCCATCCCTTGGAACCCCCCAGCCTAAGCTCACAGCTTGTGTATTTATGTGTTTTATTGAAATTCACTGTCTTCCCCATCTAGAACGGAAGCGCCATGAGGGCGGGCATTCAGTTTTGTTTGTTACAGATTGCCCGATGCTAGGCTGCTGGGCAATGGTAGGTGAACACTTATTGAGTGAATAAATTAATGGCCTTGAAGGACTTCCCTGGTGGCGCAGTGTTGAAGAGTCTGCCTGCCAATGCAGGGGACACGGGTTCGATCCCTGGTCCGGGAAGATCCCACGTGCCGTGGAGCAGCTAAGCCCCTGCGCCACAACTACCGAGCCCTCATGCCACAACTACTGAAGCCCGCACTCCTGGAGCCCACGCTCCACAACAAAGAGAAGCCACTGCAATGAGAAGCATGCCCACTGCAACGAAGAGTAGCCCCCGCTCGCCGCAACTAGAGAAAGCCCGCACACGGCAACGAAGACCCGATGCAGCCAAAAATAAATTAATTAATTTTTTAAAAAATGAATGGCCTTGAAGAAGCCAGCTGGCCAGGAAGGCCCAGGCTCCTTTGCTGAGGCTGGACGCAGGGGAGCTCTTCTTCCCAGACACTGTTCTCTGCTGGGATCTGGAGCATGTGAGACAAGCCAGGGTGCCCACCGTGCTGTGCTCCCCTTTTCTGTACCCCGACTGGACTTGGAGCCCTTTTTTCTGGGCGCTGAGGACAAGGGAAAGGGGTGGGCTCAGAGGGTCATGCCCTGGCTCAGCCCCAACTGGCTGTGTGACCTTGGGCAAGTTGCTTCATTTCTCTGAGCCTCAGGGCAGAAATGGGGATCATGCTGCCTGTTTCCCGGGTCAATATGAGACCAGGTGGATGCACCTCAAGCAGCACCTGGGATGTGAGAGTGTTTGGCAGTCAGTGGCTGCTCTATTGGTCTGGTTCCTGCTGAGGGCACAGCCAGAGTGGTATTTGACTCCGGGTTCCCAGTGCCCAGCATGACACACCTTCTCCTGATCGCAGTTGCTGCCACCTACTGACCCAGGCCCTGCTCTGGGCTTGTTGAATTAATGCCTCTCTTTCTCAGTCTGTGAGCCCCGGATGTAACTGTATCTGATCTGTCACTGGCTCCCCTTCCCCCACTGAGGCTGCAGCTGCAAGAAAAAGTCCACCCTTCCATCCTGATTGCTCCTTCCTGTAGGGGGAGAAGGGGCACACCCCAGGGTGTGGCCTGGGAAAGGCTGGAGCCTGTGGACGCATTGTCCCCTTCCCAGATGTCTGCAGTTGGTGGGCTCTGAGCAGCAGAGGGTGTGGCCAAGTGGCTCCCCTGGGTACAGAAAGGATGTTCATGCCTCTTAAGGGGAATGGTGGAGGGGGGCTTCCTGGGACTCCATCCCAGCCCCACCCTCCCTCAGGCCCACTGGAGGAGACAGGACCTTGCCCGGGGAGCCCTGGGCAAACCTGTAGCAGGTCCATTGCCAGGGAAGCTGGAGTTGCACAGCTTTGAATCTGGCTCGCATGGGCTCTCAGAGAGATAGCAGGGCTAAAAGGAAAGAGACGCACTCGTGCTTGGTAACCAACCACTCCCTGCACCCTGGGCCTTGGCCTTGGGCTGCTGGGTAGAGACATGCCCCTTCCCCAGTAGGATGGGTCATGTCCAGGTGTTTCATTTTTTAACATTTGGCATCTTTTCCCCAATCCCGGGCTGTGGGGACGGGGAGGCAGCCTGGGGCTGGCAGGGGGAGGACTTTAGAGGTGGCCTGAGGTGACCCCACAGATGCATCTCCTGGGGCAGGGCTGGGAATTCCCAGCTGCCTCTGGCCCCTTCCCAGCCCACCTCCAGGTGCCTGCCTCCACCTCTTTCTCCCCCGCCTCCCCAACTCACCCCCAAAGAGCCAGCTCTGCCCGCCCCCCCCCGTCCTGGCCTCCCCTCCTCACCCCAGCTGACTCATTCCCCTCCTTGTCTGGCGTTGCCAGCTTTCAAAATACTTGGGAACTGGGATCATGCCTCTTGCATCCCTCGCTGGACTGGATGCTCTGAAATTCTGGCCTCAGAAAGCCTAGCCCCCGTGGCCTCTATCACTTAACAGCTCTTCTCCCCCTCCTGCCATTTGCCTTCCTGTGACCCTTTGGCCAGAGGAACAGAGACCTGGGACTTTCCTGAGGACAGACCAGTTTCTGTGCCCTGGGACTTCCAGGGTCTCCTCTCCAGTGACCTCAGTCACCCAGGTTGCCTCCCTCTCTTAGCCAAGCCCCACGCAGGGCTCTCTCCAGGCATTATCACATACAATCCTCACGGCGGTCTTTTGCTGTTGGCATTATTATCTCCATTGTGCATCTGCGGGAAATGAGGCACTGAGAGGTGGGGCATGGCTGGCCCAAGTCATTCGTTCAGTACATGGCACAGCTGGCAAGAGAGCCCAGGTTGTCCGACTCCAGACTTGTCATCCCTTCCTGAGTGGGTCTGGCCTGTTGCAGGGAGAGAGAGGACGATCTGGGAGGACTGGCATAGTCACGACAGGCTGCCTGGAGGAGGTGGACTGGGCCAGCCTTGGCGGAGGGTACAGCAAGCTGCGTATCTGCCATGTGGGCTTATCCAGCTCCTACTTCTCAGACTTGGGTGCCTTTTGCCCCTTGGCATCCAGCTCAGTTTAGTGATAACATTCGCCAGGGAGGTGGATTTGGCTTTCCCCAAGCTCCCTTTGGGGCCTGTAGGTTTTGCCTTGTTTGGAGTCAATGGATTTTTGCTGAGTGGGGCCTGCTCTGAGGCAGCCCTGTGCTCACCTCAATAGTGGCACAGCTGGGAGCAGAATCTATATACAAGTACCAAACTGTGTCATTTGTTTTTTGTTTGTTTGTTTGCTGCATTGGGTCTTCGTTACTGCACGGGGGGTTTCTCTAGTTGCGGCGAGCGGGGGCTACTCTTCGTTGTGGTGTGCGGGCTTCTCATTGCGGTGGCTTCTCTTGTTGCGGAGTATGGGCTCTAGGCACGCGGGCTTCAGCAGTTGCAGCACGCGGGCCTTAGAGCGCAGGCTCAGTAGTTTTGGCTCACGGGCTTAGTTGCTCTGCGGCATGTGGGATCTTCCCGGACCAGGGCTCGAAGCCATGTCCCCTACATTGGCAGGCAGATTTTTAACCACTGCACCACCAGGGAAGTCCCCCAAACTGTGTCATCTGAACATCTTTGTGCAGCAGAGGAATCAAGTCTTCATCCATCCATTCATTTATTCACTCATTCATTGCCTGAGGACCTGCTGTGTGCCAGACATTGTGCTAGTGTTTTGTCTGCATTTTCAACTTTCCTACGTAATTGGGATTATGCCTCCATTTCCCAGATGAGAAAAAGCTCAGAGGAGAGCGGTGACTTGCCCAAGATCACACAGCCAGGTTCAGAGGAAGGTGGGAGCTGAATCCAGCTCTGTCAGTCCTCCTGTAAGAAATTAGAGTGGTGGTCCCTACTCTCCAGAAGCTCTGGGTCTTGTTGGAGAGGTAGGGCTCATGGACCATAGTTACCCAGCACAACTCCAGTCCAGACAATAGCAGATTGTCAGGGAAGGAAAAGGTCAATTTGGAATGAATTCTCTGGAAAGACTTTCTGGAGGAAGTGGGGCTTCAAGAGCAAGGAGGATTTGGCTGGTGGAGGAGGAAGGCATCCAGGGCAGGGGTCCAGAAGTTGTCCCCATCTTCCCTAGATTAGCATTGTTGTCAAGCGTGTGAGCAGGAAGGCTGTAGCCTGCAGCTGGAGTCATTAGCACTGGAAAAGAATGAGAGGAAGTCACCAAGATAGCTGAGGTGACAGGCATTCCAGTCCCCTGCCTTGTAACTGGTCAGACCAGGAGGCAAGAAGTCAAGGCCTGGGCCTCCACTTGGTTGCCAGCCAGCTACTGACCCTCTTCCCTGGACCTCGCTTTTCCTACCCACAAAATGGGCTCCTTGTTTTTTGGCCACTTGCCAGTTCAGAGGAAGGGGACGTTGAATTCTTGGAGAAAACTGTTAGCTTGTCCTCAAGACTTGGTGGTGGCTACCAGGTAAAGCCCACCATCTTACCAATCTCATGTCTTCCTTCACTGACTACCTTCCGACGAGTGCCAGACCCTGGGCCAGGGAAACAGATGAAGAAGACCCCCTGCTCCATTAGACCTTCCTGAAGCCTCGCCTGTCCTCCCGTGTGGACCTGGGGTCACTCCTGCAGTGGTCCGCCCACATCAGATCATCTGCTGCTGAGCTAAGATCCAGAGGCCTTGTAAATGTCTGTTGAGCAAGTGAGCACTAGACTAGGAGTCACAGGATTCCTGTACTCCTTGCCCTGTCAGTGGGATCCAGGGCAAGTCATTTAACTTCTCTGAGCATAATTTTCCCCAGATGCAAAATGGGACCGTTCATTCATTCATACGGCGAACATTTATGGAGTGCCAGCTCTATGCCCAGCCTTGTGTTAGGTTTAAACACCTAGCATGGATTGAAGGAGCTTCTAGTCTGACAGGGGAGACTAGTCAATAAAAGGGGAGGGTGATTCAATAAAAGGAGGCTGCATTCAAGGAAGAGTCTTCTAAGAGCTTGGGAGCAGCTTTTCAGGGCCACACGACCTCTGGGAGATAGCTGGGGTCTTTGTGACTTTGTCTCAGCCCCCGTTTGTTATTCTAGTTACTGTCTGTTTCCCTCCAGTTAGCTTGTGGGAAGAGGGGTCTTGGGGAGACACCCCGCTGGGCTAGGGCAGGGGAGAAGACCCACAGGGCAGAGAGGAGAGCAGTCTGGTTTTGCCATGAGTGTCAGATGAGCTCATGGATGTGGAAAACAGCGAGGCTTATTTATACGGAGTCTGGTTATTTTAATTTAAGAGAAATGGAAGCTGCCCATGGAGCTCAGGTTTGGGCCTTTGTGACGTTGAGTGAGTTAAACAAGGAGAGTAGGGCTGAATCTCCTGCTTTCCACTTTCCTTCCTCTCGTCTCTCTCCCTACTCTTCTGGGGAATCTGGAGGGAGGCAGAGGTCAGCTCAAGCCTGGATTTGATTTGAAGAAATGGGAGGAAAGGGTTAAGTCCGCCTGGTTTCCCACCTCCTGGATGGGAGGAGGTGGGGAGGGGACAAGGACCGGGATGGCTGGGGCTGGAATGTGAGATAAGATCAAAGCTTCCAGCCTGCCTGGGCCTCACCTAGGTTTCACCTGAGCAGTTGAAGGGAATTCTCTAAGTGACCTCCTCGGGGAGGGGGTGCAGGTCCCACCCGCCACCCTTCAACACTCCAGGAGGCCCCACCCACCTCACGCAGGCCTCAGGTGCTGGAAGCCCTAGGGGCCACCTTTACTTGACACATCCAGATATGGGGGACACCCTGCATACAACCCCCACCCCTACCCGCTCTTTCACCTGGGGTTTCTGACTGGGACTCAGAGGCTCCTTTATGTGGCCTGTTAGCCCCCCATCTGTTAATTCTGCAGGTTATACTTTGGGACAGTGTCATGGGCAGGAGGCACAGCCCTGAGTCCTGTCCTAGCTCCATTACTCATTGCTGTGTGACCCTGGGCCCGTGACTTAACCTCTCTAAGCTTTAGCTATCATCTGGGAATGGTGATACCGTCTTTGCAGGGTTTTAGTGAAGATTAGACATCATTTAAACCACCGCCAGCCAGAACAGGCAGTTGATGTATGACAGAAACTATTATTTTGTGATTTTCCTTTTTCCCCTTCAAGACTGCCCTTGTTACTTTGTCCTGGGTAAACCTGGGGGCTTGGTTTTGTTCTGCTCCCCCCATGACCTTTGAGGAGGCTCCAAACCCCAGGGTCCATCCTCTTGTCCAACCCTCTTCACTTATGGGTCTTCATAATTTTGGGAGGGGAGCAGGGCAGGAAGGGTTGTGAGTGAAGAGGGCCCAGATGCTCTTAAGTGCATTCCAGGCACCTTCTGGGCTACCTGCATAGTGGTATCAGATTAGGTCTTCCTGGTCCAATCACCCCTCCCTTGTACCAGGGACCTCAGTATCCCAGTGGTGTGGCTGGGAAAGTGGCTCCAGAATTCCTCAGGTGGGAAGGGTCTGGAGCGTCTGGCCTTGGCCCTGGGGGTGCGATGCTCTGCCCTGCTTAATGATTACTCTGTATGTTAAGAGAGCAGGGCAGGGGGAGGCCCTGCCCTCCCAGCTCCTTAACCACCGGTTGCACCTGAGGTATGTCAGCACTTGGGTGCTCCCTGCTTTTTTTTTTTTTTTTTTTTTTTTTGTTCCCTGCTTTAATGTGGCAGCCTTGCTCTGGGGCATATGGGATGGGGGGAGCAGGGAGGAGGGGCTTGGAATCACAGATTGACAGGCAGCCTGTGCCCCTGGCGTCCTAGGGACAGACTTAGGACTCAGAAAACCTGGGTGAAATGTGAGCTAGGGTATGACAGGCCCCTGTGGTTTGGCACCAGCCATGTGAGCAGACCCTACAATGATAACATCAGGTGAGCAGGCCCTTTCTAGCCCCCAAAACCCCCTTCGCTCCTCCTCTCCTGGGCGCAGACCCTGCAGAGGCGTCCCAGCTAGAAGGTAGTATATGGTTAGGGCTTTGGGGCAGCTGGGCTCAGGTTCCAATCCCACCTCTGCCACCTCCAGGCTATGTGACCCTGGGCAAGTCACTCCACCTTTCTGAGCACCCATTTCCTCATCTGAAACAGAGAATACTAAATCCCTACCTTGCAGGTGTCAGTGAGCCAAGGTGTGGGAAGTATTTAGCTCATAATGAATACCTGGGGAATGGTAGCAATTATTACTACTGTAGTTTTTATTATTAGGAGAAAGTGAAAGTTGAATCTTAGTTTTGGGTAACCAGGGCAACATTGGCCCGTGGGATGAGCTGGAGGATTTGGGCCTGGGGAAGGCATGGGGAGATCCCAGGAACACATATGAGAGAGTGTCCCAGGACCATATATGAGAGAGTGTCCCAGGACCATATATGAGAGAGTGTCCCAGGAACACGTATGAGAGGCCTGGAAGGACGGTGAGAACAGGGCTCTGGCGGGATCTCTGTCTACCCCAGGCCCACCTTGGTCCTTCCAGCTTTCGCTCCTCCCTGGGCTGAGTCTTAAGGCTGGTGCTGGCCAAGAATGGAGGAGGAGGGAGAATTGTTTATTTTGATAACATTAGGGCATTTTCCCCCACTGGCAGCTGCTATTTTGAGAGCCCCGGAGAGCAGGGGCTATGGTTAAATTAGGTAATGTTGCTCCAGAAGGAATGTGTGAAGCAGGGCGAGGCTGCAGGGAGAGGACAGTTGGTTCACTCCATGTAAAAATTAAACTGCAGCTTGGAAAAGAGCAGATCGGGGCCCGCTTTATAAGGCGATGTAGGGGGAGGCTGCTGGAAGCTGTCGTTGGGGGAGTGGAAGTGATGGTGCAAGGCCTTTCTTGGGGGAGCTTGGGCTTTTGCCTGGAGGCCTGTCTGGCCCAGCAGGGGCCTGCAATGGGGCTGAGGGGCAGAGCTGGTGTGTCCAGCTCCAGGCCCCTGGCTGCCACTGAGGCTGATGGGGCTTGGGATGGTGTGATGCATGGGAAGGATGGATCTGCAGACATGGCCTCGAATCCTGCTTTTGCCTTGATTTTTTTTTTTTTTTTTTAAATTTTTGGCCGCACCGCATAGCACGCGGGATCTTAGTTCCCCGGCCAGGGATCAAATCCGTGTCCCCTGCAGTGGAAGCACAATCTTAACCACTGGACCGCCAGGGAAGTTCCCTGCTTCTGCCTTGAGTCCTAGCCTTCTGTGCTTGGGCAAGCCACTCAACCTCGCAGGACCTCAGTATTATTGGGGTGAAATAACCGTTCTAATCCTCTAGGGATGATTCTTAGTGATTAAATCTCTAGGAGAAAAAGTATAGCTAACTTTTATTGAGGACTGCTGTGCACAAGGTGCTGTTCTAGTCCCTTTTTGTTCTCATAACCTAAATGGTGGTCCATGCACCAGCAGCTGGGGCCTCACCTGGGAGCTTGTTAGAAATGCAGTCTCAGGCCCCACCCAAACCTACGGAATCCGAATCTGTACGCTAACAAGATCCCAAGATCCCATGCTGATTCCTGTGCATGTTAAAGATGGAGAAGCCCTGCTTTACATACATTGTCATTTTATCTTTTTTTTTTTGGTTGTGTTGGGTCTTGGTTGCTGCGCGCGGGCTTTCTCTAGTTGTGGCGAGCGGGGGCTACTCTTCATCGCGGTGCACGGACTTCTCATTGCGGTGGCTTCTCTTTGCTGTGGAGCACGGGCTCTAGGCACGGGCTTCAGTAGTTGTGGCACGTGGGCTCAGTAGTTGTGGCTCACGGGCTCTGGAGAGCAGGCTCAGTAGCTGCGGCACACGGGCTTAGTTGCTCCGCGGCATGTGGGATCTTCCCGGACCAGAGCTCGAACCCGTGTCCCCTGCAATGGCAGGCGGATTCTTAACCACTGCGCCACCAGGGAAGTCCTGTCTCATTTTATCTTGAAAACCACCCCCATGATGTAGGAATTATCATTTGACAGTTGTGAAAACTGGGACCTGGAGAGATGGCCAACATAGAAACGCCATCAATGTTGATTTTCCTCACTATTCTCCTCCTCCTTCCCCTCTTTTGGTCTGGGCTGGGGTTGAGGAGAAGAATGGGGTGTCCAAGCTCCTAGCAGGACTGGAGAAGGACAAGAATATCCCTTGCCTTTGAGACTTAATCAGACTCTCTTTTCTCCATTTGCCCATGGGATCACAGCTGGACCTGAGTCATATCCCCAAAGTCATTCCACACTTCCTGTCCTTGGAGAAAGGTGGGGCAAGAAAAGGGTTCTGTACTGTGCTTGTGGCCACTGCTTGGCAGATTGGGGAGCGGGGTGGGGGGGAGTCAGAGCAGGAGCTTCCCGGCGGTCAGTTAGGGTCACCCCTTCTATCACTGGTACTCTTGGGACTGAGTCAATCTAGCAGCAAATATTTTAAGGAACATCTACTATGTACCCAGCCCTGGGAAAGTATCCTAAATTTCTCCCAATTCTGTAGACTCTTCATTATACAGGAAAGAAAAAGAAAAAAAAAAGTGTTGCTATAGTTTATTTAGCACTTACTATGTGCCACATGCTGTGCTGAGCACCTGACTTGCATTATCTCTGTTATCTGTTTAATTTCACTGTCAGTTTCCTCTATAAAACGGGGTTGTTAAGAAGATAATATTTGTCAAGTGCCTGGCGCATAGTGTTTGTCAAATAAATGTAATAAGTACAAATAATCTCCCAACAAGGTGGGGCACTATCATTGCCCCCATTTTACAGATGTACAAATTGAGATCCAGGGCAGGGAAGGGACTTGCCTGTCAGGATCACAGGAGATTAGGGCAGAATCGTAAGACACTGAGTCCCCAAACTTCTAAGCCACTATTAAAATTCAATTCAATTTAGTAAATATTGTTTATTATCCACTAGCTGTTGCTTGGCATTGGGAAGTGTCTAAAGGTTAAAAAATAAATATGTATATAGTATATAATATATAAATAAGATGACAAAAAGTCAAGCTGGTGTTTGTTCCCAAGGAGCTTTGGTTCCAGCAAGAGAGTAGAGACATTTACTCAAGTGGCTGTATTTAAGACCAAATCTCTAGCCCTCTTAAGAGGTAGAAATTAAGTCCTACGGATGTATGGGGGAGAAAGATGTCTTTGTGGGGGGTCCAGGAAGACTTCAGAGTGGAGGTGGTAATTAAGCCAGGCCTTGAAGGATGGATAAGTAGATTAGATTGGGAGGCATAGCAATAGCATTCTGGGAGGAGGGAACAGCATACATAAAGGCTCAGAGGCAGGAAAATGTGCCATGTGAGCGTGTCGTGCAGATCTCAGGAGCATTGGGGGGCTGCGTGGGGTCTGGGGTGATGAGGTGGGGAAGGCCAAGCCCAGCTGACTCGTCACTGAAGATTCCCAGCGTTCTCAAAGACTTGGCTCCTCAGCCAGCTGGGATTAGTACATCATCATTCTGCCTTTTCTTCCTGTCAAGAAATCAAAGACTTTTATAAATGGCCCGTCTGGCTAGCGTGTGATAACCACCGACAGAATTCGCGCCAAATGCAAGAGACTTGATGCCTTGATTAACTGGGCAGCCTTATCGCCCATGCACGTACGATTTCCGTTAGTCTCTGCCAGGGTTGATAGTGACCCTGGGTCGGTGCACAACAGAGGGTCCAGGCCTGGGTTCTGATTTCTTCTGTGTGGCTTGCCTGCTGTGTGGCTTTGGGCAAGCCTCAATTTCCTCCTTTGTCAAATGGAGATAGCACTCCCTCCAGGATTGGTGTAAGGACTGGTGATGGCGTAAATCTGCACTGTCCAGTATGGTGACTGCCAGCCCACATGTGGCTGCTTAAGATTTAATTAAAGGAAATTCAAGTTTCTCAGTTGCACCAGCCGCATTTCAAGTGCTCGATAGCCACAGGTGGCTCATGGCTACCTTATTGGACAATGTAGATATAGAACATTTCCATCACTGCAGAGAGTTCTGTTGGATAGCACCAGGGCATATAAAGTGCCACGTGCACTCAGTAAGGAATCACTGTTGTCATTTTTACTAGATCCCTGTCCCGCTTTGGAAACCCCAGTCTGTGAAGGCCTGCGACACCCCTGGGCCCTGATGGAGGCAGACAGGATTGCCCCCCTTGCCACACTGTGCCAGACCCACTTTCTCCTTGGCGCTGGCGAGGTCTCACTCTCCCCTTGCCTAACTCCATACGTAATGTTGGAAAGTCCGTGACTCGGCTCCATCCAGCCCACCCATCCCCCCTAAATTTCCCACCCACTCCCCTCAGCCTGTCTCTGCTTAGTTCCCCGTTCAGCTGCTGGCATCTGGACTCTCCACGTCCAGCCTCGGAGATTCCCACTACCCATTCTTGGGGTGGCGGGGGGGCCTTCCCTGGCAGTCCCCAGCTCCCAGCAGAGGTGCTGGCTGCCTGGGCTGCCTGGGCCCCTCTCGGCAGGGCGGAGATGATGGTTTGTTGTGATGGGGGCAGTGGGCAGCCTGCCTGCTGTAACGCGCCTGTATCTGAGAGCCAAGCATGCTGTTTGCACTTGGCTGGGCCTCAGGGTCTGGCCTGGTGCCCATGAGGGCTGGCCTGCTTTGGCACCCCCGATTACAAAAGCCGGTCATGGGCCTCCGCCTGGTCAGGAACACCAGGAGCTGTTCACAGGCTGAGTCCTGGGTGCTGGGGGGAGAGGCATGGCTGGCACCTGGAGCTGGAGTGCAGGACAGATTCCTGGCTGCGGCTGGGCCCTGGGCGCTGAGCGGGGACAAGGCCCAGGCAGGCGTAGGCAGGGTGCAAACTCTTTGGGGGGGACAGGGCAGGCAGGAAGTCGTGCTGGGTGGTTCAGGTTGGTCTGGTCTGTATGTGGCATTCACACCTGTGGGGAGGAGCTTCGGGTCTGAGGTGCCAGAAAAGCTCAAGGTCACCTCCCGGCATCATACTCTCCCCTCCCCCTTCTTTTGGCCCCTCCCTCATCAGCTGGGAGGTGGACGAACAGGCATTGCTGGTCCATGAGGCTGAAGACATGGAGGCCCAGCAGGAGATGTAACCTGTCTGAGATCACACAGCCAGTCTGGAGGAATCAGGTCCTTGACTGAACACCTTGCATACTTTTCTCCCGCCCTCTCCCTCCCCATGGGAGTTCTGATGGACTCAGTAGCCCCTGGACTCTTTGCTGAGAAGGAGGGTTGGAATTCTAGTTCTGCCAGTTACTCCTTCTGTGATCTTGGCCAGCCTCTCTGAGCCTCATGTTCCTCATCCGGGGAATGGGGATAATTATAACTCACTCCCAGGGCAATTATGGGTATTAGATAAGTGGCCTCCTGGATGTTTCCAGAACATTCAAAGGATACTCCTGCCTTGGGGCCTTTACCGCTGCTGTTCCCTGTGCTCAGAGAGCTCTTCTTTGTGCATGCACCAGCTTCCTTCACACTTCTGTGCCACAGAAGTGGCACAGATGGCCTGTGTAAAATAGCCGCCTCCAGCCAGCCACTCCGTGTCCCCCTCACCCTGCTATATTTTCCCTTTCAGCACTTTCAGCATTCAACAAGTACTGGTTATGATCCTGCTGCTCCATGATGGCAGAGAACATGCATGGCTCATAGTACCTACTCACATGGCAATTCTTGGTTATCTTCCCTTCTCCTTCCCGACACTTCCCAATACCTACTGGCCACTGTTTATTGGGCCCTTGCTGTGTGCCAGACCCTCCCTGTGCTAAGCGACTCACAGCTGAGCTCCGTGAATGTCACAGGGTGCCCCTCACGGCCCTGTCGCTTCCATATCAGAGATATGGGGTGGGAGGTGCTGCAGTGACTTGCCAAAAGCCTCCCGACTGGCAAGTTGCAGAGCTGGGCCTCTAACCGGGTTAATCCTACCCCAGAGCTTACACTGTGCCACCTCCTACCTTGGGTTAACAAGATCGGAGCCTTCATCCAAACTCGGGGCTCAGAATCCATGTTTGACAGGATTGAATGATTCAGGTTTAGGGGTGGCTTTCAATATTTGGGGGTCCCCCTTCCAGCCCTCTCTTCTCCTTCTGTGATTGGTTATTTACAACCGTTCCAACCTTCCCAGAATGACAGGTGCCCTTTGGCTGCGGAACCCCAGAGACCAAGCCAAGGCCCCAGGGGCAGGGCAGGGAGCAGGGGTGGGCTGTCCCAGGGCAGGTGGACAGGATGTTCCCCCAGGCAGCCGACATTCCTGGTCGAAGGTGGCAGCAGTGGGAGATTTCTCATTTCCGGTAACCCGGTAACCCAAGTCCCTGGGAGGTGAATTCTCCCTGCCAAGGACACGCACCCCTTGCTTGCCGGCCCTTCCTGCCATTTCCTCTGCTGGGCCTGTCTGACTGGGTCTTGGGGCGGCCAGAGGAACCAGTTCTTAATCCCAGAGGTTGAGACTGGGGTCTCAGGCCTTGATCAGCCCACCGCAAAGACCCAGCCTAATGCCACCTTCCCAGAGTCCTCATCTGTGCGGCCGGGACCCCAGCCTTGGGGAAGGATGGGAAGAAGGGGGCGTCGTGGAAAGTGAAGGGCCCTGTGTTAGGAGCCAGGACACCTGGGTCCTGAGTCTACCTCTGCCATCAACTTGCAGGGAGACTTCTTCCTCTCTTCCTTGAGCTGCTACGTCCTCTCCCAGCACTGCTGTAAGAACTCTGCATACATAATCCAACTTCCCCTTGTAACAATGCTCCAGTGGAGAGGGACACTGAAATGAAGCTCCAAGAGGTCACGTCACCCAGAGGCAGTCAGGCAGAGATAGGTGTGAACTCAGCCTCTTCAACACTTGCTGGGCCTCCTTAATGTCCTTACTTCCCCTCTCTGGGCCTCGGTTTCCCCTTCTGATAAGTCAGGGTGTTGGGCTAGGTGATCCCTTCCTGCCCTGCAGTCCAGGACCAAGGAATCCATCAGAGCCTTTTGTAGGTAGGTTCCTCTTGAGCCCTGTCTACCCTGTAAGGGGGCAGAACAGGGATTATTCTCCCCAGGGGTTTCTGAGGAGCTCACTCTCTTGGCGTGTAAGGTCTTGGTTGGGTAGGAGTGGGAGGAGAGGAAAGGCAAGAAGTGACACTTGAACCTAGTAAGTGTCAGACGCTGGGTTAAGCTCTTGGGTTGTCCTGCTGAATCTTCACAACAGCCTTGTGAGGTGGCTATTTTTATTCCTGTTTTACAGATGAGGCATCAGAGGCTCAGAGAGGTCAAGTGATTTGCTCAGGGCTGCACAGCTAGGAAGTTGCCAGGCTGGGGTGTCCAGTCAGCTCTAACTGGTGTGAGGTGACATGTGGCCAACACCCGTTTCCTAGGATGGCTTTGATTTATGAATAAAATAATATAAAAATGGTCTTTCCAGGCACTTCCCTGGTAGTCCAGTGGTTAAGACTCTGCTCTTCCACCTCAGGGGGCATGGGATCGATCCCTGGTCGGGGAACTAAGATCCCACATGCCACGCAGCGCGGCCAAAAAAAAAAAAAAAAAAAAAGTCCTTCCAAAACACTGTGAACGTGTCCTAGAATTTGAAATCCATACTACATCTCCCAGGCTGCCTCTGACACCCGGGAGTGGCCCAAGAATCCTTTGTTAAACTGTTCTTCATGTTCGCTTTGGAAAATATGGTCAGTGGTGATTATGGGTAGGCAGGAGTTCAGAGGAGCAAGAGCCGCGTGGGCTGCAGCAGACTGGAAAGGCTTGGCACTGAGCTGGGAGTGGAGCTATGGGGGCTGAGAGGGTTCTGGGGTGGGGCCAGGCCAGGCTGAGTTCACAGGCTCCATGAAGGGTCCCTGCAGGGCTTGCAACCTCGGCCATTTGCCAGGAAAACCACAAGGCCCCTCCTAGGACCCCCTTCCTACCCAGACCTGCCCAGCCACCTCCCCGCAGGGGGTTTGGGGCAGCCCAGGCTCCAAGCAAGGCATGTTCAACCTGAAGACCTTTGCTCCAGCCCCTCCACCCTCACCCCAGACTTCCCAGGGAACTGGGGAAAGGGCTATGGGGTGGGGCAGCGAGGCCTGTGTCCTGGCCAGTGAGCCCGGCAGGGCCAGGCACCCTGGGATTTGAGGAGTTGGCAGCGTGAGGACTGAGATGACGCCAGCCAGCCGGCTCCCACTCCCTCCTGCTGCGGGGCCCTTGGCCCTGAGGCCCCAGCAGCTGTCAGCAGGGCAGGGTGACAGAGGAGGACCAGAGGTGACCTCTCAGCCCACCCCTCTCCCCCTACTTGGGCCAGGCCCAGAACTCTTACCAGCTGTTGTCAGCCACTGCCAAGCCTTGTTCCAGAACCAGCAGTGGGCACCCCCGTCCTCTCCAGGACATCTTCCCACCATCCTTCATAGCTGCTGACCCTGGGGAGGGGTTGGGGCTAACATGGGGGACATGGTCACATCCCTTAATCCCTTTGATTTTACTAATGACACAAAGGAACAAGAATAAACGCTCCTGTTTTTATGGAAGAGGAAACAGTTCCAGAGAGGCCAAGTGACTTGCTTGAAGTCACACAGCTACTGAATGGCTGAATTCAGGCTCTTGGCTCCCAGCTCAGTGCTCACCCTGCTGCCTTTCTTGGGGGTGTTTTTGTGCAGGATTATAGAGACTTCAGCGTTCCTGGGTTTGATTCCCGCTTGTAGTTTTAGGCCGCTTTGTAGTTTTAGGACCCCAGGCAAGCTCCTTAACCACTTGGAGTGGAACTCGCATTTTCTTGCTTATAAAATAATAATAGTACCGACCTCTTGGGATTGCTGAGAAAATTAAATGAGGTGATCAATGTAAAGTACTTAGCATAAGGCCTGGCATGGTCCAAGTGCCCAAAATGAGATCTGGCAATATTATCACCAAAGAGTATTAACCAGCTGTGTACTCAGCACTGTGGGTTGTTCTGTGGGGGTTACAGACACATTCCACAAATATTTGTATCAGTCAATAGATATTTATTTGGCACCCACTGTGTGCCAGGTGCTAGAAAAAGAGCAGTGACAAAACAGACAGGATTTCCACCCTGCTTACCTTCTCCCCCACGTGGTAGCTGGGGAGACACAGCTTCATTTTAACCACAGAAGCCTCCAGGTACTTTTACACATACTGGTGGTATTATCCACATTTTGCAGATGAGAAAACTGCAAATGCAGAAAGTGTGGGCTGAGAAGATCAGTGGCTGAGCAGGGGCCAGGACCCAGCTCCTCCAAGGGTCTTAGGTGGCGGCCCTGAGGGCTTCCTGGAGGAGGAGGCACTTGTGCGGCATCCCTCGGGGCCTTAATGCCTGGCAGGAGAGGTTGGGACACATCCACCACAATATGAGCAGCAACAATTTCAGGAAGGTCTTGCGGAGGTCAAGGCCTCTTGTTGCCCAGGAATGAGGCCCAGCCAGAGCTTTAAATACCCCATGCAGCCCAAAATAGCCCCCATTGTCTTGGCCTACAGCTGGGGAGATCCAGGAGAATCCTGAGGGAGGCGGACCTTGGAGGTGGGGAACAGGAGGAGGTCTTCAAGCACTTCCCTATAGGGTACGGGTGGTGTTTTTGTGAAGACTCTTCCATTTGGCTCCTGCAGGAAGGCCTGCCTTGTGGAAAGGGTGGAGCAGCTGCCTAGACTCTGCGTGAGCAACGTGCAGCCAAGGGGGGGAGCCTGGTGGGTGGGGGACTCCCAGAGAGGGCCATGTGCCCAAGTGAAGGTGCTCCTTTGTACCCCAGGCATGTGTGTGCTTTGGCCCACTGGGCCCTCCTCTGTGGGCAGGCCTAGCCAGGTCCCCTGCCCCGGGCCTCCTGGCACCCTCTCCTGCTCTGGCTATTTTGGGCACTGGGTGTGTTCAGGCATGGGGAGGGATGGGTAATCCTGCCAGACCGAGGATGCTGGGGGTGCTCCCTGGACCACCATTCCAGCCTCTTGGATCTTTGAACACTATGGCCTCTGCCCCTGACCTCATTGTCAAAGGATCATGGTCAGTGGATTCCAGTGGGATGCTGGCCCCCCGGCAAGGGTGCCAGATAAATCTTTACCCTCAGGACGTTCATGCTGTCAGTATCAGGAATAGTTGTGCTGCTGCTGCTTTTTTTTTTTTTTTTTTGGCTGTGTTGGGTCTTTGTTGCTGCGCGCGGGCTCTCTCCAGCTGCGGCGAACAAGGGCCACTCTTCGTTGCGGTGCGCGGGCTTCTCGTTGTGGTGGCTTCTTTTGCTGCAGAGCACGGGCTGTAGGCACATGGGCCTCAATAGTTGTGGCACGTAGGCTCAGCAGCTGTGGCGCACAGGCCTAGCTGCTCCGCGGCATGTGGGATCCTCTGGGACCAGGGCTCGAACCCGTGTCCCCTGCATTGACAGGTGGATTCCTAATCACTGTGCCACCAGGGAAGCCCAGTTGTGCTTCTTCTAAGCAATGGGTTTGTTTTTACCTCCTGGGACACAGAATCCAGGGACCAGTCAGGTTTCCTTCTTCCCACTGGCCACTGGAAAGCTTAGAACCTAATGCACTGTCACTTTCCCAGACCTCCAGAATTGAGCACATGCTTCCCGCCTACTCGTCTCACTCCAGTCCAGGCCCTGTCTGCTGTAATACAGTTTTTCTTATGCATGTTTAGTTGATTTTCTCTTGCTGTTAACGTGTATATCTTTGTAAGCTGCTTTGAGTCTTTCTGGAACAGGGTAGCGGGGGAGGTATAAACAGGTAAATGACGATGACGAAGATGGTAACCCTTCGCTGGTCAGTTTCCTGAAGTCTGCTCCTTATGGCTTGGTCCTCACTTTGTAATTCCCTCCCCGAGCCCCGCTCTCTGTGCTGGTGGGAGTCACAGCCTAGAATTTTAGAATTCTAACATTTCAGGGTTTCAGTGTCATAAAACGGCAAAGCCAGAAGGAACCTTTGGGATCGTCTAAGCTGAAAACTTTTAAACTTATTATTAAGCAGTGAAACCCTTGTTTCAATCAGAATAATGGTATTTTGCTTAAATACTATTGTATTTTGATAAATAACAGCAAACACTTATAGAGCCTTCACCATGTGCTAGCATTTTACAACAACCCTATGAGGTAGATACTATTATTATAAATTATCATGCCCATTTTACAGCTGAGGAAACAGAGGCACAGAGAAGTGAAGTGACTTGCTTACAGCTAACCAGGGACTGAGCCAGACATATTATGTAGAAGGTCTGTTGGTCATATTATCTAGAAGGTCTATTGGTCATATTATGTAGAAGGTCTTCTATGTAGAAGACATATTATGTAGAAGACATATTATGTATATTATGTAGAATATAAAATGGGAAAAGATGGAATTTGTTTTTTATTGAAGTGAGTATTTGGGGGAGGGGGCCCAAACTCTACCTGTTCCCCCCACCCCCTGAGGACAGACTGGAAAACAGTGATCTAGGCCTACTGCGTCATTTGACAAGGGAGCCTGAGGCCCAGAGAGGGGAAGGGACTTGCCCAAGACATCGGGGTGAGCTGGAAGCCCATTCTCCATCCCTCATGGCCCGCCTGCTGCCTGGAGGACCACCAACCCCTCCACCTCCCCTCGCCCCCAGCAATCCCCTGTCCCCATCTCTGCACTCAGCAGCTGAGCCCTCCCTCAATCACTCCGCTCCCTTTGTCTCTGGGCGTGGATACCCTGGGACCTTCTCCTTGATCCTAGGGCACTGGGAGTGACCAGGTGCTGGGCTACCCTCCTTGTCCTCTCTGAGGGACTCATCTTCTGAGAGGGTAGCTGATGGCCAGGGAGGGAAGGAGCAGCTCCTGTCTGGGTTTTCTCACCCCAGGCGAGAGCATATCCTCCTGCCACCAGCTAGCTGTCACCTGGCCCGCTTTTCCTTTGTCAGCACTTCTCATGTGGCCCTGGGGCTTTTCTGTCTTCAGGAACCCCCTTTTCAAAACCCCTGTGGTGGTGGCTCATAGCTTACATCTAAAGCCTTACTTTGGAAGAGCTAGTTGGCAGCTAGCTGAGGGAAAGGCGGATGTTTGGGGTGGGTGTTCCCAAAGAATGTTCTGTGGAACCCTAGTCCCATGAGGTCTGCATGAAGAAAGGGTTCCAAATTAAGCACATTTGGGAAACACTAAATAGTTGTCCCCCTTCCCTCATCATGGTATTTGGGACATTTAGGACTTAGGGAACCAGCTCAGCTTTGTGCAGCCAGCCTTTCCCAGAGGTGTTTGTCTGCATGACCTTCCCTCATACCTATTCCTGTCCAGAGTTACTGTGCCCTGGAATGGACAGTAGTCATGAGGAAAGGGGACAGGGGGGTGCTTCAGAAGGAAGGGGCCCTTCCTCTTATTTCCAGCTCTGTTGCCTACAGGCCTATCTTCAACCATGGGGGCTCGGCCCTGCCCGCCCCTCCTCTCCCTCCAGGAAGCCGATGAGGAAAGTCCCGGGGACAGGGGGAGCTGGCCTTTTTGGCTGCAGCTGTTGGGCTGCCATTCCAGCCTGTTTTTTCCTGTTGCCGGTGCCCACGGGAGCAAGCAGGAATGGAGTCACTGAGGCCTGGCTGTCTGGCTGCCTTGCGCAAGGCCCTGGAGCCAGAGCTGTGGGCCTGCTTGCCTCTGAGATCCCCACCCATTCCCTGGGATGCTGGTCTGGGCAGCGGGCAGGTCTCTCCTCAATGACCGTGGACAGCTTCTTGTGCCCCCAGAGATGGGCCTCCTGGCTGCAAAGCTCCAGGCGTCAGAGATGGCAGGAGGAGGGCTCAGGTAGAACAGAGTTCCCTGTTTGGAACCAGGGGTCTGGCTTCAGTGTCTCTGTGGCCATGGGCAAGTCACCTTTCTAAGCCTGTCTCTTGATTTGTAAACGCCATTCATTCATTAATTTAACAGATATTATTGAGCATCTCCTGTGTGCCAGGCACTTTTAGGGGCTGGGGATTCAGCAGTGAACAAAATGGACAAAGTCCCTGCCTTCACGGAGCTGATGATAAACATGTAAAATGTAGGGTAGAATTTAAGTAGTGAGGTCGTCTGAGGCAAAGTAAGGGAAGCGACAGAGAGCCAACTATAATGGATTCTGGACCTGGGATATAGTCAGGGTGGGTCTCTCTAAAGGTGACGTTTGAGCAAAAACCAGAGGAAGAGGAATGTGTACACCTGGGGGCGGTGTCCCAGGCAGGGGACACAGCAAGTGCAAAGGCCCTGAGGTGGGTGGGGGCTTGGTGTGTTTGAGAACTGTTGAGAAATGTGGCAGGGAGTAGGGAGGGCACAGTAGGAGAGGAAGTGCAGAAGCCTGTGTACGTATACACGTGTGTGTGGGTAGATCACACGGGACCTGGCTGGCCACAATAAGGGCTTTTTTCCTAATTCTTTGGTGAGTCGAGAGCAGTGGAAAGGCCTAACCTAGTCTGTTCAGGTTCATTGTTGTTAGTGGTGTCTCATTTCATTGAAAATGTGTGGAACACTCCCCGCATCCTCCCGTAGGACTGGCACTGTGCTAGGGACTTCATTCATGAAATCTGTGGGTCGTGACCCCAGAAGGCATGGGCACACCCTGACCAGGTTGGTGTGGCCTCGAAGGCCCACAGGCGTGCCAGTGTTCCATGGCCAGAGAATCTGAGGACCGAACCGGGCTGTGGGCAGGAGGCAGGCACGTGAACACCACAGGCGCTGTTGGCACCAACAGTACTTGGTGGATAACGTTCAACCCCCGGGGACCTTCTTGCTGGGCGGCCCAGCCCGGAAGCTGCCACTCGGCCACTCCCACCACAGTGGCCCCACCTGGCACATGGGTGGGGCAGAGACATTTCCCAGTAGCTTCCTGCTTCCTCCCTGTAAGCGGCAGGCAGCACACTCAGCACCGGGGGAGACCCGTACTTGGGGTGTAAGAGCAGGAAGAGAGTGTGGGGACTCTGGGGGGGACTGGGAGAACTGGGCTCTGTGACCAGCACCATGACAACAGCACAAAAAGGGGCACTGCTCTTTAGTGGAAAAGCCCATTCAGGGCTGGTTTCCTTTGATCCTCTGCCACCTGGCACACCATGTCCCACTGCACCAAACTTCTTCCTGTCCCTCAGGCCACCTTCCTTCTGCCTGGTGCATACTGTGTCTCCCTTCTGCATCCTGCTTAGGCAAAATCGTCTTCAAACCCAGCTGAATTGTCATTTCCCCTGGGAAACCCTCCCCAACCTCCACCCAGCCTCGCTAAGTGGGGCGGACCCTCCTCTGGGCTCTCCCAGCCCCTGTCCTTCCTCTGCAGAGTTCTCTGCACACTGTGTTGTCATCACTCAGTTTCGTGGTCTGTCTCCACTAGGTACACGGAGCTCCGTGACCATCTACTTCCTCATTTTATCCTCAGGGCCAACACCTATTAGATGCCCAAAAAGTAGAGGTCAGAGTGACTGGAATTGAACCTTATGGGGTAGGTCTGATTGATGACCCTTTTTTAGCAGATGAGGAAGCTGAGCCCACCCAGCTAGAAAGAGGCCGAGGTGGCCTAGAACCGGGGCTGTGCACCCTCTCTGCCCCACCGGTCGCATGTCTCTGAGACGCAGGGATAAAGTGCTCTTGCTTGGCCATGGCTGTAGCAGACCCATTCGGGTGCCCGCCCCAGCTACATTAGAGGGGCCTTCAAGGCAGAGCCCGGGTCAGGTCTCCTTGGGAAAGGGCCAGACAAATTCAGGGTCTTTGGCCATACTTCCCAAAGCAGGTCACCCCTCATTCTACTTGTCTCTCCCAGCAGCCCCAGGAAGGAAGCAAACAAAGCACGGTTCTTTGCTTTGGGAAGTGTGGCCAAAGGCCATTTTTATCACCAAGAGACCTGAGACCTGGCAGGAATGTAATCCAAGGGCAAGGTGTCCTAGGATGGATTTCAGGGAGTGTGTGATTCAGTCCCCTGCTTCTCTTGGGGTGAGGCGTTATGGCCTTGCTTTTACCAATGGGGAAATGAAGCCCAGAGATAATTCTGGTATATGCTAGCTGTGTGATCTTGGGCAAGTCCTTACTTTCTGTTTCTGAACTTTGCTTTCTTTTGGCAAATGGGCTAATTCCTACCTCAGGGTTGTTGGGCAAGTTCGTTTGTTCATTCATTCATTCTTTCACCATGCCACCTAATCAACAGATTTTTAAAAATTATTTGTTTGTGGGCTTCCCTGGTGGCGCAGTGGTTGAGAGTCTGCCTGCCGATGCAGGGGACACAGGTTCGTGCCCTGGTCCGGGAGGATCCCACATGCCGCGGAGCGGCTGGGCCCGTGAGCCATGGCCGCTGAGCCTGCGCGTCCAGAGCCTGTGCTCCGCAATGGGAGAGGCCACAACAGTGAGAGGCCCACGTACCGCAAAAAAAAAAAAAAAAATTGTTTATTTATTTATTTATTTATTTATTTTGGCTGCTCCAGGTCTTAGTGGCCGTACGCAGGATTCTTTAGTTGCAGCATGCGGACTTCTTCGTTGCAGCATTGCATGCGGGATCTAGTTCCCCAACCAGGGATCGAACCTGGGCCCGCTGCATTGGGAGCATGGAGTCTTACCCACTGGACCACCAGGGAAGTCCCTCAATCAGCAGATATTAATTGAGCACTTCTGAAGATGCAGCAATGATGAAAACATAAAAATCACTGTCCTGTCCTCCTGGTGCTTTGGCTCACATTGACTGAGATGGCTGCAGTTTGCTAAAAGGGAAGGGTGTCAAGGGGCTTGTCCAGGGTCACATGGTGAGTTTGGGGCAGAGCTGGGATGAGAATGAGAAGCCCCAGGCCCCAGCTTCCCACTCCCTTGGCCAGAGTTGAAGACCCTGACTGGGCCTCAGCACTCCCTCGGGACGCTGGCTGCAATGCTGCCTTTCCAAGTTCCAGGCCATGATACAGAGGGCAGGGGCCAGAAGGAGGAGCCTGCTGGCAGCTGTGCCTCTGAGCTAGCACAGGGGCCCCACTTTCAAACTGGATTTCTGTTGCCTTAGCTGTGTGAACTTGGGCAGGTGACTTTCCTTCTCTGAGCCTCTTTCCTTATCTGTAAGGTGGGGAGCCACCAGTATCTGCCTTATGAGGTTGCGGGTTTGCGTGAGATAAGCCTTGTATAGACCTTATCTCAGCTTCTGCACATGGTGAGCACTTGATGAGCCTCGGCCATTCTCCTTATTTGGGGGATCTGTGTCCTTCCTGGCCACTGCCGCCTTGGGAGCCCAAGTGTGGGAAGCTGGCAGGGCTCCCGAGTGGCACGGGCAGTGCAGGCATGCCAGAGGAGGCTGCGGCCGCCTCCTTTCCGGCCCGGCGCCCCTCTCAGCCTGCCAGGGGATTAAAGGCCTTTTGGTCTTTGTGTTGGGCCCTCCCGCCCCTGGCAGTTTGCACAACAAAGTGCTGCCCTGACAGATTCCTTCCCCTATGCCGTCTGCTGCCCTTGGACAAGGTACCCAGCAGCCTGGGGGTGGGGCATGGCACCTTGACCCCATATCTGGGGCCTGGGTTGTAGCAGAGTGAGGGGAGCACTCGTGGAGTTATCTGGGAGTCTGCATCATAGCAGAGTGGGAGGAGGAACTTGTCTGAGTTTGGGTCCCTCCCCGGAGATTCGGGGGCCTCGGGTCACGCTTCTGCTGGTCCCTCCGCCTTGGATGGGGGAGGGGGCAGAGTCTGCTGGCAGAAGGCAGGTGGGCAGGCAGCGGCTCGTTTGTCCCCCACCCGCATGCTGTCTCTGGATTTTGATGGAGTGAGCTCACTCCAGGCAGCTGCAGCCACCCTGGGGACTGCGGTACTCAGGCCTTCCTGCCCAGCTGTGGGGTGGTGGAGGGCTCAGCCCCAGGCCTGGACCATGGGGAGGTGGGGGGAGCATGGGCTGGCTGCCCAAGACATGAGAAGAATGTCTCTGGAGAAGCCCGGAGTCCCCCGGTCCTCCCAGAATCAACCTCAGAGCAGGCAGGCAACTTGAGCCTTGAAACCAAGCTTCACCCCCAGCCAGGGCCCCGCCCAGCCAGCCAGCCCAGGGCCTGGGCAGCAGAGCTAGACCCCTCCCTTCATCCCAGACCTGAAGGTGACCCTAGGCCTGAGCCCAAATCCCACGCCCCCGTGCATCACTTCATCGCCTCTCAGCCCTTCACCTCTACCCTGTACCCCCTGCATGGTACTAATTCGAATGCTTATGGAGCACTTACTGTATGCAAGGTACCAGGCTGAATGACTTACATGCTTAATCCCATTTACACAGATGACCCTCCTTGAGCCTGCAAAATGGAAATAACAGTTATAAGTTCACAATCCCTTAATTGAGACCCTTGGAGTCAGCCATGTTTTGGAATTCAGAAGTTTCCAAACTTGAGAAAGGTGACATAGAGCATGTGCCAGCTGTGATGTGACATCCTCAGTAGAGTCTGGGGCAACACCCCGTAATCAAACACATTAATATTGCTGCAGCAAAATGTATGACTGTTTACCCTAAGTGGAGTGAATAAGCTATTAATAGCTTCATGTCGATTTAGGTCAGGACTTGACACCAAATGAGCTTGCCATAAACTTATTAAAAACAAAACAAAACAAAACAAAAAAACCACTCTTGGTTTTCGGAGCTCCTTGGATTTCCCTTATTGCAGACGAGGGATAGTGGCCCTGTAGTACCAGCCCTCCCGGGTTGCTGCGAGGATTAATTGATATGTTTAGGACAGGGCCTGGCATGGAGAAAGCCCTCCGTGGACAGTGACCATTCTTATGGTCGTCTCTTCACTTGCCACTGTGTCTCTTCCTACAGCTTTGATTTTAGCAGCGCCAGAAACTCTTGTCTATACACTTAACCTCTACAAGACCCACAATCCTCACTTAAAAACTCCTTTTTAAAACCCCACACCCCATATCCACTGTCTGTATCTGTACCTCCCCCTGTACCCCAAAACCTCTGCCTTCTGTACCCCTCGCTCATGGCTTGCCATTTCACCCCCACACTCTTCCCAGACATCCTTGGGTCCTTCTGCATCCTCACCCAGGCCAGGAGAAGAAGGCGCAGCCGATGTCCCCGGTCCCCAAGGGGCCTTTGCAGGACTTGGACCTGGAGCTCCATGTGCGACCTTATCCTCACTGGAGGGCCTGGATCCAACCCAGCCTCTGAGAGTGGGTGCCTCCCAGAAGTCCCCCGTCTGTTTGATATCCTGCCTGTCTGGTCCCCCCACTGCCTCACCCTGCCTGTGTTCAGGGAGTGTCTGGCCATTGTGTGGGCGGGGGGCACTCTGCCCTCACCTCCACTGCACTCAATTGTTCCTAGCAGTCTAGAACAGTCCTTGGCCTGTGTGAGTCAGCTGCCCCCTCCTTTCCCTCACCAGGAACCTGCAGGGTCTGGAAAATCCCCTTCTCTGTTTGACTCCTTCCTCTCTGACCCAGGTCTGCTCTCTGGGCCCCTCCTGTCTGGCCCCACCATCCGGCTCCAACGCCTGCCTGAAGTACTGGGTTCCTCTGGAAGGAAGCAGGGCTCCCTCACAGCCAGAGACAGGCTGCAGCGCAGGAAACCTGGGTTCTGTTTCTGCCTTTGACCTTGGAGCCACTGATGGCCCTCCTTGGGACCTTAAGCACCCACTGTATGGGTCCAGGACGCTGCCAGCTCAGGCATACCATGAGCCATCCTGGGAGCTGGTCTGGTTGGGGATGGAGACTGGCCAGCCCTGGGCCTCCTGGCCCTGCCCACTGCTTAGGCCCCATGGCCAGCCCAGAGGCCCAGCTCCAGCCCCATGTCCTTTCCTGGGTAGCAGGGGCTTGGGGTAGGGAGCTCAGAGGTCCTGGGACAATCCTGACTCTGCCAGCCAGTGGGGGCCATCCACACCAGCTCATCCATCTCAGGGGGTCATTGTCAGGGTCAGATGACACTGAGGCTGAGGAAATGCTCTGTAAACTGTGAATTGCAGTTGAGAGGCTTTGTGGGAGTGACTCTCAGTGACCTCAGTTGGTTCGTCTCTTCCACAGCCTTCGTTACAGAGGTGGTGTGGCACAGTGGTAAGGACTTAGCTGTTGGAGCCAGACCACCAGGGTTCACATCCCAGCTCTACCCTATGCTAGATCTTCAAGCAGATTCCTGACTCTGCTCCATTTCCCCATCTTTACAGTGGGGCTACCTAACACCTAACATGGGTTAACACCTACAAAATCCTTAAAGGAGTGTCTGCTGCATAGGAAGTGCTCAATAAATGTTAGTTCTTTTTATTCCCCAAGTAGATCCTGGACTTTCCAGCTCTGAATCCATATTCCCTTCTATGGTCAAGTCTCAGGCTCTTTTGGGCTCTCTCTGGAAGCAGCTTTCCAGCCTGGCTTCATCTCCCTTCCCAGATGTAAAATACAGCTGTTAAAACCTTTTGATCTTCAGCTTTCCACAAGTGAAGTCTCTGCTCTTGCTGGCTTGTGCCTTGCTGCAGGCCCTTATCTGACCCCAAAGCCTCGGGTCCTGGGGTAGGGACTGCAAGCAAGGACAGGCTGGCATGCACAGAGACCATTTCCTGGGGTCCCTGGGGTGGAGGGGCTTCGGTTCAGGACCCACCATGCTCTGGATTCTCTCCTCTCACTGCAGATGTGTGTTCCTAGCATTTTTTCCAAGTTGAATCTCTCATTGCTATTTCCTGTCCATTCCCAAGCCCCGGTGGCCTCTCCCTCCCTGGGAGAAGCTCTAGACCTTGCTTACCACCAGGATTTTCCTTTCCAGACAGCGGTCTGGTGTCTAGGGGGTGCCAGGAATCTCTGTGCACCATGCATGCCCTCCACAGCCTTGCTTCCATGGGGAGGGAGAGGGGGTAGCAATGACACAAAGAGAGCCCTCCCCAAGTGGGGTGGGTCCTGCCCATCTAACCTCCTCTGCCCAGTGTCAGTGCCCCTGCACCAGCCCTAGCCTCACTCCCCTTAGGTCAATCAGGGCCTTCTCAGGACCACCCCCGCCCCCAACCCAGTGGGAACATTGCCCTCTACCCCTACCCAGGGGAGGAGGGAGAACCCCTGGTAGGGGGCTAGTCTTGTGGTTCATAACCCGTGAGCGTCAGAATCCCCTGAGCATGCACGACTTTAACCCTCCCGGCTGGGGTGGGGAGAGTCTGACTCAGTGGCTCTGAGAAGGAGCCCAGGAATCTATTTCTCACCAGCTCCTTGAGGTTCTAAGGCTTATTCCTGGATGCAGACCTCATGGGCATGGCCCAGAAGTCTACTGGCGACCCAGGGCTGGAATGGGCACTTGTCCAGAGGGAGAGGGAGGGGAAAGAAGGAGCAGGAGGGACTTCCCTGGTGGTCCAGTAGTTGACACTCTGCGATTCCAATGCAGGGGACGCGGGTTCAATTCCTGGTCGAGGAACTAAGATTCCACATGCCGCGCAGTGTGGCCAAAAAATAGTGAAATGAAATGCATGTGAATTCAAAAATATATATTTTTTTTAAAAAAAAGAAGGAACAGGAGGAGGGATATGCCTGTGGATTGTGTGGGGAAGGGGCTTTAGGGGATAAGACATGGGCAGTGCAGACATTACGCAAGGCTTGGTAGCACTGCAAACACAAAGATGACCAAATGGCACCCAGCCCCTCCCCCCAGGGAGCTCCCAGCCTGGGAGGGAGATGCATATAGACTGCGCGGGGGTAGGTGGTACCTTCAGAACAAGTCATGTTCGGGAAGCAGCTAGAATTAATAGGTGATGGCACTTTTGTCCATTCGTTTATTCAAGCATTTATTGAACATGGAGTGCTGAGAATGTAGGGATGAGGTCATCACAGGCCATGCCTTCAAGGTGCTGTCATTCCAGTGGAGGTACAGGCCATTATAGTGTGAGCCCTGGAGGGCCCAGAACCCAGCCTAGGGGCAGAGGTGGCTGGAAAGGCCAAGGAGTCATGACAAAGCCTCCCAGTGGAGATTTTCTTTTGAGTCATATTTATTGAGGTGTAAATTACGTGCAATAAAACATACCCACTTTAAGTGTACAATTCAATAATGAGAATGAGGTGTATATAACCAGGGGACCGTTACTCCAAAAGGTTTCCTGTGACCCTTCCCGGACAGCCCCACCCAACCCCTGGTCCCAGGCAACTACAGATCTTTCTGTCATTATAGATTAGACTTTTCCCCCGTGGGTTTCATATAAGTGAAATCATACGCTATGGAGTCTTCTGTGTCTGGCTTCTTTCACTGAGCATAATATGTTTGAGATTCCTCCATGTTTCCAGGCCTATATGGAATTTGTTCCATTTTGTTACTGAGTAGTTAGAGGAGGTGATGTTTAGGTGAGTTTCGGGGGATGAACTGGAGTTACCCAGGTAAACAAAAGGAGGAAGGGCATTCCAAAAGAGGCACCAGCTGAGAAAAGGCCAGAGGCTCCAAGACATGGGCTGTGTGAAGTTGGGGAAGCAGGGAGGGAGAAGGATTGGCTGTTTCTTTGTTTTTCTTCTTCTCTTTGGCCCTCTCTGCTGCTGCCACCACCTTGTCTAGCCAGTGAGGGCTGGGTTTGGTTTCCACAAGTGAGACTATTTCCTATCTGGGCTCCCCAGATAGGGCTGAGGCCAGGGCAGGGCCTGAGACACTTGCGCCAGGCCATCTGGGGCTGGGTGTGTGAATCCATGCACTCTTGTGCCTGGGGGCTCTGGGGTTCCCTTGGGCTCTGCTGGGATTGTTTTCCTCTAAGTTATCTTGTAAAACTCCTTTGGAAACACCTCAATCTTGTCTAAGGGGAAAGAGGCCTTCGTTGTCCGCACCCATCCCCAAGAAAGGCAGGGGTCATGGCTGCTGGGGCCCTTCTGCGCCGGCCTGCAGGGTGCGGGGTCCAAGCCGCCGCTCTGTGGAACGGGAGCCCGAGGTGGAGCTTGTGCTGGGCTCAGCTGCAGCCCGAGGTCACATGAGTTGACACCACGCCTGACCTGCCCCCGCCTGACCTGCCCCCGTTCAGCCCAGCAGCTGGGCTCCACCCCCGCTTCTGGGTGCACAGATGATCCTGTCAGTGTGGCCACAAGTGCCAGAGCTGATCTCCAACATGGCTGGGATGTGTTCCCCGTGGCCTGGAGATTTGGAGGCCAGACCGAGGCAGAAAGAGGGGGCCAAGATCTCTGGGGCGGGGGGGCAGGGGCCTGCTGTCGGGGGCAACAGCTTCAGTTGACCTCCCCTCCATTTCTGCTTCTGTCCCCCATCCATGCTGCCCCGGCCACCCTGTCACCTGCCCACATCCCCCATCTTTGCTGGCCCCGGTCACCTTTTACCTGCCTGTGTCTCCCTGTCCACTAACTCATGTCCTGGATATCACTTGCCTTCTCCAAAGGAAGAAGAGTCATCACTTACCAAAGTGATTTTAAGTTTATTGTCGGGACTTCCCTGGCGGTCCAGTGGTTAGGACTCCGTGCTTCCACTGTAGCGGGCACGGGTTCAATCCCTGGTCGGAGAACTAGAATCCCACAAGATGTGCAGTGTGGCCCAAAACAAACTTATACGTTTATTTGAGGATTCATGCAGGGGCTAATGAGATTTGGGGAAACTGAGTCAAAAACAATGGTACAGGGCTTCCCTGGTGGCGCAGTGGTTGCGCGTCCACCTGCCGATGCA
>NC_041216.1:17629291-17723191 GCF_002837175.3 Physeter macrocephalus
GGGAACCGGGTTCGCGCCGCGGTCTGGGAGGATCCCACATGCCACAGAGCGGCTGGGCCCGTGAGCCACGGCCGCTGAGCCTGCGCGTCCGGAGCCTGTGCTCCGCAACGGGAGAGGCCACAACAGAGGGAGGCCCGCATACCACCAAAAAAAACCAAAAAAACAAAAAAACAACAAAACAAAACAAAAAACTGGTACAGCCCCAGCCTGACTGTCTTTGCCAAACCATGTCTGATTTAACTGCTGGAGGGCCTTGGGGTGGGACTCTGGGCCCCCCCTTGAAGTGAGAAGAGGGGTCCTGGGCTTGGCAGGGGTTGGAGAGTTTGACACAATTGCTCGTGTGGTGTCCCACAGGTAACCTGCGGGCTGAGGGCATATGATGGCTTGTCCCTGCCCGAGGATGCAGAGACAGTCACAGTGGGCCGTGCTGGCTGGAGCTATTCAGACCTTTCTGATGATGAGGACTTCCTGGCTGATGAGGCCTCTGGAGGTGAGCAGGGTTCTGGTGGCGGGGAGTGGAAGGGGTAAGGACAGAATTGGGGTTCTTCCCACCGGTCCTTAAAGAGGCTCCAGGATGCTTGCCCAAGGTGGTACCTCAAGAGATGGACTAAGAGATATGGAAGCAACCTAAGTGTCCATCAGCAGATGACTGGATAAAGATGTGGTATATACATATACAATGAGATACTACTCAGCCCTAAAAAAGAATGAAATTTTGCCATTTGAGCAACATGGATGGACTTGGAGGGCATTATGCTAAGTGAAATAAGTCAGACAGAGAAAGACAAAATACCGTATGATATCACTTATATGTGGAATCGAAAAAATACAACAAACTAATGAATATAACAGAAAAGAAGCAGACTCACAGATGTAGAGAACAAACTAGTGGGTTACCAGTGGGTACAGGGGAGGGGAGAAGGGCAATATAGGGGTAGAGGAGTAAAAGGTACAAACTATTAAGTATAAAATAAGTTACAAGGATATGTTGTACATCATGAGAAACACAGCCAATATATTATAATAACTGTAAGTGGAGTATAACCTTAAAAAATCGTGAATCACGGGAATTCCCTGGCAGTCCAGTGATTAGGACTTGGTGCTTTCACTGCCGGGGGCCTGGGTTCGATCCCTGGTCAGGGAACTAAGATCCCACAAGCCGCGCGGCACAGGCAAAAACAAAGAAACAAAATTGTGAATCGCTATATTGTATACCTGTAACCTGTATAATATTGTACAGCGACTACACTTCAATTTTTTTTTAATTCAGAAAAAAAAGAGGTGGGCTAAAAGCTGCGTGCGTCCTGAGCCCTGGTCCCAGTGACCGCAGGATCCTCCACCTAAAACTGTGTGACCCGGGACTAGTGGCTGCTTCTCCTTACAGCCCAGATTGAGCAGGACCTAAGGAGAGGGTGGTGGGCAGTGCACAGTAGAGGATGATTATGACCCCCTACTCCACTTCCTCCCATTCTCACCTAGAGGCCAGTCTGACCTGGCCCCACCCACCCCATCCGTCCTGGTCCACACCCTCTCTGAGGGAGGCTTCCAAGCTGGCTTTTACAGGCCTGCCCTCCCTAAGCGTGGAGAGGAGGCAACAGCTGTGTTTTCATGACCTTCCCCATCGTGTGCCAGGTGCCCAGAACAGTGCCTGGCACCCAGTAGGTGCTCAACAAAGATTAATTGTTGCTGAATAAGTCTCTCTTTTGCTTGTAGATGGTGTGGGCAGCGGGGACCTGGGCAGCGGGGACTTCCAGATGGGTAAGTATCTGGGGGCATCGCACAGGCCCCCATCCTGCCCCCGGGGAAGCCCCAGAGCAGGCCTTCCCAGCCACAGAGGCGGCATCTCCTGGACTGAGGGCCTTGAGGTCTCCTTGTGCCTGCCATGGGGATGGTCTCATCCCCACTGAGTGACAGTTGTGTGCCTTGGTTGGCCAGTCCCTGCAGGGTTGGGTATGGACAGATTCTGTGCCTGCCTGTGCTGGGAAATGCCCGGTTCTGATGGGGACTGAAAGTCAGCCACTCAGCATTCAAAGCCAGATTCTCACCTCCCTGGGTGGCTCAGCTGTGGAGTCCTTCCCCAGAGCCCTCCTTGGCGGTGAATGCTGCAGAGTGGGGGACCCCAGGCAGGGGTGGGCAGACAGAGGGGCTCTGTGGCACAGGCATTCGGGTAAGCCGAGAGCTGGACCTGGGAGGGAACCTGCCTCAGGTTGGGTCACCTGCTGGGAAGCCGAAGTTCCTGGGTTGGGGAAAGAGGGCTGGGCTTCCTGGAGGGAAAGGAATCAGGCCTCCATCAGCTGCCCACGGTGCCAGCACCCCAAGTGCGTAGCCAGAGCAGGAGCTGGCCCAGAGCTGGGGCCGGGCTCAGAGTCTCTGTTTCCTCCCACCCTGGGATTCTGGTGAGAGAAGGAGCTACTCGGGACAAGGCCCAGCAGCTCCATCTGGTTCCTGCCGCCTTCTCTGGGAGCCAGTGCCTGGGCACAACGTGATCAGGGCCAAGGACGGAGCTCAGCTCAGAGTCACCACTGGGCGGCCCCGCTGCATCCCTGTGCGCCCACCCCAGCAGGCCTGGGGCGAGTCTGGCCTGGGTCCCTCCGGGGACGGGGTTGCCTCCCTATGGCTGGCATATCAGGAGCATCCCAATGCCAGAGGGTGGCATCCTAACCGGGCCAGTATGGATGGGAGGGTTGACCCCTGGGTGGCACAGTCCTGACTGTGACCTCCCAGCACCTGGGACGCAGACACTGCCTGAAGCTTTTCCATGTCTAGGTCTCTGCAGGGCTACAGATGCCTGGGAGCTGGGCGGGGCCTGTGTGGGGGTGTCAGGTGGGCACAGTGCACACCCCAGAATGGCCTATGCTAATGTGTCTCTGGGAGCTGCCTCTTGCCAAGCCAAGTCTGCCTGCTGAGGCCCTGGGCCAGTCCACCCTGTCCCTTCAGAAATATCTAGAGCCCTCTCCCAGGGGACTGCTCACAGCAGCTCCACCTGCTTTGAGTGGTCCTTGCTAGCCCACCTCCTCCCATGAGAAGCAGCTATGAGGGCAAGAGAAGCCAGAGGTGGGGGAAGGATGGGTCTGGAGAGCAGCAGCTGGGGAGGGCCCAAGGGCAGGGCAGGAGCCTTTTCTTGTAGGTGGGGCTGATCTGTGGGAAGATGTAGGGCCTTAGGCCCTCCAGACCCAAACACTGGCACCAGCCTGCTGCCCCTGGGGCAGGTCCAGGCAGCTGGGCTGAATCTCAGCCCGGGAGGCATCAGATAAGTCTCCCTGATTCCCAGGGTCAGTGTGCCTGCTTCAGCCTTGCCCAAGGGCAGGTCCCACCTGACTCTGGTAAGCAAGGGCCGTCCTGACCATGATGGGGCCGTGCCTGGCCACCCCTTGACTGACCCAACCCCCCCCCCCACGACCCTGCAATGTCTGAGATGGCTCCTCCCTCTCCCCTTCCCTCGGGCAGGGTTGCGGCTCCCCTTGGCTCTGTCCCAGCCCTGACTGCCACCCCCAGGCCAGTACGCCTCCTGGACAGCTCCTGGCTCTGCCTCCCCACCTTGGGAACCCTGCCCACCTCCCCTCGCCCAATCTTTCCACCTTCTGACTGTCTCTTTGTCTGTCCTGCTGACAAACTGTCTACATGTCTCTCCTGCTCCCTCCCTCCCCTGCCTTGGGCCATCTCTTTCCTACTCTGTGTGTCTCTGTCTCATGCTGCCTTTCTCCCTCCACCTCTTGGACTTGCATCTCTGCTTCCATGTCCCTCTGTCTTTCCCTCTTTCCAATCTGCCTTTGTCTCGTCTTTTCTCTCTCCGTCTCTGCCTATATCTGTCTCTCTGTGTCTCTGTCTCCATCTGTCTGTCTGTTTCATCTCTTTCTGTTTTCTGTCTCCATCAGTCTCTGTGTCTCTGTCATTTCCCCCCTCTGTCTCTCCCTTTGGTCTCGCCACTTCCCTGCTGTCTCTGCCCCTCCTCACCTCCCTCTCTGCAGGCCCTGGGCCACCCCCAGGCCACCCTCCCGTGGCTGGTGTGATGGTCTTGGAGCCCGATGAGGAGTCTCCTTTCCCTCTCTCCCTCCCCCTCCTCTCTCCCAGCTCTTCCTCTCACTCCTTTGTCTTCTTTTCCTCCCCAGCCTGCACTTGGTCACACTTGAGGGTCAGAGTCACCTCTCTGCAGGGTCTGGGGCCAGGCCTGCCTCTGTCCCCACCCCAGCTGGCCTCACCTTCTCCCCTGCCCCTGCCCAGGAGGCAGCCAGGCCCCAGCTGGGCACACAATCTAAGCACAGTGGGCCGGACCCCTGGTGTAGGCAGGATGGGTGCAGCAACCCCTCTGGGAAAAGGCTAGGGCCTCAGGCCTCACTGATCCTGGGGACCCAGAGGGACTGGGCTGGGGTTCGGGGGCCCAGGTGTGTGGGGGAGGAGTTCTGTTGAGCAGGGACTGGGTATCGAGCATAGGTGGGGTAGTTAGCTCCGGGGCTGGGGGTGGTCAGGTGTGTGTTCCCCACCCCACTCGGGGTGCCGGGCAGCTCTGGGCCTCCCATCCCTCCAGCCATTGGCTCTAACTGAGCTGTCCAGATGGGGTCAGATGAGGGCCAGCGTGGAGCTGGTCAGCCAGGCAGGCGCCCAGAGAGCACTCCCACCCCGGGCCACATCACTCCCCATCAGCACCCTCAGCTCTGGGGGCTGGTTCCTGAACCTCACCTTCTGCCCCAGCCCTCGGATACCTGCCACAGGGAGGCCTCTCAGGGTGGAAAAGGGAGTGTGCTCATCCTGACCTACCCCTGATGTGGGAGAAGGCAGGGGGTGGGGTCAGGTTGGAGGGTCCGTGCCCTTCCCAGGTCCTAGTAGAAAGGGGCTTTGTGGAGCCTCAGCCCCCTCTCCCAACAGCGGGCACATTCCTGGGCAGAGGCCTGGCCTCCTCGCCCACGCTGGGCCGCAGGGCTGAAGCCAGGGGCCAGGGTGGGGGACTCTCAATGGGCCTCTGTGCCAGCTCACAAGAGGCCTCTGTAGCCAAGCTCGCGGCCCTCACGCTCCAGCCCACGGGGCCCCGCCCGCCCGGCACCCAGGAGCCCAGCCCAGCATGGTCCCCGTGATTCAGCGCAGGCAGCGCTGCCCTCACAAGCACCTTCTCTTGGTGCAGGAGTTCCCTCCGAGGGCTGCTTGCTAGGCTGCCATCCTGATGCGCCCAGGACTTGCTCCGTGAGCCGCAGAGGGGGAGGGTCCAGGCGCAGAGGGCGTGTGCACCCGTGGACCTGCCGGACAGAGTAAAGGGGAAAGAGGACAGGCCCAGCCAGTGCCACTCCCTGCTCTGCTGCCCACGCGCTGCTCGTCTGTCACTTCTCAGAGCCCACTTCTGCCTCAGGGACAGCTGCTGTCCCCTCTGCCAGGAGGGCTCTTCTCTCAGCTCCCTCCCAGTGCCTTACTCTCTGCCTCCAAGCATCCCCTTTGCGGAGAGGCCTTCCTGGCTGCCCTGGGGAAGTAGCGACCTACCCCCACCCCAGCACGCCCGCTCCCCCAGCCCTTGTTTTTTTTTTCCTCATAGTCCGTATATTCCTTGCCCATTGGTTCTGTTTCCTTTCTCCTCCCCGTAGAAGGTGATCTTTATGAAGTTCACTGCTATATCCCTTGCCCTTAGAACACTGCCAAGCATATGAAAGGCCTTCAATATAGATTTGACAAAGCAATGAATGCCTCTCTCAGATGGGAAGAAATAAAACCAAATCCATTCCTTCAGTTTGTCTTAAAGACCAGAGATAATACAGCTAGCGCATGCAGCCCCTAGTGTGCGCCAGGTACTGCCATAGCATTTTACATTCATTATCTTATTTCATCCTCCCAGCAGCCCTCTGGGGTGGGCACTACTATCGTCCCTGTTTTATAGATGAGGAAACTGAGGCACAGGGAGATTAAGTAACTTGCTTAAGGTCACAGGGCAATTTTAAGTTATTTTAATGGTAAGTGGAAATTTTGCTCCAGAGGCTGAGCTTTTAACCACTAAGCTATACTGCCTCTCATATAGTAATAGCTCATATTATATTGCCCCTACTATGTGCCAGGCTCTGATCTAAGCACTGTGTGTGTGTGTGTGTGTGTGTGTGTGTGTGTGCGCGTGTGTGTGTACATATATATGATTCATTTGCAACTCATATTTGTAACTTCTATTATGAACTGAACATTATGAGATTTAATGTGCATAAGGTGTATAGAGTAGGTGCTTAATAAACACTAGTTGTAAGTGTATGCTCACCCCAATCTGCTATGAATTTATTCAGCAATCACTTATTAGGCACCCACTCTGTGCCAGGCTCTATGCAAGCACTGGGGTACAGGGTGAATGAGATCCAAGGTTTCCCCCCATCAAGTTTATAGTCTAGCAGTAGAGAGAAAGGTGACAACAGCTTCTGATTCCCTAGCACTTGCTCTATGCCAGGCGCTGCATCTTCGTGCACAGGGAGATGGCCTTGTAAGCATGATATCATTTATTCCCCGCAGCAACCCAGTGTGGTAAATGTAATTAATACGCACATTTGACCAAAAGGGAAACAGAAGTTCAGAGAGGTAAGGTCCATGCCTGATGTGTGGCTGACCTCAGAACCCACGATCTTTATGATGATGCTCTGGCAGGATCTATGCCACGTGGGGTAGAAGGTGCTCTGATGGGAGAAGCCAAGGGGCCGGGGGACCCCCAGAGGAGAGGCCTCTACCCAGCCAGGGTTGGGAAAGGAGGGCAGCTCAGGCAGTATTCTTGGAGGAGGTGATGACTGAGCTGAGCCCTGAGGGTGATGACTGGCATGAATGGGGGGGTGGGGAAGCATGTCACGGTCACTCTCAAGTAATTTTTGTGCCAAAAAAAAACAAGGGACTTCCCTGGCGATACAGCGGTTAGGACTCAGTGCTTTCACTGTGGGGGGCCCGAGTTTGATCCCTGGTCGGGGAACTAAGATCCCACAAGCCACGCGGCGCGGCCAAAAAAAAAATTCTGTGCCAGGTCCTCCTCCTCTGGAAGCCACCCCTTCTTACCCAGCCTTCCTCTGAGCCAGTGGAGGTCTCCTCTTCTGCACTATCACTTGGTATCTGGATGGGGCCATTTTCCCTGTTAGTTGAAGCCATTCACTCAAGGGTGGGGCCTCGGCTTTGACCCCTGGGCGGCCTGCCAGGGCCACTGCAGCAAGTGCTCCTACAGGCAGTGCTGGGCACAGCTGTGGGCACACAGGTGTCAGCCTCAGCGAGAGGCCTCTGGGGACCATCCCCCCCATTTCCACCCACTGGCCCAGCTGCCTGAGGCCACTACCTGCCAGGCTGGGCCCCTCGTAGTGACCCCGCCCCACCACTCCTTTCTGCAGTTTATTTCCGAGCCCTGGTAAATTTCACTCGCTCCATCGACTACAGCCCTCAGCTGGAGGATGCAGGCTCCGAGGAGTTCCGAGAGGTGTCCGAGGCTGTGGTAGACACGGTGAGGTGAAGGGGCTTTGGGGAGCTCCCCGAGTATGGCAGGGCAGGACTGAAGGTAGGGTGAAGGGATCTGGAGGCTGATGGTGCTGTGTCCCTCTCCAGCTGGAGTCAGAGTACTTGAAGATTCCTGGAGACCAGGTTGTCAGTGTGGTGTTCATCAAGTGAGAAGGGTCCCCTGGGGTGGGGGGTGGGGGCTGGTGAGGGACTGACAAGGATGGGGAGGAGCCCGGGTGCCAGGAGGGGAGGCAAGAGAGGCCTAATGGGCTGAACCTCTCTTGGTAGAAATTCGGGGATTGGTAGGGGTACAATTTGGACTTTAAGTTGCCTTGCATGGGGTACAGGCTATCCAGAAGCAGGGGGAGAGTCAAGAGATCAGGTCTGAGCAGCAGGCAGGGGGCCAAGGGAGGAGCTGAGACCCCAGGCATCTTCCTCACCCTGATGCCCTGCCCCCCACACCCGTCCCTAGGGAGCTGGACGGCTGGGTCTTTGTGGAGCTGGATGTGGGCTCCGAAGGGAATGCAGATGGGGCTCAGATTCAGGAGGTGCTCCACACCATCATCTCCAGTGGCTCCATCGCCTCCTACCTCACCTCTCCCCAGGGATTCCAGTTCCGACGCCTGGGCACAGGTGAGCCCGTCCTGGAACTGAGGGTCACCTCCTCCAATTTCTCAGACTCATGTGGGCCCCCTTTCAGTGTCACCACCATGAGCTCTCCTAGCTTGGCCTTGCACACCACTAGGGACAGGGAGCTCACTACCTTATGAGTCTGCCCCATCAATCTTTATGCAATCTTGGCTTGGGTTGAGCAACATCTGTTTCCTCTAACATGTACTCAGTAGACCCAATTTCCACTCTCTATTAACCTCTCTATGTTGACAATAGGTAATAATAATTCCTTTCTTCATACAGTGCTTTCAGGTCCAAAAACACTTTTGTGTTTAATAATAACCAACAATTCTTCACTGACCGTTCCGTCTTCATAAGAATTCCTATGAAGCAGATATGATTTCTCCTGTTTTAGAGATGAGGGCACTGAGGCCCAGCGAGGAAAAATGATTTATCCAAATCCACATACACAGATAGTGCAAAAGCCAGAACGTAAACCAAACCCTGTGTCTCTGCTGGTCTTGCCAGAACCTGTGACAAGACGAGCTGAGAAACGCAGCTCAGAAAGAACAGGAAACTGGCCCCAAGCCACACAGCTGTTAGATGCGCAGGCCTGGCCTTCATACCCTCAGTCGGCCCAGCTTTCTTTTTTAAATTTTTTTATTTATTTTATTTTATTTTATTTATTTCTTTTATACAGCAGGTTCTTATTAGTTATCCATTTTATACAGGCCCAGCTTTCTTTTCACTGCACCCTCTGTCTCCTGTTTCAACTCCCTGAGTGTTTTCTTCTCTAGGCCAAGCAGTCCCAGTTCATTCCTCACAAGCTACAGTTCCCAGCCCATCCCAGTCTCCATCTCAGTCCTCCCTCTGGGAAATGTCACCATCCCGGACTAAGTGGAACCCAGAACTGAACAAACTTCACCCCTACCATGGTGTCACCCAATCAGAAAAAAAGGGTGAAATCATTTGTTCTGCCTGTAAAACCGCAATCAGTGTGCCCGAAGATCAAGTTTGTTCTTTGGCATCCCCAGACCCAGGTCTGAAGATTGCTGAGGCTCCAGTCCTCTTATCCCCACTTTCCAATGAGTCCTCCTGGCTAGGGATGGTAGGATGGGCCTGGTTCAGCCCTGCAGCCCATAGCCCCCAGGTCCCAGGTGGGACGGCTGCTGATCACACCTTCCTTTCCAGCACAGACACCCCCGCCCCCCCTGGCCGCTGTGGTGGCCGCAGTGACACCAGGTGAGAGTGTAAGCCAGACCCAGGCTGAGCCTGGTAACTAGAGAAGCTAATGGATGGAGGGGAAGGAAGGATGAGGGCAAGACGGCTGGGCACAGCCCACAGGCTGCCCCTCCTCCCCTTCTTCTTCATCCTCTCTAGGCCTGGTTGTGGCCCGCACGTGTGTGCTGTGGTCGTTGCATGGTGTGGCGTGTTAACTGTGTGTGGGGTTTGTGTAAGGGATGGGTGAGGCCACTGCCACATAGCCCACATCCCACATGGTGCTGTGGATGTGTTCACCACGTGCTCTGTGCCCTCACTGAGTCTGCCAGAAACCACGTGGCCTGACACGGAGCCCCAAAGCCCCCTCCCGTCCTGCCTGCCTCTCTGACTGTCCGACACCCCCGCAGTGCCCCAGTTCCCAAGGGTCTGCACCGAGGCGGAGTTTGCCTGCCACCGCTACAATGAGTGTGTGGCCCTGGAGTATCGCTGTGACCGGAGGCCTGACTGCAGGGACATGTCTGATGAACTCGATTGTGGTGAGGGGCTGTCTGGGGACACGGTGGCCTCCAAGTCAATCCGGGGCCGGGAGGGTTTGCTGCAGGCAAAGGGGTCTGCGGGAGGTGGGCGGGGACACAGGAGGGGTGATAACAGCGTCAGGGCCTGGGGAGTGACAGGGGGCGAGGGGTGAGGAGCCGCCCCTTCATGCCAACGCTAAGCGGGCTCTGTCCACAGAGGAGCCGGTCGCCCAGCTCGGCTCGCAGCCACCACCTCTGGCGGAGACACCACCTTTACCGTCCCAGCCGGAGGCAGCCATCCCACGGCAGCTCCCAGCCACCCCTGCTCCCCAGGTTGTGTTCCCCAGTCCAGGCAGGCCCGTGCCCTGTGGGCCCCACGAGGCCACGTGCCGCAGTGGGCACTGCATCCCCAAAGACTACGTGTGTGACGGGCAGGAGGACTGCAGGGACGGCAGTGACGAGCTGGACTGCGGTGAGAGCCGGGCAGGGGCGTGGGCGGGGATGCAGGGGGTGGGGAAATGGCCACTGAGGGCCGCTGGCTGAACCTTGCCTGGTCCCCCCAGGCCCCACCCCACCCTGTGAACCCAACGAGTTCCCCTGTGGAAATGGGCACTGTGCCCTCAAGCTGTGGCGCTGTGATGGCGACTTTGACTGTGAGGACCGCACCGATGAAGCCGACTGCCGTGAGTGTCCCAGCGTCCGCCCGGCGCCCCTGGCCCATTGGCCTGGCTCCCCGAGCCCCGAGCCTTTGAGGGCAGGTTTGTGTGCTGTCCCTGGCTGAGTGGTAGAGGCCCTGGGGACAAACTTGAAGGTTTATCTCTCTTTGACTCTGAGCTGGCCTTTGTAGCAAGCAGTAGACTACCCGTGGTTAATGTCTCTTTATTTATTTTGTTACCATTCATCTTCTCTTTGTCATATATGCTTGTGTGGGGGTCAGACGAGTGGGCTTGATACACGAGGGTCCCTTGATGAGGGGGTCCTTGATGTATGTGTGAGTCAAAGCCTTCCTTTTGCGGGCCTAGAGTTTTTTTCATCTAGAGCTGGTTCTGAGTTATTTGTTCCTCCATCTGCCCAGCTTTTCATCCATGTGACCCTTCAACTATCCACTATCTATCTGTCCGTCCGTCTGTCCAGCAGCTTTCCTCTCTTGCATCCATTTATCCACCCACCCACTCATCCAACTATCCATCCATCCATTATGTATCTGCAAAGTTCTTCATCAGTCTGTCTACCTATCTACGTACCCAGCATCCTTCCTTCTGTCCATTTCATCATCCATTCTATCATCCATCAATCTGCTGTCTATCCATCCGTCCATTTGTCCAACATCCTTCCTGCCATCCATCTCTTCATCCGTCCATCTATCATCCATCCATGCATTATCCATCTTGCCAGCTGTCCAGGCAGCCAGCCATTCATATAGCCAACATCTTTCCTTCCTCCTCTTCATCTGTTCAGCCATCTATCCATTGCTCATCCATCCATCTAGTCAATGTTATAAACATTATGACAGTCAAATGGGTGAGACTGGAGAGTCAGAGACCATATCAGGTAGCATCTTGTGGTCTCTGTCCTATGAGGTGAACCCTGGGGCTTATTAGTCCAAGATTGAGGATAGTCTTCTAACCATTGCTCTGTGATCCTGGGTCACATGTTTGAGTGCGTGTTGGCATTCCTAGTGTCCGCTGGTCTGGCTTCTCCTCCTTGCCTCCCCTCACCTTCCCCACTCTACAGCAAACCCTGGAGAGAAGCAGCATCGTGCTGCAGACTGGCAGAGTTTTATGATGCCCTTCTGTGGCTCTAAGCTTGCCTGACAACATGACCCCTTGGGAGAGAGAAGTAATTGAGGGTTTTAGTTGAAAAGCCCTTCTCAGAGGCCTCTGCGGGGGAACAGTCTAAGGAAGACCAAGTCCTTGTTGACAGAGCGCAGAACAGAGAACATGAAAGCCACATGACTTTGGGGGCTCATGGGGTGTTGGGACAGAAGCCCCCGAGGGAGTGGGAGTAGGTGGCTGCCTCCTGGTCTCCTCTCTGTGCCTTCTCTGTGGACGGGTGGCCTCTGCTCCTGCACCACTCTGCCCTTTCTGTCCCTGCCTGTGTGTCTGTATCAAGCTCAGTCTTCCAGAAAAAGAATGTCAGTTACCATCTACTAGAGATGTCTAGCTGGGGCCCAGCCCTGGGGCCAGGCCAGCTCCAGGCCTCTGGCCAGTCCATAGATGGCTGCCTCAGGTCAGGCTACTTAGAGGGGAACAGAGCAGCGAGGTCCAGGCTGCGGCAGGCCCTCGCAAGACCTTTCCAGTAGCCAGAGCTGCCCAGGTGTTCCCGGCATCCAGAGATACTGGCCACTGGGGCTGTGCCTTTGACCAGCGGTCTTGTGCTTCTCTGGTGGCTGGCTGTGGGAGGAGCTGAGTGACTGTGGCGTGCCAGGTGTAACTGTCTTGGGGAACGCAGGTAGAGTGTGCTTCACTGCTGACCGGTGACCGTGACGTTGTGGACGGCGTCGTGGCAGCAGAGTCTGGGTCTGGGCCTGGTCAGGGCAGCTGTGTTGTCATGTGGGCGAGATGAGAGAGTGATCCTGGGGACACCTGGGCAAGGTGGGCAGGGTGGGCTGTTGGGCATGGGTAGGCAATGGGGGACCCTCCCTGAGGGCAGCGCCCGCCGCCCACACCACCTGGCTCTGTCCCCAGCTGCCAAGCGACCCGAGGATGTATGCGGGCCCTCGCAGTTCCGCTGTGTCTCCACAAGCACGTGCATCCCGGCCAGCTTCCACTGTGACGAGGAGAGCGACTGTCCCGACCGCAGCGACGAGTTTGGCTGCAGTGAGCAGGGAGCTGGGCGGCGAGCTCTGGGCCCTGGGCCCCTCCCCACAGTCTCTTCTCCGGCCTGGCTCCTCTGAGCCATGCCCCACCCCCACCTGCCCCTCCTCCCTTTGCCCCTCCCACCCCTCACTCCTGCTCCCATCTCCCAGTGCCTCCCCAGGTGGTGACCCCTCCCCAAGAGTCGGTCCAGGCTTCCCGGGGCCAGACAGTGACCTTCACCTGTGTGGCCATTGGCGTCCCCACCCCCATCGTCAACTGGAGACTCAACTGGGGCCACATCCCCTCTCATCCCAGGTACAGCTCTGGGCCCCGGCAGGGGATGGGGACGTGGCGGAGGTGCGGCCAGTGGTCCGGGCCTGACCCCCACCTCTGTCTCGGGGCCCACCAGGGTGACAATGACGAGTGAGGGAGGCCGTGGCACGCTGACCATTCGTGATGTGAAGGAGGCAGACCAGGGCGCCTACACCTGTGAGGCCATGAACGCCCGAGGCATGGTGTTCGGCATCCCCGACGGCGTCCTGGAGCTCATCCCGCAGCGAGGTACAGCCCACGGGCAGGTGGGCACCGGGCGTGGGGCTGGAGCCGGGGCTGCCTGCCTCGGACCGGCCGCAGCCCGCTCCCTTGCCGCCCCACAGGACCCTGCCCCGACGGGCACTTCTACCTGGAGCACAGCGCCTCCTGCCTGCCCTGCTTCTGCTTTGGCATCACCACCGTGTGCCAGAGCAGCCGCCGCTTCCGAGACCAGATCCGGCTGCTCTTTGACCGGCCCAATGACTTCAAGGGTGCGTTGGTGGATGGGAGGCAAGCGGCAGCCTCCAGCGGGCTCAGAGGGCAGATATGGGAGAGCAGCATGCCCTGGACACATGGGGCCAGTTCAGGGAGGGACACGGGGTTGCTGAAGAAATGCTGAGCCCTGTAAGAAGAGCATTTCAGGGGAAAACAAACTTTTTAAGGAAAAGCCAAACCCACAGTTGATATTTGCCTGTGTTAGGTGACGATGAGGATGGGCTCTGGAGCCGGAGTCCGGGTTCAAATCCTGACCCTGACCCTTACTGCCTGTGTGCCCTTAGCCAAGTTACTATCTTGTGTCTCAGTTTTCTCATCTACAAAATGGGGATGAAATATTAACTACACAGGTTGTTACAAGGACTTAATGGATTAATATGCATAAGCCACTCAGAATAGTGCTTGGTCCCTGGTAGGTGCCCAGTAAGTATTCCGTAATGTCATCCTCACTGTCCTCATCATCCTCACCCTGCAGAATGCAGAGGCTCCAGTGACCCCAGAGCATTAAGAGCCAAGGTTTTGGCATCTTCTTAGCCCAAGGCTGACCTCCAGATGCACTAGTTACTGCCTGTGTGACTTTGAGACTCTTGGCTTCTTTGGGCCTGTTTTCCCAAACATAAAGGCAGGCAGTTGGACTCAGTTCTCTCTGGCTCTGAGAGGCAGAATGGCGGGGGCCCAGGCATCAAACGGACCTGGGTTCAGGAACATTGCCATTATCACAGAAATGCCATCTCTTGGATGGTTGGTACTGCCCTCGAGATCTGGTAGGGTGCTGTAGAGAGAATTCCTCTGTGTGTGTGTGTGTGTGTGTGTGTGTGTGTGTGTGTGTGTGTGTGTGTGTGTGTGTAGGAGAGGGCTGGACTAGATGACCCATCATAATAACAGCAACAGTAACAGCTAACCGATTTTTGAGCACCTCCTTTGTGCCACATTCTGTTTTAAGCATTTTATATCAGTTTCTTCATTTTAGCTTCCTAATGACCCTGTGAAGCAAGCCACTATTACCCCCATTTTACAGATAGAGAAACTGAGGCCTTTGCTCACATCACACATCTGGAGGGTGGTGGAACCAGGACTTGGGCGCCCATTCTTCAGCCCTGTGTAGCTCTCTACTGCCCCCTGAGGGCTGTTCCAACCCTGACAGTCCAAGGATCCATTGGCAAGCAAAGGCTCTGAAAAGTCCTGCTGCAAAAAAATCCCCTTGACCTTTCCTTGACCCTGGGGTTCCCAGATGGTTCCCCACCATCATTCTGAAGCATTGGCTTTGCCCAGAGCATGCTTTGGGAGACGCTCCAGAACTTCAGGAGGAAAAAAAAAAATTTGCTTTTATTTGACTTTGGGAGAGAGACTAACGTTCTCTCTAAATCACACTTCTCCCAAAACTTTCCTATCTCTCTGGGTTACAGCCCCTCAAGGGGGCTGTCTCGGGCCAGAACGTGCATGACCCTCACCCCTCCCCTTTGCCACCCAGGCGTGAATGTGACGATGCCCACGCAGCCCAGCATGCCGCCCCTCTCCTCCACCCAGCTGCAGATCGACACCGCTCTGCAGGAGTTCCAGCTGGTCGACTTGTCCCGACGCTTCCTGGTCCATGGCTCTTTCTGGGCTCTGCCTGAGCAGTTCCTGGGCAACAAGGTGACAGGCCGGGCTGCTGCCCTGGATGGGGAGGTGGCCGAGCCCCGCTGCACATGCCCAGAACCTGCCTGGGCTCCGCTCCCTCTGAAGCTGGGGGGCAGCAGGGCAGTCTTTGCTCTGGGAGACGTGTCGTCTTACCCCAGCGCAGCGCCCCGTGGGCAGCGGCTCGTTCATTCAGGGCAGGGTCAGGCCTGCCATGGTCAGGTTGGGAGGAATGCTGACTCAGCTGTTGGAAAGCCCTCTCGGACCACTCCCCACGTCTGAGCTGGGCCCAGTACCCTCCTCTGGCCTCCCTGGGCACCTTTTACACGGTATTATCAGACTCCTCCCCCAAAGTGGACTGAGCATCCCCAAGGCAGAGCCCAAGTCCCACCCGTCTCTGCTCCCCTGTGCCCAGCTCCGTGCTGGACACGCAGTACCAGCTATGCAGAGTGAGGGAGGAGGGGAACGAGTGGACACACAGTGGGAATCAAGCGTGCCCGTGACTGGCCCAGCCCTGATCTGCCCTGTCTCGGCCAGGTGGACTCCTACGGTGGCTCCCTGCGCTACAAGGTGCGCTATGAGCTGGCACGTGGCATGCTGGAGCCAGTGCAGCGGCCAGACGTGGTCCTGGTGGGCGCCGGACATCGCCTGCTCTCCCGAGGCCACACACCCACCCAGCCCGGTTCTGTGAACCTGCGCCAAGTCCACTTCTCTGAGGTGTGTGGGGCCTGATCCCTCAGGGCTGGCGGTGAAGGGGGTACAGGCTGGGCAGGTGCTGATGCATGACCCCTTCCCACCTTTGTCCACACCCAGGAGCACTGGGTCCATGAGTCTGGCCGGCCAGTGCAGCGAGCGGAGATGCTGCAGGTGCTGCAGAGCCTGGAAGCTGTGCTCATCCAGACAGTGTACAACGCCAAGATGGCCAGCGTGGGGCTGAGTGACATCTCCATGGATACAACTGTCACCTACGCTACCAGCCATGGCCGCGCCCACAGCGTAGAGGAGTGCAGGTGCCTGACCCGGCAGGGCCGGGGATCACAGGGACCCTGGCAAAGATAGGGGAGAAACAGCAAGGCCTCATGGTTCTTGCAGCCACTGTCTTGGTCCTGTCCCCACAGATGCCCCATTGGCTATTCCGGCTTGTCCTGTGAGAGCTGTGATGCCCGCTTCACCCGGCTGCCTGGTGGGCCCTACCTGGGCACCTGCTCTGGCTGCAACTGCAATGGCCATGCCAGCTCTTGTGACCCTGTGTATGGCCACTGCCTGGTGAGTCATGCCAGCTGGCACTTGGATACTGGCTAGGGACAGGGGCTCGGTGGGAGGTTCAGGCTTAGGCTTTCTTGTACCCAAAGCGTAGCACAAGCCTCCAGAGTGACTGCCATGGCTGCCACCCAAGCTATCATGACCTCTGGATGCATTGACAGAGATATTATGTCCAGATAGGAGAGGTGAAAGTGCTACTCTCTTCCACCTTGGTCAGACCAATCCTGGAGAACACTGTGTAAAGCATGGCCCTTAGCAGGGCATTCCTAAGAGGAAGGAGCCTATAAATCAAACATTGTTTCTTAGGGATGGTAGAGGGAGCTGGGACTGTGGAGCTGACACAGAAAGAAGCCTCAAGCAGGGAAAACTGTTATCTCCAAATCCCTGAAGAGCTGTCAGGGGTAGAAGGAACGGCCTACAGAGGGCACAACTAGCCAATGGGTGCGGACTGGAAGAAGAATGTGGGTTTAGGTCAATACAAAGCAGGCATTTGGAAACTTCTATGGGACAGGCTGCCACGTGAGGTGGGGAGCTCCCCGTCAGGATGGAGCCGGGTGCTCCCCTGTCTGCAAAGCTGTGGGGTAGTTCCAGCACGATGGGAGAGGCTGATCCAGCTAGCCTCAAAGGCCCACCCTCAAGGAGCCCATCTGGTCCAATGTGACCTCACCCTGGGGTCAGAGGGCTGCTCTGTAGAACCTAAACCACTCCCTCCCCTTCCTCCCAGAATTGCCAGCACAACACAGAGGGACCACAGTGCAACAAATGCAAGGCCGGCTTCTTTGGTGACGCCACCAAGGCCATGGCCACCGCCTGCCGGCCCTGCCCTTGCCCATACATCGACGCCTCCCGCAGGTCAGACCCAGCTCGAGATGGGGCACACAGGGCTGAGGGAGCGGGCAGTGCCGCAGGCTAGGGGCATCCTCTGGGCAGGGAGATGGGAGACCTGCCTGGGTTCAAATCTTCACCTGGTCACTAAATTACACTAGGCCCCTTGACCTCTCCAGGCCTGCTTCCTTTTCCATACAATGGGCCCATCTGTCTTCCTAGTGTTGCTATGAGGCTGCAGACCAAGAGCAGGTGGGCCTCATAGCCTGCTTTGTCCCTGTGGACAGCAGTCATTCCCAGAGTGGGACTGTAAGCCCTCTCCTGGCCCATCAACACAGCCCTGCCCCATGTCCTGTCCACTTGGTACCCACAGGTTCTCAGATACCTGCTTCCTGGACACGGATGGCCAAGCCACGTGTGATGCGTGTGCCCCAGGCTACACGGGCCGCCGCTGTGAGAGGTGAGGCAGAGCCGGTGGGGGCTGGGAGAAGCAGGCCATCGTGGGTGGGGGCATGGGAGTGCCGTTGACAACCCTCTCCCTCCCCCAGCTGTGCCCCCGGATATGAGGGCAACCCCATCCAGCCCGGCGGGAAGTGCAGGCCCACCAGTGAGTATCGCAGCCACCATCCCCTGGCACCTCCCCAGGCTGCCCACCAGGCCCCAGTCCCCGAGTCCAGCACAAACCCCATGATCCTTGGGGAGCCGCCCCACTCTGTCCAGATTATGTCCATCCCACTCCCATCTTGCCTGCCCATACCTACTTTGTGTCTCCAGACCAGCAGATTGTGCGCTGTGATGAGCGGGGCAGCACGGGGACCTCTGGAGAGGCCTGCCTCTGTAAGGTACACGTGCCCTGCCCTCCCCCACCCCAGGGGCCTTGGGTCCCAGCACACAGCTGGGAGAGGGAGGAAGGAGGCTCCATCCTCTCCATCGCTCCTTGGCCAGTGGGTGGTGACCTAGCTGCAGGCGGATGGGCCTGGTGGGCTCGTCTTCCCCTTCACGAGAGGTGGCCCGGCATCAGGAAGGAGCACTGGTTTGGGGTGGCAGGTGACCTGGGTTCAAGTCTCAGGTTCTTTGCTAGTCATGCATTGTGTGACCGTTACATCTGTACTGTACCTTTGCTTTAACCGTGCTTTCATTCCACATTGACACAATGGTGTAGCTAGTAGCATCACCAATTCACAGATGAGGAGATGGGGGCTCAGAGGAGGGAAATGGTTTGCATTGAGGGTGGGAGCATCAGGTGTCTGCAGAAAAAAAAACTGGGTAGATTTTGGAATCAGGCATTCCTGATGTTACATCCCAGAGTGGATTAGCAAGCTGAGGAACCCTGTGTAAATCATTTCCCATTCCTGAGCCTCGGTTTCCTCGTGTGAAGCATGGAGATGTCACATCCCTCCCAAGGGACTTAGACGAGTTAAATGAGGTGCTGGTTGAATAGAAACTAGCACAGTTCATGAAACACTCCATTCATAGTAGCAGTAATTATTCTGACCACGTTGCTATATTTCAAGTCTAAAATTTAGTCGTGAGCCCCCTAGCAACCAAAGAGAAAAGAGAAAAACGATTGGTTGTATAAGCTCCCGTTAATGCGGAATTATTGTTCACATGGTGGCCGCCCTCATACGTGTGCTCTTTTCACGGCTCCCTCTGGCCTTGGGTTCCCATCTAGAATATGGGTGGATTGGACTGGAAGCTCCAGGCAGCCCCTCCTGTGGGCCACCCTGCAGCTCCCAGCTCTGTGCCTGCAGAGCAACGTGGTGGGGCGCCTGTGCAACGAGTGTGCCGCTGGCTCTTTCCACCTGAGCACCCGCAACCCTGACGGCTGCCTCAAGTGCTTCTGCATGGGCGTCAGTCGCCAGTGCACCAGCTCCTCCTGGAGCCGCGCACAGGTACCTACACGAGGCGGGGGGCTGGGCGGACTGGCGGGACCGCCAAGCCCAGGGCTGGGTGGACCAAGGGCCAGTCACAGACCACGGCCCCCATCCCGGCCTCTTCTCCCCCCACCCCCCAACAGGTGCTGGGGGCCTCTGAGGAGCCCACTCTGTTCAGCCTGACCAACGCCGCGGGCACCCACAACACCAGCGAGGGCATCTCGTCACCCATGCCCGGGGAACTGGTCTTCTCCTCATTCCACAGCCTCCCGTCTGGGCCCTACTTCTGGAGCCTCCCTTCACGCTTCCTGGGGGACAAGGTGGGCTGGGGGTGGGAAGAGAAAGGGAATTCCAGGCAGCGTGGTACCTTTGGAGAAGAGGCGGAGGAGGTGGCCGGAGCAGTGGCAGGGCCCGACGGTGGGGGCTGCAGCTGAGCACCTGTCTGCCTTGTGTCCCAGGTGACCTCCTATGGCGGAGAGCTGCGCTTTACAGTGACCCAGCGGCCCCAGCCTGGCTCCGCGACCCTGCACAGGCAGCCGCTGGTGGTACTGCAGGGCAATAACATTATCTTGGAGCATCGCGCTTCCCAGGAGCCTAGCCCCGGCCAGCCCAGCACCTTCACTGTGCCCTTCCGAGAAGTGAGCAACACAATCCCAGGAGACCCCCGGGGGGAGGCGGGCAGGCCCCCTGCTCCGCTCACTCAGGTGTCAGGCTGTCAGGGGTTGCAGCCCATAAGCTCTTTCCTCGGCAGCAAGCATGGCAGCGGCCTGATGGGCAGCCGGCCACGCGGGAGCACCTGCTGATGGCACTGGCGGGCATCGACACCCTCCTGATCCAGGCATCCTACACCCAGCGGCCAGCGGAGAGCAGGTGTCTGGGGCCCGGGGCGGGAGGACTGGAGGGGACTTGGGGGTGGCTCCAGGCTAAGCGGCGCGACGTGGTGCAGCCAGACTGCCAGCTCTGCTGCCTTCTGGCTCTGCGGCCTTCTTGTGCCTTATTTTCCCCATCTGTAAAATGGAGATTACAACGGTACCTCCCTCAGAAGGCTTGTCTTAGGTCGGGTCCCCAAGAAGCAAAGCCTGAGATGGGGATTTGGGTGCCCGTGATTGACAAGGAGAACCTGGGAGGGAGGGACGCAGGAGGGAGAAGTGGCCAGGCAAGGAAGCGGTGTCTGGTGAAGACCGGCCTCCGTCTCATCCCCGTGGAGCCCTGCAGTCATCCTGCCTTGAGGCAGAGGGACCTTTGTACCCTGGGTCAGTCTGTCATTGGTCACCGCAAGGGAGTGGGGCGGTGTGACCTCTCCTGGCAAGGAAGGCTCATTTCCTGGAGGAAGTTACAGGTATAAGCCTTTCACCACAGCCCTTGCAGCTGCTGGGGCGTGGACGCCCAGTCAGGGAGCTGGATGGGGCCCCAGTAGCGTCACAGCAGGGCTGCTGGGAGGATTAATGAGGTGATAGCGTGTAGGGCTCCAGGGGTGCCAGGCCCAGCGCAAGTGCTCATTCATAGTGGGTCTTGCCACACCCAGGGTCTCTGGCATCAGCATGGATGTGGCTGTGCCTGAGGACACCGGCCAGGACCCTGCACTGGAAGTGGAGCAGTGTACCTGCCCACCTGGGTACCGTGGCCCATCCTGCCAGGTGAGCCCTGGGCCCCACCCACCTGTCCAGCCAGCTCCCTCCACGGTGCTTGCTGGCTCCTCCTCCTTTAGCTCTCCCACCTCCCCAAGCCCGCCCCAGCCATCCAGTGGTCCCTTCCCAGAACGGCCCCTGCTGAGGAAGTCCCTCCACCGTCATCTTCCTGCCCCCAGGACTGCGACACAGGCTATACACGCATGCCCAGTGGCCTCTACCTGGGCACCTGCGAACGTTGCAGCTGCCATGGCCACACAGAGGTCTGTGAGCCCGAAACAGGTGCCTGCCAGGTGAGTCCCACCCTCCTTCTTTCCTACCCCAGGGATCTGTGGCCTCCAGGGGCTCAGCCTCAACCCACGTTCTACCCCCGCCTCCCACAGGGCTGCCAGCACCACACAGAGGGCCCCCGATGTGAGCAGTGCCAGCCCGGATATTACGGGGATGCCCAGCGTGGGACACCACAAGACTGCCAGCCATGCCTCTGTCACGGAGCCCCTGCTGCTGGCCAGTGCGTCCAGTCCCTGCCTGTACCTGCCCTTTCCTGAAACGTCCATTGCCCTGTCCCAGATTTCCTTCTTCCCAGACCCTTCTGAGAGGCAGTGGTTAAATCATGGCCTTACCACTTCCTCCAGGTGTCACTTTGTATGAGACACACTTCTCTCTCTGGACCTCAATTTCTTCATCTGTGAAATGGGGATAATGACGTACCTCCACCTTGGCCCCTGGTGTGAGCATGAGATGATGCCATGGAACTCTTAGCACAGAGCCTGGCATGTAGCTGGCTCTCAGGACACGTTAACTCACATGCCCGCTCCTCCTCTCCCTCCTGCCCTGGTCCTGAAAGAAGAGCTGCTGACCTTCTAACTGGAAATTTGCCCCCCACACCCACAGAGCCACCCACACTTGCTTTCTGGACACAGATGGCCACCCCACCTGTGATGCGTGTTCCCCAGGCCACAGCGGGCGTCGTTGTGAGAGGTGAGGCCCGTGCGGGCAGGGTGGGGAGCGTGCAGGAGGGGCCGCCCCTGGAGTCAGGCTAGGCCCAGCCCTCCTGAGCAGAAGGAACTAGAATCCGCCCACTCTGCCTCACAAAGGCCCCCAGAAGACAATCAGCTCCTTTACCCGAGAGCCTAAACCTTTAGCCTGGCATTCGAGGCCCTCAGAGATCTAGGCCTGCAGTTTACCCCCAACTCCCAACACCCCCTGCCCCCCTGCCCCAACCAGGCCAGAATCTTCCCAGAAAAACCCTCATTCTTGCTGAAAGTCCTGGGTTTGAGGCCTGACCATGCTGGGCATGTCCTTGCCCTTCTTTTCCCACCTATTTTCCCCATCTGTGAAATGGGTGAGTTAGGCTAATAGTTTCCTTCCAGCACTCTGAGGTCATTGAGTCCAATATGGGGCCCCCAGCACAGTCCAGGATTCTGTGGTTCTTCCCTCCATTCACCTAGTGCTTTCTCTCACCACAGGTGTGCCCCAGGTTACTATGGCAACCCCAGCCAGGGCCAGCCTTGTCGAAGTGAGTAGGGTTGGGGAGGCTTTGGGGATCTGGCTACCCTAGGGGTGGAGCTAGGACAGAGCCTTTGTTCTCCTTCAGCCTGGGGCAAGTGACTTTTACCTTTCGGGGCCTCGGCTTCTTTATCTGTAAAATGGGGGCAGTAAAAGGCCCACGTACCCCAGAGGGCTGCTGTGAATGTGTATAATGCCTGTGCGTGGTAGGTGTTCAGAAACAAACACTTCCTCGCTCAGGTGGCGAGTTAGATACCCAGAGGGTGGTGAAAATGGGGATGCTCGGTGGCAGGTTTGGGGTTCCAGCTGTGTCTTCCCTCCACCTTAGGAGACGGCCAATTGCCAGAGCCGATTGGCTGTGGCTGTGACCCCCAGGGCAGCATCAGCGACCAGTGTGACTCTGTTGGACAGTGCCAGTGCAAGGTTAGTACAAACCCCTGCCCTCCACGAGGCCCTGAACCGCAGCCACAACGGTTTCCAGGACTTCCCTGTCACCATACCCTCAGGGCTGTCCCTGCGCCCCTGCCACCCTTCCTCGCAGGGCCCATCTCTGCCGTACTGCTCAGGGGAAGTCAGGCAGCATCTCTTGGGAGCTGGGGCCTAAGCATGGGGGCAGCAGGGGCTCCCCAGAACTGCTGGAAGTGGCTGTGGAGTCTGGCCTCAAAGGCTGCTGAAGGTGCAAGAGAGCCATCCGAGCTCCCCGCACCCACCTTTCTACCCATCCTCCAGGCCCAGGTGGAAGGCCTCACCTGCAACTATTGCCGGCCCCACCACTTTCACCTGAGCGCCAGCAACCCGGTTGGCTGCCTGCCCTGCTTCTGCATGGGCATCACCCAGCAGTGCACCAGCTCTTCCTACACGCGCCACCTGGTAAGAGCCCCTACACTGCCCCGGCACCGGGGCCTGCCGCCGGCCTCTCCTGGCTCATCACTAGGGCAGGGCAGGTGAGAAGCCTAGCCCAGTGGCATCCCCACTGCCTATGGGGACACCTGTCCCCATGCCTCCATCACTGCCCATGTAAGCACAGATCTCAGCAACCCTCACCCCCGCCCCTAATGCCCTCCCCATGACCCCATTATTGCTTATGTCATCACTGACCCCAACCCCCTCCTTCCCCCAGATGTCCTCTCCATTTCCCCATTATTTCTGTCCTAGCCCTGGTCTCACCATCCCCCCATTCCCCACTCTAATGCCCCCCCCGCCCCTCCCCCATCAAGGTGCCTGCCCCAGTGCCCAGGCTGACCCCCATCCTCCTTCTGCTGCCAGATCTCCACCCACTTTGCCCCTGGGGACTTCCAAGGCTTCACCCTGGTGAACCCACAGCGGAACAGCCACCTGACAGGAGGCTTCACCGTGGAACCGGTGCCCGAGGGTGCCCAGCTTACTTTTGGCAACTTCACCAACCTTGGCCACGAGTCCTTCTACTGGCAGCTGCCGGAGACGTACCAGGGAGACAAGGTGTGACATGCAGCAGGGCCTGGCAGACCCTGCTTGATCGCCAGCTCTGAGCCAGGCCCCTGCCGAGCCCTGGGGCCAGCAGGGACTCAGACACGAGTTGACCTCAGAGCAGTTTGGGCCGGCAGGGAGGCATCAGCCATGTCGTGGTTAAGCGTGCAGCCTTTGGGGTCAGATAGGCCTCGGTCTAAACCCAGCCCTGCCGCTTCCCAGCTGGCTGCCTTTTGATAAACCTCAGCTCCAGAGCAGCTCGGAGGACTAGAGCTCGCGCCTGGTGCATAATAAGTGCTCGCCTGTTAATGATTATTAGCTTTCGTGCAGTTAGTCAACAGACAGGTCCTGAGCGAGGCCCTGGAAACAAAGGACAAATGAGACACACTTTCAGTTTCATTCATTTGCTCACACGGGGAATTCCCTCTGTGCTGTCAGCCCTGTGCTTGGTGTTAGGTATTCTTATTAAAGGTCATATTTACTGATCTCTTACTCTGTGCTGGGCACTGTTGCAAGCACTTTTACATGTCATAAATCACAACTGTATGAGCTGAGTACGACTACTGCCCTCTTGCATAAGTGAGAAAACTGAGGTGAGAGAGGTTAGGTGACTTGCCTGGGCTCCCACAGCCTGAAGGTGGCAATGCTGGGATTCCAACCAGGTCAGAGGCCGCCCTTAAATACTACACTAGTCAGAGTCTTTGCTCCTCCAGAGTCACGGTCTAGCGCGGAGGTGATGGGGCGATGGTGTTAGTGGCACAGTGGGGCGCAGGGTCTTGGGCTGGACTCCAGGGCGGCCGCCCAAATGGGTTCTGTGAGCGGTCAGAGCCACCTGGGGGCACCCAGGGAAAGTGGGTCTTGGTACAGGCATCCCCTGCTGGCTGAGGCCGGTGTTCAAGCAGATGTGTCCCCACGCCCAGGGCCCCAGGAAGGTCAGGGACACTTAGGAGGGGGTGTTCAAGGCTGCCCTGTCCCTGTTCCTTGGACAGACCCACGTATCCCAGCTTCCTCCCAGGGCTGGCTGCCTTCTGGCCCCTTCTCCCTTCTCCTCCTTTCGTGGCCTCCGTGTCTTCCTCCCTACCGCCCTGCGGCTCCAGACCTTTCTCTCTCTCTGACTCCCTCTCCTGGCATTTCCCTGTGCCCCACAGAGGGAGGCATATTTTGCGCGGATGCGACAGGCTCACCAGGTAGGCCCGCGATCTGAGTGGTGTGAAACTGATGTGACGTGGGCATGGTGTGTTCTTGGATGCCCTCACCCCGCGTGGAGAGATGCCCAGCGCCCCAGGCAGTATGGGTCCACGTGGACCCAGGTCGTGCCCGATGGCCCACGGGCAGGGCACTGCTGCGCCCAAGCCCTGTGATAGCAGGAGTTAGAACCATGAGGGGTGTGTGCCTCATCTACTGTGTGCCAACTGTCTGTGGCCAGAGTGGTGGCTGAGTTAGCCAGGAAACTAACTTGATGCTAAACTACGTGACTATACCTGGCCCACCAGGTTACCCCAGCGCTGTCTCCCAAGCAGCCTCCATTAACCATCTGTGTGTGTATGGCCCTCCACGGCCTGGAGTTAACCCTGTGTGCCAGCCTAGAGGGGGGAGCATGCGTCTTTCTCCCCAGTCCGCGTGGGCCTTTCTGGCCGCCATATCCACGGGGAGAGGACACCCCCCAGGGCTCCAGCTCTGGGGCTCTGGGAGGGTCTGAGCTGGCCTGTGCCCTCTACCCATCAGAACCGCACGTCCCTCTCAGAGGAGCAGTTGCGGGCAGCTGTGGCTGCTGGGAGCATCCTGGGGCCCCCACAGGGCAAGGGCCGGACACAGCGGCTGTCACAGGGGACAGCCAAGGCCTGGCTGGGGACAGCCTGTGTCTAGGGCCCCAGGGAAGAAACCAGAGAGCACAGTCCAAGTAGGAGCTTGGAGCTGAGGCCCTGGCCTTCCTGGGTTGTTTTCCCCCAGGCCAGGCCAGGCCCCAGCCTGATGCCCGGACCACTCCAGTGTTGCCCTTGGGAAACATTACAGAACTGTGAGTGGCTTGGGCTGGTACCATGGGCATGCACAGAACGTGAGGCCCAAGGAGCCGTCTCGGCACCACATATGCCCTTGGGGCTGCCTCCAGCCCCTCTAGCCTGAGCTTGGGCAGAACTGTCTGCCCCTCTCTTACCAGGGGCACCCACTCTGTGAGCTTCTCCCCGTAGGCTGGGTCCATTCCAGGGAGCTCCACCCATCTCACGGGAAGCGAAGGGCAGCAGGTACAAAGGCCAGAGCGTCAGGCATTGGCACTTGTGAACAGATAGCACAGGCGTGGGCGGCTGGCTGGGCCTGGCGCGACCTGGGGGCAGGCAGAGCCTCATGGTGTCCTCTCTGTCCTTCTGCCCCTTTCCTCTGTCCTCCCTCTCTCGGTCCCCCAGGTGGGTGAGGCCCAGAGGCGGATGGATGGCGAGATCTGGCAGCTCCTTTCCAGCTTTGCTGCCCACCCCCATCCCCCTCCCCAGGGGCTCTCGCCCCATCCCCAGCCCCGTCCCCAGCCGGCAGCTGCTCTACAAGCAGCTCTGCTCTCCCCCTCCCCCTCCCCCTCCTCCTCCTCTGCTTCTCTGTCTTCCTCAGCAGGCTCTCAGGTATGTGCCAAAGCACCCACCAAGGGACCCCCCCCGCACACACCCATCATGTTTTCTAGACTTCAGTATTTTCTGAACCAATTTCACAAATTCTGCCATTTCTGCACACCACTTGGACAGTTATTTACTCCAGTTTTTTTCTTTCAACCAATACCAACTCAGTTATGCTAGTTTTACATTTTGAAATACACATTAAAATAGCCATTAAATTTTATTTATTTATTTATTTATTTATTTATGGCTGCGTTGGGTCTTTGTTGCTGCACGCGGGCTTTGTCTAGTTGCGGCGAGCGGGGGCTACTCTTCACTGCGGTGCGCAGGCTTCTCATGGCAGTGGCTTCTCTTGCAGAGCACGGGCTCTAGGCGCTTGGGCTTCAGTAGTTGTGGCACGCGGGCTCAGTAGTTGTGGCTCTTGGACCCTAGGGCACAGGCTCAGTAGTTGTGTGTTTTCTAGACTTCAGTATTTTCTGAACCAATTTCACAAATTCTGCCATTTCTGCACACCACTTGGACAGTTATTTACTCCAGTTTTTTTCTTTCAACCAATACCAACTCAGTTATGCTAGTTTTACATTTTGAAATACACATTAAAATAGCCATTAAATTTTATTTATTTATTTATTTATTTATTTATGGCTGCGTTGGGTCTTTGTTGCTGCACGCGGGCTTTGTCTAGTTGCGGCGAGCGGGGGCTACTCTTCACTGCGGTGCGCAGGCTTCTCATGGCAGTGGCTTCTCTTGCAGAGCACGGGCTCTAGGCGCTTGGGCTTCAGTAGTTGTGGCACGCGGGCTCAGTAGTTGTGGCTCTTGGACCCTAGAGCACAGGCTCAGTAGTTGTGGCGCACGGGCTTAGTTGCTCTGCGGCCTGTGGGATCTTCCCCGACCAGGGACTGAACCCGTGTCCCCTGCATTGACAGGTGGATTCTTAACCACTGCACCACCAGGGTAGTCCCAAAATAGCCGCTAAATTTTAAAATGTTCTCTGGTGTGCCCCGTAAATCATCTTGGGATCCACAAGGGGCATAGCAGCAGATGTGAGGAGACACCGACCCAAACCACGGCCAGCGAGAGCAGTTGGGGTGTCTGGGTCCAGACAGGGGAGCAAGTTGTCCAAAGAGCTGGGCCGGGACCTGAGCTGTGGGGCTGGGGGTGGGGTTTCTATCCCTTTGCCCGCCTGGGTCTCCCTCTGGGGTCTGTTCTCACCCCTGTCGGGACCATCTCTGCCCTTTTGGCCCCCGACCTGTTCGATCCACTCTCACCACCTGTCCTTCTGTCCTAGTTCTCTCTCTCCTACAAAGGCTTCTCTCTGCTTCCTGAAAGCCTCTATTATTGGCAGCTGCCCAAAGCCTTCCTGGGGAACAAGGTAACAAGGATTTGGGGGGGTGGGGGAATAGGGGTGTCATCAAATCCTAAAATATCAGAGGGCCCTTTGTCAAAACCTTTTATGACACAAATGGGTAGACCAAGGCCCAGAGAGGGGTCCCACATTCAGGTCAAAGTAGGGCAGAGATCGAACCCAGCTCAGCTCTTACCCTTCAGCGAGCCACAGTCCCCTGGCAGAAAGGCTGTCTTAACTGGGAGGTAAGGCACCTCTTCTTTGGTCTCCCTTCACCCTGTATCCAGATCACTGACCTAGCTCTTGGGACTGCATTCATTCATTTAAGAAGTATTTAGTACTTACTGTGTGCTGTACTGTATATGGGCAGAATAAGACCCTCGCCTCCCAGAGTTCAATGTTAATCTGATTATCATTCCTGTCATGTCGGAATCACCGTCATCATCGTCATTATTATTAGTAGTATTGCATTTGTACTAGTATTGTTCCAGAAATGATTTAGAGTGCCCCTTAAGAATACACACAATATGCAATAAAATAACATTCAGAGAAGCAGACAAGACAGTCTGGTTCAGGGGGAAATGAAGGTAGGAAGCTTGCTGGAGCCAAGGGTGGAGCTGGGCGCAATGAGGGGAGTTGGCAAGCATTGAGGCTGTGTGCTCAGCAGGCCCTGTGCTGAGTGCAGGGTTTTACGTGGCCTGCATTACTTAATCCTCATACTACCTTTCAAGGTAGGTATTATTTTTATTCCCATTTCCATAGGAGGAAAGTTGGGCTCAGAGAAGTTAAGTGACTTGCCCAAGGCGGTCCAGCCAATAGAGCTGGACTTGAACCCCAGTCTTAGACTGCAGGGTCTGCTCCCTTAGCCACCCTGCTGTACACACCTGCAGCTTGGTCCTAGACATGGCAATGAACTTGCTGGCATCCAAAGAAAACGGGAAACCAGCTGTTTCATGGTTATCTGGTTATGCCCCTAAATTCCTTACCTCACCCTGAGCTTGTGGAGAACATCCTCAGGACCTGTGTAGCCCAGGGCCTGGCATGTCATCAGTAGGTGTTTAATAAATGCTCACCAACTGAATGAACACAAATGAGCAAATGGGCTAGGCCTGACACAGTGTGGTGTTGACCTGAACTGCTGCCCTAGCGGCAGAGGAGAGAAAGGAAAGTCCTGTGGGGCAGAACTGGGGCCTTGGCTGCCCAAGTGGAGGCCCCCAGCAGCAAACATATGGCTCTTCCAGTTGTGAGCAATAGGAAACCCGAGTCCAGCTGGCTTGCCCGCAATGAAGAATCTATTGGCTCGTGAAAGTACAAAGCCCAAAGATAGCTGGTATCAGGCATGGCTCGATCCAGGAGCTCATTAGGACTTTATCTCAGCTGGCATCATTCTCCAGCTTCCAATCTGACTAGTAAAGGGGGTTTTTCTGTTCCAGTAGAAAGGGCAGAAGTACCAGGTTCACATGTTCATCCCTGCTGGAGCAGAGAGGGGGAGTGGTGGAATGTGCAGATTGGCCAGACCTGGCTCATGTCTCCACTTTAGAGGAGGAGGGGCCGGGCCCCTCAAACCACACAGGCTGCCTGTAGAACATAGTTTCCTTTAAAGGAAACCAGGACTACAGTTTGCAAAACAACGGGGGAAAGGGACTCTGAGCAAACAAACAAAAACCACCTACCCAGGAGGCAAGAGTTCTGAGGGGCAACTTTCAGCATCCCCTTTGTCCCCGCCATGGCTGAGAACTTTTGAACCTCCGGCAACCTCTCTGGGGTGGTCACAGTCATTACCCCTGTGTGCTTTATGGGAAATTCCTTTAATGGAAGGGACTCGGAGCTTGTTTGCTGGGATCGCGAGACAGTGGGAGATGGGGAACCCCATAAAACAGAATAGAGGCTTCTCAGGGTCACTGCCACCAGGTCTGAGACTGTGAAGGAACTGATAGATGTCCTGTCACTTAGGCAACCACCAGCCTCTGGTTGGGTGGGGAGGACAGCACGGGTGCAGAAAGGCCTCCAGAGGCTCCGCCCCCTCACCTGTCTGGTCGCACACACCCCAGAGGAGGGCAGAATCAGGTTGTGACTGCAGGGCTTGCCTCTTGCAGGTGGCAGCCTATGGCGGAAAGCTGCGGTACACCCTCTCCTACACAGCGGGGGCCCAGGGCAGCCCGCTGTCTGACCCGGATGTCCAGATCACGGTGAGCACATGGGTTCCACACCGGGTGGGCCAAAGGGGAAGGTGGAGGCTGGGCATACCCTCAGTGTTTCTTCTCTTTCAGTCCAGCACTCAGCTGGCCTGGCACCCACCCCCTAGTTAGGCCCATGCCCCCGCCCCACCATCTGTTTGGACACTATGTAGGCAGAGGCCCAGCTGCTGGAAGATGGGGTAGTGGGCATGTACCTGACTTCTTTGGGTACATGAGCTTGGGAGATTGGAGAGGTAGGAGACTGGGATTGGGAGAGGAGCCCACTATCCCCGAGAGCCCCCCAGTTCCCCTCCCAAGCCCACTCGTGTCTCCCCAGGGCAACAACATCATGCTGGTGGCCTCCCAGCCAGCACTGCAGGGCCCGGAGAGGAAGAGCTACAAGATCATCTTCCGAGAGGTGAGAGGCACTTGGCCACACCATGTCTGACCCTCTGCACCCTCCACCCTGCTCTGGAGCCTGGCTTTGACGCCAGCTACACTGCCTCTAACTGCCCCCATCCTCAGCTAACAGTCCTTGGCCAGTGCCTGGAAGGCAGGTGTTGGGGCTGGGGGCACTGCAGGAACAGCACACAAAGCCCAACGCCCCTCACCCTCATTTGCTGTCTTCCCCCACCAACCCAGGAATTCTGGCGCCGGCCTGATGGGCAGCCAGCTACCCGTGAGCACCTCCTGATGGCACTGGCTGACCTGGACGAGCTCCTGGTCCGGGCCACGTTGTCCTCGATGCCGCTCGCAGCCAGCATCAGCGCGGTCAGCCTGGAGGTCGCCCAGCCTGGGCCCTCAGAGGGACCCCGGGCCCTTGAGGTGGAGGAATGCCGCTGCCCCCCGGGCTACGTCGGCTCGTCCTGCCAGGTGCGTGTGACCCGCCCAGATGCCTCTGCGCTAACACAGCTGGATCAGCAAGCGGTCAACTGGGATTTCCATGGCCACCTGTGATTACTGTCATAACTTTAATATACTCAGCAACATCTCATTTATTCTTCCCAGCAGCACTGAGAGATGTGTAATTGTCCCCTTTTAACAGATTTGTTTTTAAATGAGGCACTGAAGGGTGCACAACTTACCCAAGAGCACGTAGCTACACTCCGCAGAGGTTAAGACCCAGCTCATGTTCCCAGGATGCCCGCCAGAGACAGAGAGACAGAGACACAAATTAGCCCAAAACAGAGCATGGAAATGCCTCAGAGTGGTGAACAGCGTGGGTTGGAGTAGCATTCTAGGCAGGGAGGGCAGAATAAGCAGAAGTTCAGAAGGAGGAATATGTGTGGACATAGCCTGCGATGCAGGAGGGTCACCCCTGGAAAGCTGAGTCGGGGGTGCTTCGTCAGGCCTGCAGCAAGGCTCCCTCCAGCAGGGACTGCCAAGCTGCTGAGGGAGTGCTGGGGTCAGAACTGAACCCCAGGAAAGCTCCTCTGCCCCCAGTGAATGAGATGGATGGGGCGGGGGGAGAGACAGTGAGTCCTATCGGGAGGGAAGAGAGGGAGTGGGAGAGAGGGGAGGCAGTTGGAGGGACTCCAAGAACATTTGCAGGGTTCAGCTGGAGACTGTGAACGCGAGGGCAGGGCCTGAGCTGACTGTTCACCACTGAGTCCCTAGGCCCGAAGCAGGCAACCAGTTAACATTTGATGAATGAATGTGGCACTGGGGAAGGGGGATCGCAGGAGGGAAAGGGGCAGGGCTGCAATGCCAAGTGGGGGGCCGGGAGGTCAAGTGTGGAAACAGCTAGCCCCCCACCCAACCGAGGCAGTCCCAGTGGGAAGTCCACATCTCTGCAGCTTTACACCTGTGCACCTTTGCTGTGTCCACAAGAACTTTCAAATCCAAATAGGTGAACTTCATGTCCCTTGAAGTTATAAAATTTAACACATTTTGAAGGAGAACCCCTGGGGAAAGCAGAATCCTTGGTACACGTTTTCCAGTGAAGCAAAACAGATTTATAAACATCCCTTTGAAGTGGTCGGGGAGCGAGGGCCTGGAGAGATTTCAAAGAAGGGGCAGCGAATAGAAATTCATTATTTTCAGAACCCATGATTACTCACTTAGGATGTGTAAAAACATCCTTGGTTATATGGGTGCTGCCTCTTTCACTTTACTGAGCAAATGTAAACATAGTCATAAAGGTCTTCGAGGACTTATTCCAAATCCAGGTCTCCTGAACTCCCTTTATCCATCTCAGGGTTACGTTTTTCAATAAAGACCCTGCCAGAAGAATTTTCAGGGATGAAGTCCTGGGCCTGGAGAAGGGTTCTCCATTAAGAATGAACTATTACTTCAGTATATCCAGAGTGACTGGAGATGCCAGGCAGGATGGGGGTGACACTGTCCCAGCTCTGAAGTGTTGGGAAAGTGAAGATGGGGGAGGAGAGCTAAGAGGGGATGCTGGGGTGGAGAGCTGGGCCTGGAATTTCCCTGCCAACAGCCAATGGGAGTCTAGATGGTGGAGGGGGGATGGTGGAGAGGGGTTCTAGGTCTGCTGTCTCTGGGTGGGACCACAATGGAGACGGAGACCAACTGTCCTCTCTACCCCCAGGACTGTGCCCCGGGCTACACGCGCACTGGGAGTGGACTCTACCTTGGCCACTGTGAGCTGTGCGAATGCAATGGCCACTCAGACCTGTGCCACCCAGAGACCGGGGCCTGCTCGGTAAGATGCAAGCAGGGCCAGGGCAGGGGTCAGCTTGGCTGGGCCTGGGTGGGGTGTCAGGGCTGGCTGTGGGATAGGGAGGGGTTTGGTTTGGATAGACCCAGATCCAGGGGCAAGGTCGTGGGGCACATCCTATGGGGAAAAGCGCCTGGCCCAGCAGGTCTGGGCATCGAGGGGTTGCAGGCATGGTGGGGTGGCCAGAACTATGGAGTAACATCCTTCCTTATAAAGAAAACTTTGGGGGAATTCCCTGGCGGTCCAGTGGTTAGGACTCCACGCTTCCACTGCACGGGTTCAGTCCCTGGTCAGGGAACTAAGATCCCTGAAGCCGCATGGCATGGCCAAAAAATAAAGAAAAGAAAACTTTGGTTCCTGCTGTTTCTTATCACCAAAGTGACACATGTTTTCTGTAGAAGAATCAGACTACAGAGATAACTTAAAAAGAAAGTAAAAATTCCCTGAAATCCTACCATCTGGAGGTAATTACTGTCAATGTTAGACTCTGGAGCTCTTTTGCTCTTTTTCTAGGCAAATATTTATGCAGATTAATATACCTTTCGTTTTACAAATAACCATAGGATCACTGTGTTTTATGATCAACTTTTTTCACTTACAAGTTCATGACGTCTTTGACTATTTCAGTAGTTTTTTATACCTGAACTTTTTGGAGTGGTGTATGTATAGCTGTCCAGGGTATGTGGTCAAGGACCAGGGGTTGACAGAGCCACAAGCTAAATATGGAATGGGGAATATGCTATGTTAATAAAAGAAACATGGATCTCTTTGGAGGAAAACGTAAAACCCATACACGTTTTTACGATGAAGTGCTTATTCCCAAAACTCCGCCCCCACATTCTCACGTGGGGACTTTCCTCTGATATTACAGGTATTTAGGTAGAAAAATGTAAGAAATGGAATCAGTATCATCCTTTGTGATAGCTCTTTGGATGGGTGCTCTTTTTAATTTTCTCAGTTCTTTTTTCATGGTTTGTTTCCAGCATTTTGCTTTTATAGACACCACTGAGATGAACATCCTGTAGTGAAATCATTGTGCCCCTCTATAACTATCTCTTTAAGATAAGCTCACAAACATGGAATTTCGAGGTCAAGAGATTACATAATTGTACAGTTTTTGGTAAATTTTGCCAAATAGCGAGTAGCTGACATCCTTGTGCCTCGCAGCAATGCCAGCACAACGCCGCCGGGGAGTTCTGCGAGCTGTGTGCACCTGGCTACTATGGAGACGCCACGGCTGGAACGCCTGAGGACTGCCAGCCCTGTGCCTGCCCACTGACCAACCCAGAGAACATGTGGGTGCTCTTGTGGCTCAAGGAAGAGCTCCCACTGGGGAGTGGAGGGCATTGAACTGACTTTTGGGGGAGAAGTGGAGGGAACAGGGTGGGGAGTGGGCGTCCCATGGCCTGACCTTTGCCTCTTATCCCAGGTTTTCCCGCACCTGTGAAAGCCTGGGAGCTGGTGGATACCGCTGCACAGCCTGCGAACCTGGCTACACTGGCCAGTACTGTGAGCAGTAAGTTTGCAAACAGGAGGGATGAAGGGAGGGGGCATATGGTAGACTCCTAGGTGAGAGTCCTGGATGATGTTGCTCAGAAAGGTCCCTACCAGGATCATGTCCCTCCCCTGCTCAAAACCCTTCCAAGATTCCCCATTGCCCTTGGGACCAGCCCAAGCTCCTTAGGTAGCTTTATCACTCTTCAGTCTCATCCCACTTCTGACACCCAACTCTGTACTCTAGCTGGGCTTCATTTCTTGACTTCTTCATGTTCATTTCTTTGCATGTGCTATTTCCTCTTCATGGAACATTCTTCACCCTCAAGCCGCCTGTTCCTGGCTAACTCTTGTTTAGCCTTCAAGGCTCAGCTTTATTCCCTCATTCAGCACATTTTTATTGAGCATCTACTGTGTGCCATGCAGTGTGCCAAGGTGTTGGAAATAAAGTAATGAGCAAAACAGATCCAGTCCCAGCCCTTATAGTTTCCCAACTATAATGGGAGACAAGATGGCGAGTAATCATACAAATACATAGTTAAAACAGTGATAAATTCGCTGCAAAGTACAGTCTGCTCCAAGGGAATATAGCAGCTCAGCAGTCCCATCCTCTGGGAAGCCTCCTGATTCTCAGGGCTAGATTAGTGCCCCCCCCCCACCATGCCCTCACAACCCCCATAGATGTCCATCACTCTCATTAACATAGTTTCCATGTTAGTTTCCCAACAAGTCAGTTCCATAAGAGCAAGGACTTTATCATGTTTACTGTTATGTTTCAATAACCTTGCATCGTAGTTGCTTAATAAACATTTGTTGAATGAATGTTTCCCTGAATCCATCCTACTGACATTTCCTCACACTCCCCTTTCTCAACTCCCAGAGGCCCTGTGGTGGGGCTTTTTTGGTCTCTGAAGTCCTTCCAGAGCTCAGAGCTTCTTCACCCCATACTGGGCAGAGAGCTGAGCTTCTGGCTCCCCCAAGTCCACTATGAGGCACTGGGTCCCCTGGGGTCTGACACAGCTGGTCCTTGTTCCTCCTTACAGGTGTGCCCCAGGATACGTGGGTAACCCCAATGTGCGAGGGGGCCAGTGCCTGCCACGGGGTAAGTGGGACCATGGTCTTGGGTTGAGGTGATGGGCAAGGCAGGGGACCCAGGGAATTTGAGAGATACTAGGTCTGGGGAACAGGGTGAAGGGTGGGGCACGCGAGTCTTTGGGAGGGCAGAGATCTCTGAGACAATGGTACATGCTGGGGGCCTCCTGCCTGAATGGCCTCTCCTGTCCCTCCCCCAGCAGACCAAGTCCCGCTGGTGGTCCAGGTCCAACCAACTCGGAGCATAGTACCCCAAGGTGGTCCCCACTCCCTGCGGTGCCAGGTCAGTGGGAGCCCACCCCACTACTTTTACTGGTCTCGTGAAGATGGGCGGCCCTTGCCCAGCAGCACCCAGCAGCGACATCAAGGTACACATGGCCCCAGGCCCCTCGGCCATTCCAATGGAAAGGGAGGCACAGGTCTGTCCCTGCTCTACTGAGATCCTGTAGGGACCCACACGCAGGACTGGGTGGGAAAAGGGGTGCATCTGTACTGATGAGCTCCCATCTCCTTGCCACCAGGCTCCGAGCTCCACTTCCCCAGCGTCCAGCCTTCAGATGCTGGAGTCTACATTTGTACCTGTCGTAATCTCTATCATGCCAACACCAGCCGGGCAGAGCTGCTGGTCACTGGTGAGTTTCTACTCCTCTGTCCACAAGACTGCCTGTCCTGGGATGGGCTGCAAACTGCAGACCGTCTACCAGAGGGGATGGTGGATGAGGACACTGGCCAGGAAGATGGAAAGAGGTGATGGGTCAAGGCTGATATTACAGGCAGGACTGGCAGGACTTGAGTCTGGTCACTGAGGCAGAGAGAAAAGCCTAGGGGTCTGGATTGCAGCAGATGGGCAGGGTGCCATTTACTGAGATGAGAGAGGATCCAACAGGAGGGCACCTTCATTTGGGCTCCGCCAAAAGCAGAGGCTGAGGCAAGGATTTGTGTGTACATAGTTTATTTGGGAAATGAAATGAAACAGGGAAGAGAAGGCATCCCATAAACGGTGTGTCATTGAGCACATTACCACCTAGAGCAGTTGTTACTGAACGCAGCCGAGGCAGCCCCGGGAAACTCCAGAGTAAAACGTGCTCCTCGGAGTCCCCTGCCCTCCGCCTTAGGGTCAAGGGAGCTGGGATATGTGCACACCAGCTCGTATCAGTCACTGACTGGGGCCTGTTCCAGTAGCATCGATTCCCCTGCATTCTGTCCCACCTCCTGGGCACACACAATGGTCACCAGTGGCCTGAGAAAACCCTCATGCAAAGAAATGCAGCGGCTGCAGAAGTCAGGCAGGTTGGTTCTGAAGTGACGAGGGGACATGGGTGGGGCACCAGCAACACCTTCCACCAACAGGTCCGAGGGAACCACAAGTTTGGTTTTGGACTTGTTAAAGTTTGAGAAGCTTGGGGAAACATTGAAGTAGGTACATCAGGTGGGCATTTGGATATGTGAATCTGGAACTCAGGAAAGAGGCCCTGGCCAGAGAAATGAATTTGGGAGCTGTTGGCATAGGGATGGGGCAGGATGAAATTGCCCAGGAGAGTGTAGCTCGAGCACAGGGCCCAGAACAGAGCCCCAAGGAACTCCAGCTGGAACAAATGGAGGAGGGAGGACAGCAAGAGAGTGAGCAGGGGCAGCCAGTAGACAGGAGGAGGCCGGGGGAGGTGGGGAGGTGGAAGTCAAGAGGGGAAACGACTTCCCAGAGAGAGTGGCCGGCCTCACCGGATGCCCCGGGAAGGTCAGCTACAGACAGAGAAAAAACCCTTGGAGGTCATGCTTTGACAAGAGCGGTCTGCAGTGGAGAGACGGGGTAGAGACTGGATGGGAGTGAGGCAAAGAAGGGATGGGAAGGCAGCCAGTGTAGACAACTCTTTCAAGACTCTTGGCTCTGAAGGGAGGCCAAGAAATGGGGCAGTAGCTGAGGGGTGTATAGGGTCAAGGGGGCATTTTCAGAGATGGGAAATTCTAGAACACATTTGTCTGTGGAGCAGAATGATCCCATGGGGAAGGAAAGGAGAGGGCACAGCAGGCGGAGGGGGTCCTTGGGAGGGCCTCCAGCACTCAGGAAGGGGAGTTGAGGTGGGGTGGGAGGTGGGGAGAAGTCTCATCCTTCAGGGACCAGGAAGGAGGGAGGTGGGTAGATTTGGGAACGTGGAAAATTCCTGACTAATTGTTTCAATTCTCTCAAGAAGCGTGAGTTGAAGCCATGGAAGTGGAAGGGGGTTTCAGGAGGGTGGAGAAGTTGGGAGCAGGTGTGAAATGGTCGTTTGGGAGGATAGAAACTCAAACCAGACAAAGAAGCCCAGTTGGAGTGAAGTGCGAAGTGTTAAGAGCTCATTTGTGGTCTGTGATCATGAATTGGAGCCAAGGGGATCATGGTGTGATGTTCTCTGATCACAGCCTGCTGGGTGCTCAGTGCCAGCAGGAAGAAAGTAGATGATGGGTTTCGGCCAGGATGAGGGAGGGCAGTGCCAGGGAGTGGAATGGAATCTAAGCCAGACTGGGAAGGAAGTGACATCCGGATGGGGTGATGAAGAGGGAGAGGAAGTGGCCACAGGACAGCGGCCTGGCCAGCACCCAGCTCACTGGGGGACCTCCCGTCCCGGCAGAGGCTCCCAGCAAGCCCATCACGGTGACAGTGGAAGAGCAGCGGAGCCAGAGCGTGCGTCCCGGAAACGACGTCACCTTCATCTGCACAGCCAAGAGCAAGGTGGGCGGGGCAGGGAGTGGGCATCAGTGAGGATCTGTCTTCTGGGGTCTCCAAGCCCCACCCGGACCCCCACCCCATCTCCCTTGTCCTGCCTGCAGTCTCCGGCTTACACCCTGGTGTGGACTCGCCTGCATAACGGGAAACTGCCAGCCCGAGCCATGGATTTCAACGGTATCCTGACCATTCGCAGTGTACAGCCGAGTGACGCGGGTACCTACGTGTGCACCGGCTCCAACATGTTCGCCATGGACCAGGGCACAGCCACGCTGCACGTGCAAGGTACACTGTTCATGTCCATGCCTGACCCACCCAGTCCTGACCTTCCTCCACACCCACCAAGACCAGTGACCATTTCTTCATTCAGCTGACAGTTTCTGAACTACAGTATGGCAGGTCCTGGCCTAGACTCTGAAGAAACAGGGGTGGGAGGGGACAAACAGGAGCTCTGCCCTCCTGTCCTCCATGTTCTGTAGGGAACAAGTGGGCAAACAACATAATTACATGGGTGACCAGTGCTAGGACAGGAGTAAACAGAGTGATTGGAAAGTGAGAATGAGGTGGGAGAAGGGTGAGCTATTCTCCGTGGGGTGGTTGGGGAGGGCCTCTCTGAGGAGGTGACATCTCAGCTGAAACCTGAAGGAAAGAGAAGGTGTTCAGCCACATAAGAGCTGGCGGATGAAGCAGCATGTGCAAAGGCCCTGAAGCAGGAGCATGTTGATGTGTTTGAGGGACGCAAGGCCAACGTGGCTGGAGCCATGGAGGGGAGGCGGGGTGAGGGACTTGAAGTTGTGGGCAGAGGTGAGTACATGCAGTGGGTCACAGCAGGGAATTCAGATTTTGTTCTAAAAGCCACGGACAGGTCTTAAGTGGAGAAGTAACAAGACCCCATTGACATTTTTTGGGCGGGCCACGTCACGTGGCCTGCGGGATCTTAGTTCCCCAACCAGGGATCGAACCCGCGCCCTCAGCAGTGAAAGAGCAGAGTCTTAACCCCTGGACCGCCAGGGGATTCCCCCATTGACATTTTAAAGGCTCCCTCTGGCTTTTGTTCTGTGGACAAACGGCCACGAGGGGCTAGAGTGGAAGCAAAGAGAGCGGCAAGGAGGCTGTTGCCGTGCGTCCCTCCCCACCGTGACCACATACGCTTTCTCCTCCCTCGTCAGCCTCGGCCACCCCGTCTGCCCCCGTGGTCTCCATCCACCCGCCGCAGCTCACAGTGCAGCCTGGGCATCTGGCTGAGTTCCGCTGCAGTGCCACAGGGAACCCCACGCCCACCCTCGAGTGGACAGGTGAGGCCGTGGCGGGAATGACAGTCAGGGCCTGGCTCTCCTGCACATGGGGGCCAGCGGCAGGACTCTAGGCTGTGGACTTCAACCCCTGGGGGGCCTGGCAATGCCCATCCCAGTGGGTGCTGACCCCACCTCTCCATGTCAGGGGGCCCCGGTGGCCAGCTCCCTCAGAAGGCCCAAATCCATGGCGGCATCCTGCGCCTGCCAGCTGTCGAGCCCTCGGATCAAGCCCAGTACCTGTGTCGTGCCCACAGCAGCGCCGGGCAGCACGTGGCCAGGGCCGTGCTCCATGTGCACGGTGAGAGGACGGGGCCGAGGGTGGGCGGTTGGGAGCTCATGGCGGCCCAGAGAGGTGTTCTCACAGGGCTCTGTCTGCAGGGGGCAGCGGGCCTAGGGTCCAGGTGAGTCCAGAGAGGACCCAGGTACATGAAGGCCGCAGCATCAGGCTGTACTGCAGGGCTGCGGGGGTGCCCAGTGCCACCATCACCTGGAGGAAGGAGGGGGGCAGCCTCCCCCCACAGGTGAGGATATCCATCCAGCCCAGGCCCACGGGCTCAGCGGAGTCCCAGCACTTGCCGCCTGCCCCTCCCATCTCCTCTCCTGGTTCCCTTCACTTCCAAGATGGTGCCCTGCTCAGACCTCCCGCTCCGTGCGTCCCGGCGGGTGGCAGCCATCAGCCTCCTGCTCTGCTGCCTGGCTCCGCCCTCCTTGGTGCCCACCTGGGGCCCTAATATTGGCTCGGAGCTTGCCTCTACTCGTTATGCCCCCCCCTCCTGCCCTCCCCGGCTAGCCCTTGCTAGGCTGCCTCGGCCCCCCGGGCGCTGACCCTTCCCGCTGTGCGGCAGGCCCGGTCTGAGCACACAGACATCGCCACGCTGCTTATCCCAGCCGTCACTACCGCCGACGCCGGCTTCTACCTCTGCGTGGCCACCAGCCCCGCGGGCACCGCACAGGCCCGCATCCAAGTGGTCGTCCTTCCAGGTGCGGGGCCTTGGGGCTGAAGGAGCGGGAGGGCAAGCCAGGGTCCCCCCGAGGCCGACTCACTCACTCCCCCTCTGCTCCCAGCCTCTGGTGCCAGCGTCCCGCCAGTGAGGATTGAGTCCTCATCACCTTCCGTGGCTGAAGGGCAGACACTGGACCTCAACTGCATGGTGACAGGGCTGGCCCACACCCAGATCACGTGGTACAAGCGAGGGGGCAGCCTGCCTCCCCACACCCAGGTACGAGGGTCCCTGAGCCCGTGGCAGGGGAACTGGGGGTGGTCCTTCACACAGCCTGGCACTCTGCACTCTGCATGAGCAAGGTCCGCCCTTATTTCCCTCCCTCTTCAGCTTCCCATGTGGGGCGGCTCCGAGCAGGGGCAGGCACTGAGGCGCAGACGGGGGGTGCTGGCCGCGGCCTCTCCCCATCCTCACGTGCCTCTGTCCTTACCGGGCCCAGGTGCATGGCTCCCGGCTGCGGCTGCCCCACGTCTCACCAGCTGATTCTGGAGAATACGTGTGCCGAGTGGAGAATGAGTCAGGCCCCAAGGAGGCCTCCATCATCGTCTCTGTCCTCCACGGCAGCCATTTGGGCCCTAGCTACACCCCAGGTGAGGAGCCAGTGGGGCTGGGTGGGGACCGAGCCCTCCGACCTCCCCTCTGTTCCCAAGGCTGGTGCCTGTGGTCTCTTCGATGCCATCAGGACAAGAAGAGGCGCTCCAGGCAGGCTTCAACCCTCCACTCCCTGCAACGAGAGATGAGGGGACTGAGGGTGGGGACAGGTTGACCTGACTTACCTGGGACCCCATGGGGAGGGTGCTGTTTTCAGAATTCATCAAAAAGCAGCAGAGTCAGGGTTGAACACTGAGTTGGGGGTCAGGCTGACCTGGGTTCAAATCCTGGCTCTACCCTTTATCAGCCTTGAACTGGTTATTTTACCTCTGGGGCCTCAGTTTCCTCACGTGTGAAATGGGGACAGTAGCACTACCGTGTAGTGTGAGTACACGGCGTGCACTCTAAAGAAGGGAGTTGTGGCATTATTGTCTGCATCCTTTGGCTCCACCTGGGCTCTAAAAGTCTCTGGTTCCCTGCAAGCCAGAGCAGCTCATCACAGATCAAGGAGTCATGCATAGGCAAATGGGCCTTGAACTCCAAGTTGAAGGTCAGAGAGGGAAAGAGCGGTCTGGCTGGCCCTGCCGAGGCAGAAAAGCATGGTCCCAGCCCTAGAAGGCCTCCCATCTGCCCTCCCAAGCTAGGGCCTGGTCAGATCCCAGGACCCTCTGCTCCAGGGCTACAGGGCTGGGGCTCAGGAGCCCAGGCCTCTGACCAGCTCCTTTGCACCCCAGCTCCTGGTGGAGCCCCAGCTCCCGGTGGAGCCCCAGCTCCAGGCAGTAGCCAGCCCATCCGCATCGAGTCGTCCTCCTCTCATGTGGCCGAAGGGCAGACGCTGGATCTGAACTGTGTGGTGCCCGGGCAGGCCCACGCCCAGGTCACATGGTACAAACGTGGAGGCAGCCTCCCCGCCCGGCACCAGGTACAGCAACGCCCCAGGGCCAGCCCGCTGGAGGGGTTGGATGGAGCTGCTCAGGCCCCTCCTGACCCTCCCTGTTTGCACTCAGACCCACGGCTCGCTGCTGCGGCTGAACCAGGTGTCCCCAGCAGACTCAGGCGAGTACGTGTGCCGTGTAATCCTCGGCTCTGGGCCCCTCGAGACCTCTGTCCTAGTCACCATCGAGGCCACCGGCACTGGCTCCATCCCCGGTGAGTGACTGCCAGTGACAGGGCAAGCTGGCGGGGGCGGAGAGCCTTCCCAGGTGCTGAGGCCCTAGTGACTCCCGTTGCTGACGCGGGGAAGGGGGTGGCAGGAAGCCCACCCTGGGGCTGGCCACAGGGCCGGCCCAGGAGGACTCCACTTCTCTGAGTAATCTGTTGTCTTCCCATCACTGTTCTCTCTGGCCACATCACTCATGTTTTTGCTTCTGCCTCAATTATCCTCACCTCTCCCACTTCCTCACTCCCTCTGCAACACTTGGCTCCTGCCCCAGCCCTTCCCTCAGGGTTGCTCAGCCGAGGACCTCAAGCCCAGGCCACTAAACCCACAGGCTGAGCCGGCTCCAGGGTGAACAGTTCTTGCCTTCTCTTCTGGGGAGCATCTGCTACCCTCGCCCCTTTCCCCACAGCCCCAGGACCCGTCCCACCTGTCAGGATCGAATCCTCATCCCCCACGGTGGCCGAGGGGCAGACCCTGGATCTGAGCTGTGTGGTGCCCGGGCAGGCCCATGCCCCGGTCACGTGGTACAAACGTGGAGGCAGCCTCCCCGCCCGGCACCAGGTACACGGTGGCAGAAAGGCAGGAGGGGGCCAGCCAGGCCAAGCTGTGGACAGTGGGTCGGCGGGGGCAGCCTCTGAACTGAGGGGCTGTCAGTTCCCAGCTCAGAGGAACAGGGTAGGTGGTACCTGCTGAGCTCTGAGAAGCCCCCCTCTCATACCCCTGCCCATGGCTGTCCAGGTCCGCGGCTCCCGTCTGTACATCTTCCAGGCCTCACCAGCTGACGCAGGCGAGTATGTTTGCCGGGCCAGCAATGGTGTGGAGGCCTCCATCACAATCACGGTAACCAGGACCCAGGGAGCCAACTTCGCCTACCGTGAGTGGGACCTCCAGGCTGCGCTTGGACAGAGAAAGGGGAAAGGCGGGGGAAGCTGCAGAGAACTGGACTGACCAGTGATCGTCTTCTCCCCCAGCTCCTGGTGGCACCCAGTCCATCCGCATTGAACCCTCCTCCTCTCATGTGGCCGAAGGGCAGACCCTGGATCTGAACTGCGTGGTGCCCAGGCAGGCCCATGCCCAGGTCACATGGCACAAGCGCGGGGGCAGCCTTCCCGCCCGGCACCAGGTACAGAACCGGAGGATGGACAGGCCAAGAAGGGAACAAGAGGGAGGCCACTGGGGAGTGGAGGTCAAGGGTAGGGTGGGTTGGAGGCTCCTCTGAGACGGGGAGGCCTAGGACCCCACTGCACAGGTGTGTGGGGCAGTGGTCCCAGCCTCTATGACCAGCCAGCCTAGGTGTGACTGCTGCTTCCCCCACTTCCTCGCTTGTGACCTTCAGCAAATTACTTAATCTCCCTGTACCGTATTTTCAGCATCTGTAAAATGGTAATAATAGTACCTCCCTTACAGCATTATCGTACGGATGAAATGAATTAATTTGTATGTAAAGTGCTCAGAGCTCTGGCTCATAGAAAGTGCTGTGAGCTGTTACTACTGTCATATCATTAGCTATTTTTTAAAAATATTTATTTATTCATTTGGCTGCGCTGGGTCTTAGTTGCGGTGTGCAGGATCTTTAGTTGCGGCATGCGGGATCTTAGTTGTGGCATGCAGGATCTAGTTCCCTGACCAGGGATCAAACCCGGGCTTCCTGCATTGGGAGCACGGAGTCTTAATCACTGGACCACCAGGGAAGTACCATTGTTAGCTGTTATTATTGATATATTTTATAAAATTTAGGATGCCACTGATTGCAAGATGCACCATTATTTTATGTACCTCTAAGGAGAAAAAAAAAACAAAACTGCCATTTGTAATTGTAATTCACTGTGAGATGCATCTTGATTTCAGAGAGTTTAAAAAGTATGTCTAGGGAATTCCCTGGCAGTCCAGTGGTTAGGACTCCATGCTTTCACTGCCAAGGGCCTGGGTTCAGTCCCTGGTCGGGTAGCTGGGATCCCACAGGCCACACAGTGTGGCCAAAATAATAATAATAATAAATCTACTGTCATATCATTAGCTATTTTTTAAAAATATTTATTTATTCATTTGGCTGCGCTGGGTCTTAGTTGCGGTGTGCAGGATCTTTAGTTGCGGCATGCGGGATCTTAGTTGTGGCATGCAGGATCTAGTTCCCTGACCAGGGATCAAACCCGGGCTTCCTGCATTGGGAGCACGGAGTCTTAATCACTGGACCACCAGGGAAGTACCATTGTTAGCTGTTATTATTGATATATTTTATAAAATTTAGGATGCCACTGATTGCAAGATGCACCATTATTTTATGTACCTCTAAGGAGAAAAAAAAAACAAAACTGCCATTTGTAATTGTAATTCACTGTGAGATGCATCTTGATTTCAGAGAGTTTAAAAAGTATGTCTAGGGAATTCCCTGGCAGTCCAGTGGTTAGGACTCCATGCTTTCACTGCCAAGGGCCTGGGTTCAGTCCCTGGTCGGGTAGCTGGGATCCCACAGGCCACACAGTGTGGCCAAAATAATAATAATAATAAATAAAATAAAAATAATATGCAGGTTATCTTCTCCATCCTTTTTTTTTTTTTTTTTTTTTAAGTGTCTAAGAATTGACAGAGTGTGGTATTAGTGTTCGCCCAGTTCCCCGTGGCTCCTCCGGGCCACCTCTCACTCCTGGGACAAGACACCCGCTTCACCCCTGAGCAGGACAGAACTAAAAGCCAGTTCTCAGGCTCAGAGTGAGGCAGAGCTGCAGGTTATAGGTGCGAGGGTCCTAAGAGGGCCCCTTCTGACCTCACCTTCATTCTGGCCAGACCCATGGCTCACTGCTGAGACTCTACCAGGTGTCCCCAGCCGACTCAGGCGAGTATGTGTGCCGCGTGGTAGGTGGCTCAGTGCCCCTGGAAGCCTCCGTCCTGGTCACCATTGAGTCTGCAGACTCTGTGCCTGGTGAGTGGTGCTGGGGGGGAGGCTTCCCACTCCAGCAGTGGCAGGACCCCAGAGACCAGCAGTCCCTACCTTCACTCACACCCTCCCCTCCCCCTCTCCTCCCAGCTGCGGATTGACCCTCTGCCCTCTGTCCCCAGCGCTGGGGGTCACCCCTCCAGTCCGGATCGAGTCGTCCTCCTCACACGTGGCTGAAGGGCAGACCTTGGATCTGAACTGCCTGGTTTCTGGGCAGGCCCACGCCCACGTCACATGGCACAAGCGCGGGAGCAGCCTCCCTGCCCGGCACCAGGTAGGAGGTGGGGTGCTAAGGGGAGCCTGAAGGACCCTCGAGACTGCGGAGTAAGGAGCTTTGAGTTTGGACACTGCTTTGCCACTTGCCTGGCCAGTCCTTTGACTTCCCTTATCCTCAGTGTCCTCATCTGCCAAATGGGCTCACCCTGTCTACCTCACCTGCCCCATAGGTGGCAAATGCCGGTCCCCCACTTCTTCCCACTGGACCCAGTCCCAACCCTCGGGCAAGGGAATTGAAGGGTCATGAATGGTGGTTCTCCCTGGAAGAGCTTCCCTAAAGCTCCATCTGGCCGGGTCTGGCTGGGATGGGGACCAGGGAAGGGGGTGGGAGCCTGGCTGTGAACCTGCCTCCCCTCCCAGGTACATGGCTCGAGGCTGCGGCTGCCCCAGTTGACTCCAGCTGACTCCGGGGAGTACGTGTGCCGCGTGGTCAGCAGCTCGGGCACCCAGGAAGCCTCCGTCCTCGTCACCATCCAGCAGCGCCTCGGCCCCTCCCGCTGTGAGTTTCTCCGGGGTCATAACAAACGGGCTGGGAGGGCCCCTCCACCCTCAGTGGCTCCCACACCCTGCCTTCCATTCTCACCCTCCCAGCCCAGAGTGTGGTGTACCCCGTCCGCATTGAGTCGTCCTCAGCCTCCCTGGCCAATGGACATACCCTGGACCTCAACTGCCTGGTGGCCAGTCAAGCCCCCCACACCATCACCTGGTATAAGCGTGGAGGCAGCCTACCCAGCCGGCACCAGGTATGGAACCAGCAGGCAGGGAGGGCAAAAGCTGGGGTCACCGGCCCTGACGGGAATCAGGAAGAGCTGTCAACAGCCCGTCTTTGCTCATTCAGTCATTCAACAAACATTGAGTGTTCTTGCTGGACAGGCCCTGGACCAGTGCTGAGGATATGGAGATAAGTCCCACTGACCTCAGCTGGATCCTGTCCATAACATTCTTTGATTCACTCACTCACTGCATTTCCCAGAGAACCTGCTCCAGGCCAAGTCCTGGTCCTGGCACTAAGGATTCAAATGGAATGAGAGCACTGCCCTCAGGGAGCTCACAGGCTAAAGGGCAAGGCAGACGTGCCATGTGACAGTGCTGTAGTAGGCGTCACCGGGGAGGGCCTCAATGGGCTTTCTGCAGGGGTGACGGGTGAGAATAGTCCAAAGGCTGGAGACACTGTCCACCCAGCCCGGAGCCTCAGGAAGGCCACCGAGGGAGTTCTGAAGGAAGCCAGGGTGGAGGCTACCCCAGGCAAGGCAGTGAGGCTCCCGGAGTCCGGGGGAAGCAGCAACAGCAGCGCCTGAGACATGGAGGTGCTGCCCGCACCCCCTGACACCTGCTGCCCCTCAGATCGTGGGCTCCCGGCTGCGGATCCCCCAGGTGACGCCCGCGGACTCGGGCGAGTACGTGTGTCATGTCAGCAACGGTGCCGGCTCCCAGGAGACCTCACTCATCGTCACCATCCAGGGCAGCGGCTCCTCCCACAGTGAGAACTCCTAGGGCAGGGGGTCTAGGCAAGCGGGTGCGGGGGAGGCAGCGAGGTGCCTGGCACCGTCACTGTTGCCTGACTCCGGCTATGTGGTGCATTCCTCTCTGTCCCCAGTGCCCAGTGTCTCCCCACCAATCAGGATCGAGTCCTCGTCCCCCATGGTGGTTGAAGGGCAGACCTTGGATCTCAAGTGCGTGGTCGCCGGGCAGCCCCAGGCCACCGTCACGTGGTACAAGCGTGGGGGCAGCCTTCCCACTCGACACCAGGTACAGAGTAGAGCCGGGCAGTGGGGTGGGCAGTGCAGGGACAGCCCCCCATGGGCAAAGAACCCGAAGCGTTAGCTGGCAGTCCTCCCTCCTTCCCTGGGTAAGATAGAGGGTAGCCTCAGCCGGTCTGATGGAGGAGGCCTGAGCCAGCCGGTGACCCCTCAGCCCCTTGACTGCCTCCTTCCTTATCCACACCCCTAGGCCCACGGCCCCCATCTGCGGCTGCACCAGATGTCCGTGGCAGATTCAGGCGAGTACGTGTGCCGGGCTAACAACAACATCGATGCACAGGAGGCCTCCATCGTGGTCTCAGTCTCCCCCAGCACCGGAAGCCCTTCTGGTGAGTCCGATGAAGACCCAGGAAGGGACTGGGAGACCCAGGTACCAGTGGTTCCCGGGGAGGAAAGGCCCTGTAGTCAGAGCCCTCAGACGAGGGTGGTGGTCCAGGACGGGGGCTCAGCAGAAGGATGCCTGGGTTCACGTTCTGCCTGCACCACGAGGGACCTTGAGGGAGTGACTCTGCCCTCTCAGCTTCCGTACCCTCATCAGTGACGTGGGGATGTTGATCATTGCATCCCCAGAGAGCTGTCCGATAACAGTGGCCACTAGCCATGCGTGGTCATTAAAATTAGTTAAAATTCTAAATTCACATCCTCACATTTCAAAACCGAAGTGCTCAGCAGCCGCACAGAGCTGGTTGCCACTGCACTGAACAGTGCGGATAATAGAACATTTCCATCATCGCAGAAAGTATGTGAATTTTGTGAGGACTAAGTGAGTTAATGCACGTAAAGTACTTAGAACAGTGCCTGGCATACTGTAAGTGCTTAATAAGTGTTAGCTACTCTTACTACCTTGGGAGGGTGGAGGCCTCTACAGTTGAGGCTCCCACCAACCCAGTTGTTCCCAAATCTGACCATGACCAAAGCCCCGACTTGCTCTTTCTGTGCTCCCAGTCCCTGGCGGGGCCACGCCCATCCGAATCGAGTCGTCATCTTCACACGTGGCCGAAGGGCAGACCCTGGATCTGAACTGCGTGGTCCCTGGACAGGCCCATGCCCAGGTCACATGGTACAAGCGCGGGGGCAGCCTCCCCACTCACCACCAGGTATGGGAGTTGGGGGCAGGACATAGGGGGAGGGCTGCTGGATGTGCGGGCCCTGGCTAGGGGCCTGTCCCCGAAGCTCTGCCCGGGAAGGAGGGCCTGGGATCCCCTGTGGGGTGCAGTGCCTGCCTGCGTCAGAGGTTGGACCCTGGCCCCAGCCTTCAAGGATTCCAAGTGCCACCTCGTTCTGCTCCCCTCCCGTCCTGTCCCTGCTCAGGCCCACGGCTCACGGCTGCGGCTGCACCAGGTATCCCCGGCTGACTCGGGCGAGTACGTGTGCCGCGTGGTGAGCAGCTCTGGCCCCCTGGAGACCTCAGTCCTGGTCACCATCGAGCCCTCTGGCCCTGGCACCGTTCTCGTCCCTGGTGAGGATCCCTACAGTGGGGCTGGGAAGCAGCAGGAGGGAAGAAAGGAGGGCTCGAGAGCCAGATCAAGTGGGCTTCATCCCTAGGGCCCGAGAGCATGGGCTTTGGAGTCTGGCTTGTGTGGGCTTGAGTCCCAGCTCCTCTGTCCACACTGAAATGCTACACGAGGGATTCCTCTCGGTGTGTCACTTTCCTCATCTGTAAAGTGGGGCTAGTAGAGCTCTTGCAGCAATTACACGAGTTCCTTAAAGGCTGGAATTGCACCTCTGGGATCTGAGAGGGTGATTTTAGGCGGTGCCCTGATTAAACATTTTTTTATATTAATAGTGATAATGTTAGGGAAAAAACATCAACACGTCAAACCTGTCATGATTGCATGGAAATCATTGGCTATGATGGGGCTGTGTGTTTTAGGGTTTTCCTAAGTGAATCGATTGAAAGGAAAGTGTAAAGGAATTAATAGCACAGGGAGCACATGGCCGTAGCAGACATCATGATAATAGTACCTGAATTGCTAAGTAATGAACGTGATATGCACTTACGAGGTGCTGGGCCCTGGTAGTTTTACACATATTAACTCATTTCACCGTAACAATAACCCTCTGAAGTAGGTATGATTGTTCTGTCTGCTTTACAGATGGGGAAACTGAGGAATGGAGAGGTGAAGGAGCTTTCCCAAGGTCACACAACTAATAAATGGCAGGGCTGGGTTTTGAACCCGGGCAGTCCGGCCCCAGAGTCTGGGCTCTTAGCCCCATACTACTCAAGTCTGGGAAACGTTAGTGATCTGTGTGGAGCTGCCTGGCCCTGAGCCCTGGCCGCCAGTGGTGCCGGGAGCACAGGAGATGGTGGGACCATTGTCTGGGGCTGGGCTGGGAGAATGAGGCGCCAGGCTAGCCCAGCTGCTCCAGGCTTCAGGGGAATGGGGAGGGGGGAATCAAGGCCGTCTCCCTGTGGCCTCTGGCCCGAGCATCTGGGCACCCAGGGGCAGGGGCTGAGGGCACAGGGAGTCCCAGCTCACTGACTTCTTCCTGTGCCCCAGCCCCGGGCGGAGCCCCACCCATCCTCATCGAGACCTCCTCCTCCCACGTGGCCGAAGGGCAGACCCTGGATCTGAAATGCGTGGTGCCTGGCCAGGCCCACGCCCAGGTCACATGGCACAGGCGCGGGGGCAGCCTTCCCGCCCGGCACCAGGTATGGAGCCTGGAGAAAGCAGGATGTGGGCATTCCCACCCCACCCCGTCCCCCGCCCGGGAGGGAAGGTGGCCCCAACATCCGGGGCTTCAGGAAAATGGCAGCAGGAGATCACTGGGAGTCACGAGTTCAAGAATAGGCTGGGCATGGTAGGGCCGTCACTGGCTGCCCAGCACCTTGGTGCAAATTAGAAAAGGACACCTCTTATTCAAGACACTGGACTTTCTCCTGCCAGGAAAAGCATAATAGTAAACATACCCCACAATGTCTAATGTCAAAGGGGGTCACCTTTGGCAGGAGGCAGCGTCCGCAATGGTACATGACAGTCCTGGGGTACAGGTATGAGAGGGCTGGGGCGTCTGACGGCTCACTCTCCCCACTCTCGCCCCACCCTGGCCAGGTCCACGGCCCCCTGCTGAGGCTGAACCAGGTGTCCCCTGCCGACTCTGGCGAGTACTCCTGTCGAGTGGCCAGCAGCTCAGGCACTCTAGAGGCTTCTGTCCTGGTCACAATCGAGGCCTCCAGCCCAGGCCCCATTCCTGGTGAGTGACAGCAGCAGTGGGCGGTTCTGGGCACAGGCTTGGGGGCCCCTTCCTGGCCTTGCTCCCCGCTGCTTTCCAGCAGGGCTCTAGCCCTCGGCTCCAGGAAGGTCCTCCAGCCCCTCCCCCAACCACTGGGAACCAAGGTCTCACCACGGCATCTCGGCCCCCAGGGGACAGGGACCCTTCTTAGGTCAATGGTGCTCAGCCATGTCAGTGATTCTCAAGCCACTGCACCTCCAGGAGGGCCAGCTGGCACTTGGTGCCACCGCCTTAGGTCTCTGCCTGCACCCCCGGGGCCGCCCCTTTCTCACCCACCCATTGTGCCCACAGCCCCAGGACTGGCCCAGCCCGTCTACATCGAGGCCTCCTCCTCCCATGTGGCCGAAGGACAAACCCTGGACCTGAACTGTGTGGTACCCGGGCAGGCACATGCCCAGGTCACGTGGTATAAGCGTGGGGGCAGCCTCCCCGCCCGGCACCAGGTACAGGGGCCGGGGATGGGGAGGATTCAGGGCAGGCAAGTTTTGACCTGCAGTTGCCTTCTGCATCCCAAACCTTCTTCACACAAACCCTGGCATGCTTGGGGACCCCAGGGGATAAAATACTTTGCGGGGAGGAGTTCAGCAGCTGGGAATTGGGAGACCTGGGTTTTTCTCCTGGCTTTGCTGCTGAATCATTTCCTGCAGCAGTTTCCCCCTCTGAAGAGGGGATGGAGTGGACTTGTAGGAGTCTGTGAATGAAGCTTCCTCCAACTGGAGCCCTGAGCTTCTGAGAACTCTTGGGCACTGGCACAGCCGGCCTTGGGGACTTGCCCTGTCCCGAGCGCTCTGGCACGATGGCCACCCTCTCCTCACTCCGACAGACCCACGGCTCCCGGCTGCGGCTCCACCACGTCTCCCAGGCTGACTCCGGAGAATACGTGTGCCGTGTGGTTGGCAGCTCGGGCCCTGATCACGAGGCCTCCTTCACGGTCACTGTCCCGCCCAGTGCAGGGTCCTCCTACCGTGAGTGAGGCAGACGCCACGGGCAGGGGGAGGCAGGGAGACACTGGGGCTGAGGTGGGGGGAGGGGAGGCGGGGGAGCCCACCCAGCCCTGCTGAGCCCAGCCCTCTGCCTCCGTCCTCCCCCAGGCCTTAGGAGCCCTGTCATCTCCATCGACCCGCCCAGCAGCACCGTGCGGCAGGGCCAAGATGCCAGCTTCAAGTGCCTCATCCATGATGGGGCAGCCCCCATCAGCCTTGAGTGGAAGACTCGGAACCAGGAGCTGGAGGGTGAGCGGGGGCGGGGGGTGGGGGGCTGGAGGCGGGTGTGAATGCACGAGGATCACCACTGGCGGCTGGGCAGAGATGACCATGGCGCCAAACTTTCTGTGGGACCCCGGGTAAAGCCCTTCCCCTCTGGGGACTTGGAGTCCCTATCTGGATGGTGAGAGGGCTGGACCCAGGAGTCTCCAAGGACTTGTTTATCAACCCTCTGTGACCCTGTGAGCTGGATACACCCAGACTGGAGGGGTCGGGGCCATGGGGCACTGCTGTGCCTACTGGCAGCGCCAAGGCAGGAGGACACCCTCACTGACCACACCCTCCTTGATGCCAACCCCGCAGACAACGTCCACATCAGTCCCAACGGCTCCATCATCACCATCGTGGGCACCCGGCCCAGCAACCACGGTGCCTACCGCTGCGTGGCCTCCAATGCCTATGGTGTGGCCCAGAGCGTTGTGAACCTCAGCGTGCACGGTGAGGGCCTTCGACCCCGTGGGCTCTGACTTCATGTTTCCAGCCCTGATTCCGAGCTCAGAACCTCCAGGCTTAAATCCAGCCTCTGCTACTGCCTCCCTCTTGGGCATTCTCCCTCTCTGAGCCTCGGTCTCTACATGGGTGCAGTGGGGAGACTAGTGCCCACTGGCAGTTACTGGTAAGGGGGCTGTGCCAGTGCACGTGACCAGCAGAGCCCTGCATGTGTATCACTGGTGTCATTCCTCTGGGCAGGGCCCCCTACAGTGTCTGTGCTCCCCGAGAGCCCCGTGCGGGTGAAAGTGGGAAAGGCCATCACCCTGGAGTGTGTCAGTGCTGGGGAGCCCCGCTCTTCTGCTCGCTGGACCCGGATCGGTGCCCCCACCAACTTGGAGCAGCGGGCACCTGGGCTGGTGGACAGCCACACGGTGCTGCAGGTGATGTCAGGCGGGGTCCCATCTCTGGATCTGAGGCCCAGTCAGGGCCCGTTCTTGAGCAGTTGCCTGGAGGAGAGAGTGGTGGATGGACAGATGGGTGATGAATTGGTGGAGAAAGGGAGGGATGGGATAGGTGGATGATGGCTAGATTGGAAGACGGTCAGGAAGAAAGAAGGAAGGTGGAAGGAGGAATGGGTAGAAGGATGGGTCGGGTGGTTGGGTGGGTAGGTGGATGGATGGATGGATGGGTAGATGGGTGGATGAGTGGATAAGTGGGTAGATGTATGGATGGATGGATGGATGATGGATGCATGGACGGGTAGATGGGGGCGGTGGATGTGTGGCTGGATAGACTAATGGGATATCTTGAGTGTGAGCCCTCAAGCAGCCAGTCAAATAGGAAAGCTAAAAACAAAGGGACGGGTAGAAGAAAGAGGTGAAACCAAGCCAGAGGGCTGATGCCAAGGTCCCCCCCACAGTGGCCCCATAACCAACATCCTTGCTTCTTCCAGATTTCGTCGGCTAAACCATCAGATGCAGGCGTCTACGTCTGCCTAGCTCAGAATGCACTGGGCACAGCGCAGAAGCGAGTGGAAGTAATTGTAGACACGGGCACTGTGGCCCCAGGGACCCCCCAGGTCCAGGTAGAAGAAGCCGAGCTGACTGTGGAAGCTGGACACACGGCCACCCTGCGCTGCTCAGCCACAGGTGTGGACGGGGGCTGGCACACAGGGCAGGCAGAGCAGCGGGCCCTGGGGCCTGAATTTAGACACAAGAGACCTGAAGATGATGTCATGCTCAGGAAGGGGGCTTTGCTGCTGGCAATCTCCCAATGATGGCTGAGGTGCCCACTTTGTGCCCCGCATGAAGGAGCAAGCTTACCCAGGTCCCTTCCTGACCATCCCACCCCCAGCCAGTCCTGGGGCAGCCCACCAACCTCTGCCATTTCACTCCACAGGCAGCCCCACGCCCACCATCCGCTGGTCCAAGCTGCGCTCCCCGCTGCCGTGGCAGCACCAGCTGGAAGGTGACACGCTAATCATCCCACGGGTAGCCCAGCAGGACTCGGGCCAGTACATCTGCAACGCCACTAGCCCTGCCGGGCATGCTGAGGCCACCATCGCCCTGCATGTAGAGAGTAAGGCCCTCGTCCACCCTCCTCGGGCTACCCTCTCCACACTGCATGGAGGTCTGAGCCCCCCAACCAGGCCACACCCTGGACAGAACTCCAGGAAACCTATCTGGAGGGTCACATGCACCTCAGGCCCCGGAGCCTGCCCTAACCTAAAACCCACGTCCCCTCCTGGGACCTTGGCTTCCGTCATCCCCAGTCCTCTGGGCTCCCTGTTCAGCTTCCCTAGTCCTTTGGCAAGTCGCCAGGGCCCAGCACCTGCTCCCATCCTGACCTCTGCTCTTCACCGCCCTGACCTCTGTGTCTCCAACCCCAGGCCCGCCGTATGCCACCACAGTCCCGGAGCACGCCTCGGTGCAGGCAGGGGAGAAGGTGCAGCTCCAGTGCCTGGCTCATGGGACGCCCCCGCTCACCTTCCAGTGGAGCCGTGTGGGCGGCAGCCTCCCTGGGAGGGCGACCACCAGGAATGAGATGCTGCTCTTTGAGCCTGCGGCCCCTGCAGACTCAGGCCGCTACCGCTGCCGGGTCACCAACAAGGTGGGCTCAGCTGAGGCCTTCGCCCAGGTGCTGGTCCGAGGTGAGCAGCCCCAGCTCAGGCTGGGCAGAAGGGGGTCAGCTTTCCTCCAGGCGCTTGTCCGAGCCTTTCACTTACCCCTCAGCTGGTGCCAGGGGACCCCCACCTGGGGCACGAAGACCCCCCTCCGCTACCCTAGCTGGAATGCCTTTTCCCCCAGGAAGACCCCGGTCACTGAGTTCTCAGCAACTCTAGCTCTCACTGCTGCATCCCTCCCTTGGCATTGACCTCATACTGCCAGAGGCTATGTTTACATGAGTACCCCAGCCTGCCTCGCCTGCCAGGCGGAGGATGCTCCAGGGCAGGGCCTGGACCCAGTCATCTCAGCAGCCCCGGGCTTGTCCACCACAGCACCCAGAGCGGGCTGCGTAAATGCTGGACGGTGACAACAATGAATGTGTGATAGGGCAGCACCCGCCCCCGGATGCCCAGGGTTTCAGTGGATCTCCAAAGAATCCCACATCTCCGTGGTCTCCTCAAGAGCCTGGACTGAAGTGAGCCCAGGTCCTGGGTTCAGTGCACAGCCCGATCACTTGATAGTTGTGTGACCTTGGCCAAATCAGTGAACCTCAAGCCTCACTGTCTTCATCCTGTAGAGTAGAGAGGACAATGCCAGCACATAGGCTGACTTAGAAAGGGACACATATGTAGAGTCCGTGGCACCTAGTAGGCACTTGGTAAATGGTGATAGTATGCATTTGACCCACCCTCCCATATGTCCCCTGCACCCGGACATCAGGTGCCTTCACCTGGGATCCTCCTGTTTTAAATTTCTTTATTTAGTTAGTTAGTTAGTTAGTTAGTTATTTTTGGCTGCATTGGGTCTTCGTTGCTGCAAACGGGCTTTCTCTAGTTGTGGCGAGTGGGGGCTGCTCTTCATTACGGTGCACGGACTTCTCATTGCGGTGGCCTCTCTTGTTGCAGAGCACAGGCTCTAGGCGCACGGGCTTAGTTGCTCCGCGGCATGTGGGATCTTCCAGGACCAGGGCCTGAACCCGTGTCCCCTGCTTTGGCAGGCGGACTCTTAACCACTGCACCTCCAGGGAAGTCCCTCTCCTATTTTAGACTAGAGCCAGAATAGTCTTTGCTGTCCTTCCTTCAGGTGTCTGAATCTTTCCAAGGCCGACCCCTCCCACTCTCGCCTTGGGCTGCCCTCCCCTCCCGAAGGCCAGGAGCTTCTGGAAGCACAGCCCAGCACTCCACAGGCTCTTATTTGTGTTGATTGAACGACTGCACGAGTGAGCAGATGAATGAATCTGCCAATGAAAGGTCTTTTTTCCCTGGTCAGAGAGGCAAACAGGAGAACGTCCCCTGAATGTTAGGATGGGGGTTTCCTGGGTCCTGGAGGGGCATCGGGGATATCACACACACACGCGCGCGCGCGCGCGCACAACCTCTTACCTGTCCCCGCAGGCCCCTCCGGCTCTCTCCCCGCCACCCCCATCCCAGCAGGATCCGCGCCCACCGTTCAGGTCACGCCTCAGCTGGAGACCAAGAGCATAGGGGCCAGCGTCGAGTTCCACTGTGTCGTGCCCAGCGACCTGGGCACTGAACTCCGCTGGATCAAAGAAGGGGGTCAGCTGCCTCCCGGCCACAGCATACATGATGGGGTGCTCCGGTGAGTGGGGGCAGGGGCAGGACTGAACTTGGGCATCCCAGCCCAAGGCACCCAGTGGGGCTGTTAGAATACCTAGCCTACTGGGCTTAGCGTAAAACAATGGCCTTGGGCAAGTCACTTCACCTCCCTGAGCCTCAGTGTTCTCAGCTGTACAGTGGGTTATATGAGACCAGAACGAGATAACCTAAAGCACTTAACACAGTGCTTAGCATGTGGAAGGCCTTCAGTAATCAGTGGCCCATGTTCGTATTATTGTTAAAGGGAAGAGAACGAGCTCTGAGGCCAGATATATACATATGACCCAGATCTCAGCTCTGCTACTTGATAACTGTGTGATCTGGAACTCTAGGCCACAAGGCCTTGGTCTAAAATGGGTGTGGTGACACTCACCCTGATGTCCTACCTACCTCCCATGGTTATGGGGAGACTAGAAGTTTACATCGTGTGCTGATACTTGACGACTTTTAACTCCCACACAATTGCAAAGTATTCTCACCAGTTGTTTTTATTCGCTGATGTCTTATTATTTTTTTCTTTACAGAATCCAGAACTTGGACCAGAGCTGCCAAGGGACGTATGTTTGCCAGGCCCATGGACCATGGGGACAGGCCCAGGCCAGTGCCCAGCTTGTTGTCCAAGGTAGGTCGGTGGCTTCAGGCTCCTGCTAAGAGCAGGGGACAGAGATGAAGTGCACAGGGACCATATTCCCCAGGAAACCCCTTAAATGTGTACAAATAAAGAGAATTATTCGATTGTATCTAGCTTTCGTCTAGCACAGAGTGAGGGGGCTTGACAAATATTGCAAGGGAGGGGGGAAGAAGGGAGCTGGGCGGAGTCAGTGGGTGCTCAGACAAACCAATGAAAATGACCGCGGATGCACAAGTGAGTAAAACGAATGAACAAAGAGCCAACAAGTGAGCGTGCTAATGGGTGGATGCACGAAAAAGCGAATGAAATGCTGAATGCCTCGGGCTCCAGCGCTCACCTTTCCTGGGGCAGTCTGCGGCCTCTCTGGGCCCAGGCCTGCAGCAGGCTGGCCTCACTCTGTTCTGCCTCATCCTCCCCAGCTCTGCCCTCCGTGCTCATCAACATCCGGACCTCCGTGCAGACCGTGGTGGTCGGCCATGCCGTGGAGTTCGAGTGCCTGGCCCTGGGTGACCCCAAGCCTCAGGTGACATGGAGCAAAGTTGGAGGGCGCCTGCGGCCTGGCATCGTGCAGAGCGGAGCCATCGTCAGGATCGCCCACGTGGAGCTGGCTGACGCAGGACAGTACCGCTGCACTGCCACCAACGCCGCAGGCACCACCCAGTCCCATGTGCTGCTGCTCGTGCAAGGTGAAGGCCGGCAGGGACCTCTGCGGGGCCGGGGAGCGTGCAGGGGCTGCTCTCACGCCATCTCCTGCCTTACCTGCGCTACTCCTCCTTCCTGCTCTCTTGGGGATTTTCAGTTTGGTGTATTTAGGGAGCAGGTTTCATAACAAGCAGGTGCAGCAGGGGAGAGCAGTGAGTGTTCCTCTGGGGCAGCTGGAACTTGCAGGGAAAAGCTATGCCATGGGGCATCAAGAGGAAATCAGATAAGCAGTCTTCACCTGCTGGAGCTCCTGCTCTGATGAGGACCTACAGCTCAGTCTGATGGCAGAGACAGCACGAACACAAAACGTAAAAGACAGTAAAACATGGACAATGGATGATGCCAGGCAGACACAATCTGTGTGTTCTTCAAAGGCTATTCTTTTTCACCCCAAGCCCTATGACTTGCCCCAAACTTACCCACACTGCCCTAGTACCCCCTTTTCAGGTCCCCAGAGGGCTGCACAATTTTCCACCCAGGTGTGTCGAAGAGGCTTGGCCTGTGGAGTCAGTTGGACCTGTCCCTGAGCCCTGGCTCCTCCTGGTTCCACCTGTGCAGCCAGGCGTGAACGGCCACAGTTTCCTCATCTGTGAAATGGGGGCATAGTTCCTCCCTTCCAGGGATGGCACGAGGATTAAATGAGTCAGGACACGGGCTGGGCTCACAAACGGTTGGTGTCATCAGGTTGATGGCCTGTGTCTCCTCCTCCCCTCTCAGCCTTGCCCCAGATCTCAACGCCCCCAGAGGTCCGTGTGCCCACTGGTTCTGCAGCTGTCTTCCCCTGCATGGCCTCTGGGTACCCCACTCCTGACATCACCTGGAGCAAGGTAAATGCTAAGCAGGGAACCAGCGGCCGTGCCTGAGGGGCAGGGATCAGGTCTTCACCATCTCGGTGCCCCCAGGAGCTGGCCCAGGCTTGGCCCAGAGTATGCGCTCCGTGTCTGAGGGTGGGCCCCAGGCAGGGATGGGAGACAGGCCCCGTGGAGGTGTGGGCCAAGGCCAGGGTTCAAAGTGCCAGTGTGTTTGCAGCTGGATGGGAACCTGCCGCCCGACAGCCGCCTGGAGAACAACATGCTGCTGCTGCCCTCGGTCCAGCCCCAGGACGCAGGCACCTACGTCTGCACCGCCACCAACCGCCAGGGCAAGGTCAAAGCCTTTGCCCATCTGCAGGTGCCAGGTGAGACCACACACCCGGGATAGGCGGCACCCTGCCCGCCACCTTGTGGGTGGCGTCTTGAACTGTGCTTTCTGCCCGCAGAGCGGGTGGTGCCCTACTTCACGCAGACCCCCCACTCTTTCCTGCCGCTGCCCACCATCAAGGATGCCTACAGGAAGTTTGAGATCAAGATCACCTTCCGGCCCGACTCAGCCGATGGTGAGCAGGGGAGGAGCTGATGGGGGCGCCCAGGGCTGGGGATCTCCGAAGTCACCGCCATCGGGGTATGAGCCCTGGCAGCCCCCAGTCCTCAGCCTTCCCTGCCCCAGGGGCTCCAGGCCGGCCGGGCCTCCCCCTCTGGCTCTCTCATGCCTCCTCTTCTCCATTCCCTCCTCTGTGATACCTGCACCCAAGCCTCCCCCGGACCCTCTGCCATTGGTGCAGCAACCCCCCGTCCTTCTGTCCCATCTCCCGCCTCCTGTCTCTGCTCCTTTCTCCTTTTCCCCATCTCTCACCCTACCCTCCTCTCTCTCTCTCTCTCTCTCTCTCTCTCTCTCATCTGTCTCCTCCCACCTCTTACGGGTCTCTGACTTTCACTGTCCAGGCCTCCTTCTCTACTCGGGTGAGTCTCCACCTCCCTCTCCTCCTTCAGGTAGACCCTACAGTGTAAGTGAAGCAAATTCAGCTTCTTTTTAGGGGCTCTCAGCAAGGCCCTTCTATTTAGGGCCCCATCCTGAGAGTGAGACGCCCTGGCTGTGTGGGGTGTGCTGGAGGGAGGGACAGCAGTTAGCGAGGGGAAGGGCTCACAAGCTTGGGCCGTTCGTTCCGGGGCTGGGCAGACAGGGAGCCCGTAGCTGGACGGGAGGCCCTAACACAGCTATGCCCGCCCAGGGATGCTACTGTACAACGGGCAGAAGCGGATCCCAGGGAGCCCCGCCAACCTGGCCAACAGGCAGCCCGACTTCATCTCCTTTGGCCTTGTGGGCGGGAGGCCCGAGTTCCGGTGAGACCCTCGCCCTCCCGGTTTACAGGGGAAGGGGGGCTGGGGGACTAGATGGCAGGACTTTCGTCAGGCACACACCACCCTGGGCTGAGTTGTACGACGGAGGTTCTGAAAGAAGGAGGAGATGTGGCCGTTACCCTCGGTGACCCCCCGTGCTGCCGGGGTCAGCACAGTGCGCCAGCCGGGTGGCGGAGGAAGCAGCCTCAGACTCGCACACAGTTGCAGCAGAAATACTCGGCGATGCTGAGTGTGTCCTTCCGGGGTGGGACTGCTGCAGGCCAGAATTCATTCATTCATTTATTCATTCAGCAGTTTTTTGCTGAATACCTACTATGTGCCAGGCACTGATACAAACAAAACAAATCAAGTTCTGGCCCTTGTGGGAATGTATATTCTCGTTGGGGAAGACCAGCCGCAAACAAAGAAGGAAAGAAACAAGGGCATCTCAGAGGGAGGAGAGCTCAGACGCACAGTGAGGCCAGGTGCTAGGCTGTAGGGCCTAGCGCCAGGGGCACTTGGAGCCCCGGGGGCTGCTCTGAATTAGCTCCCAGGGAAAGAGCGTAGGAGGAGAAGAACTCCTGGGGAGGGGCAGGGATAGGGTGAGCTGGGGGTGGTGATGGACCGAGAGCACAGGGCAGGGACAGGAACTGGAGCAGGATGGCAGGGAATGGCGTCGACACCTTTGCCCAGCCTGGGCTCCCTGCCCAGCCCTTCCTACAAACCCCATATCCGCTCTCTCCCGCTCTGGCCCTCCCTCCCACCCCGTGGAGCAGGTTTGATGCAGGCTCGGGCATGGCCACCATCCGTCACCCCGCACCGCTAGCACTGGGCCAGTTCCACACCGTGACCCTGCTGCGCAGCCTCACCCAGGGCTCCCTGATCGTGGGCAGCCTGGCCCCGGTCAACGGCACCTCCCAGGTGAGACCCAGCCCCGTTCCTCTATTCCTAGCCCCTCCCCGCCTCCGCTCGGCCTCTGCCATTCCTGCCTTACCCCCTGTCCAGGGCAAGTTCCAGGGTCTGGACCTGAATGAGGAGCTCTACCTGGGTGGCTACCCCGACTATGGCGCCATCCCCAAGGCAGGGCTGAGCAGCGGCTTCATAGGTGAACCCCCTCCCCACCTTCAGCCCTGGCCAGACCTCACCTGGCTGGCAGAGCACCTGGGAGGGCACTGCAGGGCGTGGGTTGGAGCTGGGCAGGCCTCCCAGCAGCCCTGCCTTGGCTCATCCTGCCTGCCCGCCCCCCAGGCTGTGTCCGGGAGCTGCGCATCCAGGGTGAGGAGATCGTCTTCCACGACCTCAACCTTACAGCGCACGGCATCTCCCACTGCCCCACCTGTCGGGACCGGCCCTGCCAGGTAACCCCACACCGCACACTCCTCCCGGCCGCCCGGGCCGCTGTCCTCAGCCGTGGCCGGCCCTAGGGGGGAGTGGGGAAGGGCCAGTGTTCTTGGTCTGACTTCCGGGGGCTGCTTTGCAGAACGGGGGCCGGTGCCAAGACTCGGAGAGCAGCAGCTATGTGTGTGTGTGCCCGGCTGGCTTCACCGGCAGCCGCTGTGAGCACTCGCAGGCCCTGCACTGCCACCCAGGTGTGTAACCCACCCTCTCTGTCACTGCCACTCCAGCTCTTCCCTCTGCCCGTTGCTGCCCCGTCATATCCACCCCAACTGCTAACCGCACTCGCCACCCTCTCTCCGTCTTTCCCAAGTACTTAACCACTCTTCCTGGATTCTGACTTCCATCACTGCCGTCCTGATATCCACCACGCCTCCCATCTCTGCCACCCAAGCACTCATCCCCGTCACTGTACCCGGACACTCCCCCCAGCCCCAGTCACTGCTCCCTGGTGCCTACCACCTTCCCATCTGTTACCAAGGCACTGTCCCCACTACCCACCGCCCACGTACAGTCTTTCAAGAACAAGAGAGTCACTCGTTCACTGCCCCCCTTGCTCTCTCCCTGCCCAGCCTCCTCTGGCCCCACCCTTGCCCGAATCCATTCCTCCGCCCTGGTCTCCCGATGCAGCCCTCCCAGGTTGGCCCGGCCCTAAGTAGCCAAGGCCCCCGGGGGGGCAGTAGGTAGAGTTCTGGCCTCAGGACCCCATCGTCTCCCAGGCCACCTCAGTGTCCTCCTCATTGGCCTGTGTGTCCCCCAGAGGCCTGTGGGCCCGACGCCACCTGTGTGAACCGGCCCGACGGCCGAGGCTACACCTGCCGCTGCCACCTGGGCCGCTCGGGGATGAGGTGTGAGGAAGGTAAGTGGAGCTGGGCCTGAGACCCCCAGGGGTCCCAGTAAGGACGGGAGAAGCTGGGCAGGGCATTCTGAGGCCACGACAGGCCCTATGGATGAGAAAATTATTCCAGAGCCAGAGGGCCTCCAAGTCACCTGGCCAAGCTTCATGCCCAGCCTGAATCCCGTACACAAGGGCCCCAAAGGGGAACCCCCTCTAATTGGAGATCCAGCCTGGTCTGTAGCGCTGGGGGCAGGGTGCTTCTGGGCTGTTGCAGCCGTTGCCCAGCTGATCCCGAGCCTCTAGGACTGGGAGTGGGGTGGGCAGGGGTCCCAGAGGAAGGCTGCATAGTCGGAGCCCTCCCGGGACTCTGGCATCCCCACTGCCCGGGCTGAGCTGTGGCTGCTGCAGGTGTGACCGTGACCACCCCTTCCCTGTCGGGCGCGGGCTCCTACCTGGCGCTGCCTGCTCTCACCAACACGCACCACGAGCTACGCCTGGACGTTGAGTTTAAGCCGCTGGCACCCGACGGAGTCCTGCTGTTCAGCGGGGGGAAGAGCGGGCCTGTAGAGGATTTCGTGTCCCTGGCGATGGTTGGCGGCCACCTGGAGTTCCGCTACGAGTTGGGGTCAGGTGAGCACTGACACCAAATGCAGTTGAGCTGTAGGCACCAAGCCCCGTGCCCCCGTTGGCCCCCCACACCCCCAGGAGGCGGGAGGAATAAATTCTGAAGTCAGACCAACCGGAGTCCCCTGTTCTTCGCGTTCCTTCTCTCCGTGTGACCTGAAGCAAGTCTCTAGACCTCTTGGGTTCCTCTGGGACGCTGGGAGGCTGAAGGAGATTCCCTGTCTGCCCAAGTTCCTGTAGGGGGTGGGACAGGGCAGAGGGCCATCCATGTGCCAACCCTGCCGGCGTCCTCCCCAGGGCTGGCCGTTCTGCGGAGCTCCGAGCCCCTGGCCCTGGGCCGCTGGCATCGCATGTCCGCAGAGCGTCTCAACAAGGACGGCAGCCTGCGGGTGAACGGCGGGCGCCCTGTGCTGCGCTCCTCACCCGGCAAGAGCCAGGGCCTCAACCTGCACACCCTGCTCTACCTGGGTGGTGTGGAGCCGTCCTTGCAGCTGCCCCTGGCCACCAACATGAGCGCTCACTTCCGCGGCTGCGTGGGTGAGGTGAGCGACTTCCAGACGGCAAGCGGGGAGGGCGGGGTGATTTCCCTCCGCCTGCAGCCAGCCCAAGGCGCTTGGGATCAGAGCCTCAGTTTCCTCCTCTGTAAAGTGGGGATACTCACACCTGCTTTGAAGGTTGTAGTGAGGAGGGACTGCACTGATGGATGCTCCTGGCACACAGGAGACCCTCGACTTTGGTCCTCCCCCCCGACTCTAGAAACCCACGTTACTGCTCAAGTTCCAGCCTGGGTTCCCAGCTACCCTCCGCTGCAGTCTTCTCTCTGCTGGTACACCCGTGCGTCAGCCTCCTGCCTTCTTCGAGTCCCTTAGTGTCCCTATGCCCACAGGTGTCAGTGAATGGAAAGCGGCTGGACCTCACCTACAGCTTCCTGGGCAGCCGGGGCGTCGGGCAGTGCTACGACAGCTCCCCGTGTGAGCGCCAGCCTTGCCGCAACGGCGCCACGTGCATGCCCGCCGGGGAATACGAGTTCCAGTGCCTGTGTCCAGACGGCTTCAAAGGCGAGGGAGCCCGGCCAGGCACTGGGAGGGAGGGGTGGGGGGTGGTCAGTGGCCTCTCCAGCCCATGCCCACTCGCCTCTGCCCCGGCCCACAGGAGACCTCTGTGAGCACGAGGAGAACCCCTGCCAGCTCCATGAGCCCTGTCTGCATGGGGGTACCTGCCAGGGCACCCGCTGCCTCTGTCCCCCCGGCTTCTCTGGCCCTCGCTGCCAACAAGGTAACTGCCCCAGCTTCTCTCCACCTCCCCTTTGGGGCGCTGGGGCCTGACACAGCCCACCGACTGGACCCTGCCTCTCCCCACAGGCTCTGCACATGGCATAGCGGAGTCCGACTGGCATCTTGAAGGCAGTGGGGGCAACGGTACGTACTTGCCGTGACCAGCCAGAGGAGCTGAGCAGGCTTGTCCCTCCCAGGCTTTGGGTCTCTCAGCCCCTCTTCCAATGACCCCGCCCCTCCACCCTGGCCTCTGAACAAAACAAGCCCAGGTGAGAGGCTCCCTGGGCACAGAGAGACAGAATAAGAAGAGCACAGCCGCACAGAGCTGGGTCCTGCGCTATGCTCACTGCCTAGTGACTTTGGGCAGGTCCTTGAACCACTTTCACTTCTGTACCCTCCTCTGTATTCGTGCATTCCAGCAACAGACATGTATGTGTGCCCATCCTTGCCCTGGGGGCAGTAAATATAAGATGCGGGGCTTCCCTGGTGGCGCAGTGCTTGAGAGTCCGCCTGCCGATGCAGGGGACGCGGGTTCGTGCCCCGGTCCGGGAAGATCCCACATGCCGCGGAGCGGCTGGGCCCGTGAGCCATGGCCGCTGAGCCTGCGCGTCCGGAGCCTGTGCTCCGCAACGGGAGAGGCCACAACAGTGAGAGGCCCGCGTACCGCAAAAAAAAAAAAAAAAAAAAAAAAAAAAAAAAATATACATATATATATATATATAGATATATATATATAAGATGCGTAAGGCAGGACGCTCATTCTCAAGGATTCCACAATCTGTTTAAAAGCAATGATAATGATTTGTAAAAATGAATACTTATTGAACACTTACAGGCCCTGTGCTAATTGCGTTATAGATACATATCTTATTTATCACTAATATAATAGGAGAGGTAGTGGCATAGTGGGTAAGAGCCTGGGTTCAAATCCTAGCTCTACCACTTACTAGCTGTGTGACTTGGGTGACTCACTTAACCTCTCTGTGCCTCAGTTTCCTCACGTATAAAACAGAAAGAAGTAACATCCTTCCACAAGGCTTTGGATAAAATTTTGTGTGAGAGTAAAATTCTGTAATGTATTTTAAATGCTTAGAACAATGTCTGGTCCAGAGTGGGCACAGAATGTTAGCTTTTGTTAATATTATAGCAAAGACATAGGGTTGTTACAAGGATCCAGTTAAAAATTATGTTTGTAGCTGGATGTGAAACTTCCTGCATGGTGACTGGCAGATAGTAGGTGCTTGGTAACTGTTAGCTGCTGACTTCATCAGTTGGTGGAGGGTGTAGCTGCCAGGCCCCAGGGGCCAGCACTGGTGTGGGATGGCTTTGATCAGGTAGCGTTGGGGATGTTATAGCCACACACACAGTGTGGACGATGCAGCCGAAAGGTCTGGGTTGCCATCCGGGCTTCCCACTTCCTGGGCAAGTCACTCATCCCTGAACCTGTCTTCCCGTCTGTAAGATGGAGGGAGTACAAAGGTTCAGAACCGTTTATGTGCCACTGACCTAGACGACCAGCTGCCCCAGTTTGCTCAGGACTGAGGAGCTTCTGGGGATGTGGGACTTTCAGAGCTAAAACCAGGACAGGACCCGGCAAATAGGGATGGTTGATCACCCTGCCTGGACCCTACTGACTGCATAGAATGAAATACATAGGATTTCAAAGGAAATCAATCGTTCTGAAAGAAGGTTATCAAAATATTTGAAGTTTTTTGCGTCTTTATTAACGCATTAAATACAAGATCCAGTGTTAGGGTTAGGGTTAGGGTTAGGGTTAGGGTCGTTAGTCCCAACAGCTACCACAATTGCAATAAGCATAAACAATGTTTGGAAATATTTGCAGCAACTGTAATGCCATAAGGAAATCCTCCATTGGTGACTGAGTCACAGGCCCTGCTGCTCCTTCAGCGTGTTGCCTACCTGCGTAACTAAAGGAACTGCTAACCTTCAGGGAGAAGTGAGCAAGGCTAGAACCGTAATGTTTTCCAAGCCAAGTTCACAGGCCTCTGAATTCTGCCCCCAGCCCCCTTGGGTCTCCAGGGACCGCAGGTTCAGAGCCCTGCAGTAGTACAGGTCGGGATGGAGGTGGGGGTCAAGGGCACCGACGCGGGATGGATACTCCATGCGGGTGAGCAGGTGTCCCAGCATCGCCCCCACTCCCCCGACAGATGCCCCCGGGCAGTACGGAGCCTACTTCTACGATGACGGCTTCCTCACCCTCCCTGGCCACATCCTCTCCAGGAGGTGAGAAGAGAATCTGTGGGCCCAGGGTGGGGAACGGGAATCTGGGACTTCTGCCCTCTCACCCACTTCCCCCACACCACAGTCTCCCTGAGGTGCCCGAGACCATCGAGCTGGAGGTTCAGACCAGCACGGCCAGCGGCCTCCTGCTCTGGCAGGGCGTGGTAAGCGTGGACGTCCCGCCCAGGATCTCAGGGTTCCCAGCCCCCTGGTGGCCACAGAAGTGGGAGAGAGGAAGGAGGAGGCCACAGCTGTCGGCAGCCCCCAGTAACCCTGTGCTTCTCTGGCAGGAGGTGGGAGAGTCCGGCCGAGGCAAGGACTTCATCAGTCTTGGGCTTCAGGATGGGCACCTTGTCTTCAGGTGGGTCCTGGCACCCGACCCTTCCTCTCCCTTCCCTCAGCCCCCTTACCCTTCAGTGGCTTCCCCTCCAGTCAGCCCCATGGCCCCTCCAGCAAGAAGCTGCAGCGCCCAGTGCCCCAGCTGCACACCACCACCACCACCGTCCCACACCCCCTCCAGTCCTGGCCCCTGCTCACACCCTCTTGGGCCTGTGTGACTGCAGCTACCAGCTGGGCAGTGGGGAGGCCCGCCTTGTCTCTGAGGACCCCATCAACGATGGCGAGTGGCATCGGGTGATGGCACTGCGGTAAGGGAGACCCCCGGGCACTAGGGCGAAGGGCCCAGAGTCCTGGACTGGGACAGGGCGCCCCCCACCATGAGCAGGGAGGCAGGCATTGAGCTCTGGGGAGACAGAACTTGAAGCCAGGGTCAGGGGAGAGCCCGCCTGCCGGAGCACAGACTTGCAGGGCAGGACAGAACTCCGTGGGGTGGGCGCACAAGCACCCTAGGGGATGGATGAGGCCTGGGTGGGGTGCTAGGAAGTTGTGTTTGTGGGACCAGATCTCTCATCCAGCGGAGGGAGGGGGCAAGAAAGAACTCAGGGAGAGGCGGGGACACTGCTCTGACTGGAGTCTCTGTAGCAAAGGGAGGGGGCTCTCACTGGGTTGAGAAGGACGGGGGATCGGTGGTAAGGGGCCTGACCCCGTTCCACTGCAGAGAGGGCCGGAGAGGCTCCATCCAGGTGGACGGAGAGGAGCTGGTCAGCGGCCAGTCCCCAGGCCCTAACGTGGCAGTCAACACCAAGGGCGGCATCTACGTCGGTAAGTCTTGAGCTCGGGCCTCGGTGCAGGCCTGGGGCCGCTCCTCCAGGTTGGGGAGGGCCCGGGGCTCCGGCAGAGGTAGAGCACGGGGACTTCCTCCCCCCCGACCTCTGGAGCTGACAGGCCCCGCCCTCTCCCTTCCCCGCAGGTGGAGCCCCCGACGTGGCGGTGCTGACCGGGGGCAGGTTCTCCTCGGGCATCACGGGGGGCCCCGGCAGAGGTAGAGCACGGGGACTTCCTCCCCCCCACCTCCTGGAGCTGACAGGCCCCGCCCTCTCCCTTCCCCGCAGGTGGAGCCCCCGACGTGGCGGTGCTGACCGGGGGCAGGTTCTCCTCGGGCATCACGGGCTGTATCAAGAACCTGGTGCTGCACTCTGCCCGGCCTGGCACCCCGCCTCCACAGCCACTGGACCTGCAGCACCGCGCCCAGGCGGGGGCCAACACGCGCCCCTGCCCTTCGTAGGCACTGCCTGCCCCACACGGACTCCCGGGCAGCGCCCCAGCCCCACAGCGTCGACTATATTATTATTAATATTATTATTATGAATATTTTGTAAGAAACGGAGGCGATGCCACGCTTTGCTGCTACTGCCCTGGGCTGGACTGGAGGGTGGACACGCCACCCCACACACACAGACACACCTGGGCAAAGCCACAGGCTGCTGGGCAGAGCGGGTTGCATGGGAGCAGGTGCCTCAAAGGGTCACCAGGACTTGGGGTCGGGCACGGTGGCTGAGCAGGCTCAGAACTGCCCCCACCAACAGAGCCCCCCAAGGTAGTGCTGGGCTGCCCGTTTCTTCAGCCCTTGGGCAGCCCTCATTTCTACAGGAACCAACCTCGGCTTCCAGCCTGGAGCCTCACCAGCTACCCGGAGCAGAGGGCATCGCAGTGGACTTCGCCACCCTCCTCCGGCTTGGGAAAGCTCTTTAGTGCTAAATGTGGTGCAAAAGGCAGCTCACCCCTGGGCAGGCAGCCCCCAGCCCTGCCAGCCCATGTCCCAGCGCCCCTCCACCTCCGCCTAGCCAGCCAGGCCACCTGCCCCTGGCAGCCTCCCCCCTCCCACCAAGCCCTCCCGGCCTGCATCCCTCCCACCCCACACCTCGCCCAGGGCCCCTGCCCTGAGGGGCTGCAAGGGAAAGCCCACCCCAACTCTTACCAGGAGCTGCTACAGGCGGAGCCCGGCACTGAGAGTGTCTCTCTGCCTGCACCAGGCCACGTCCCCTCACTGATCTGGAAGTGAAGGCCCAGGGCACATGGGGGGAGGAGAGCATTGGTGGTCGGAAAGAGTTAATGCCTTGGGTAGGGGAGCCGGGACTCATGACTGGGAGGGATAGGAAGGGGGCGTGACAGCCCTGCCCCATCTGTGGGAGCCTGAGGGCCCAACTGGGGGCAAGCGCCCTCCCCACCAGCAGCCCCCAGATGTGGGTCCGGGACGCCTGGCCTCTGTGTCCTAGAAGGGACCCTCCTGTGGTCTTTGTCTTGATCTTTCTTAATAAACGGTGCTATCCCCGCCAGGGCTGTCTCCTGTGTCTTTGACTACGACTGGACTCGTGGTACCTGAGGGTGGGCCAGGATGGGACAAAGCAGGGCGAGTGAGGTCCGGGTGTGAAGCAAGGCAGCTTCAGGTGAGCGAGGCCCCTACTCCCTGCCCTTCACTGATCCAGCAGAGTGCCAGTCACCATGCAAGTTGCAGGGTCAGCTGCCTCCTGTGGCCTTCACCATGACCCTGTGAGGCAGGAATCATCCCATTTTCCAGAGGAGCAGACTGAGTCTCGGAGGGTTATATGATCTGCCCAAGGTTAGACAGCCCTGTGGGGGGTGGGGGCAGAACCCAGGGACTGTCTGACCCCAGAGCCCACTCTCCTTCCTCTGATGCCCACAGCCTCTCTAAGGATGACCCCCCCTGACCTGGCTCACTCAGCCGCAGGCCCCCAGGGGCCACCTGGCCAGGACACGTGTAACAGATGGTGCACACCACCAGCCCACCAAGCCAGCCGGCTGGAGGAGCAGCAGCACCAGAGGAGGCCCATGAGGAGGCCAGCAGAGGCTAGGAACAGCGAGGAGGCCAGCGCCACCCCCCGCAGCTGGAGGCCTGTAGAAAGAAAGAGTCCACTCAGGCCTCAGCCTGGGCCAGCTGCCCCCACCCATCACTGGAGAGGGCCAAGTGTGATCTCGGCGGGAGGAACGGCAGCGGGTGATAACCAAGAGCCATCTACCTTCCGGAGCTGCATCCTGTCGTGCAGGGTCCCGGCGTGCTGGGGGGCTCCTCTCAGCTGCAATCCGCAGGGGGCCCGCAGACCCGAGAGCTGGGGGAAGAGTCAGGGACCCGGAGGTACCATCATCCGTACTCCCTTCCTGGCTGGGCACCGGATAGGCACCGGCAGTGGGAAATAACAGCTCTAACACACTGAGATCTGCCCCTTGCAGAATATGATTATGTCTCGTTTAATCCTCCCCAAACCTCTCAGTGTTAGTATTTTTATTTTACAGATAAGAGAAGTGAGGCACAGAGAGGTTAAGTCACTTGCCCAGATCACACAGCTGGAAGTGACAGGGGTGGACTTGAACTCACAGTCTAGCTCCAGGGGCTGGAGTGGATGAAGGGAGCTACTTCTCAAGGAGTAATGCTGTACTGAGCATTTTCTGTGCACCAAGCACCATGCTCTGCGCTGGGCCCTTCACCCACAGGATTTCACTTAAAGTTCTTGACAAATCTGAGAGGTTAGGTTTATCATCCCCAGTTTACAGATAAGGAAACGGAGACATAGAGAGGTTCGTTAGTCCACTCATTTGATGAGTATTTTTCAATCACCTGCTACTATACCCCAGGCATTGCTCTAGGGACTGGAGGATATGACAGTGAGCAAAATAGACAAAAATGTCTCCATGGAGCTGGCATTTTAGTGTGAGGCGACACAAAACACAAATTCTACCGTGTGTCAAATGGAGATAGGTGCTACGAGGAAAAATTAAGCAGGGAAAGGGACAGGGCATGTTGGCGAGGGGCAAGGTTGCTATTTTTCTTTTAATTGAGGTAAACTATACAAAACAAAATTTACCATTTTAACCATTTTTAAGTACAGTTCCGTAGTATTAAGTCCATTCATATTGTTGAGCAACCATCAACGCCATCCATTCTCAGAACTGTTTTCATCTCATAAAACTGAAACTCCGTACCCATTATTAATAACTCCCCATTTCCCCTCCCCCCAGCCCCTGGCAACCATCATTCAACTTTCCGTCTCTTTGATTTTGAGTACTCTAGATGTCTCATATAGGTAGAATCACATAGTATTCGTCCTTTTGTGACTGGTTTATTGCAGTCAGCATAATGTCCTCAAGGTTCATCCATGTTGTAGCATGTGTCAGCATTTCCTTCCTTTGTAGGGCTGAACAATATTCCATTGTGTGGACATACCACATTTTGTTTACCTGTTTTTCTTTCAATGGACACAGGGTTGCTTTTCTTTACTTTCCTTTTCTCTTCTTTTTTTTTTTTTTGGCCGCGCAGCTTGTGGGATCTTAGTTCCCCGACCAGGGAACCCGTGGCCCCTGTAGTGGAAGCGCGGAGTCCTAACTACTGGACCGCCCAGGGAAATCCCAGGGTTGCTATTTTTAAACAAAGGGGTCAGGAAGGAGCTCATGGAGAGGGTGAGGGTTAAGCCGAGACCTGCAGAAGGCAAAGGAATGAGTGTGTAAACCTCTGGGAAAAGCCTTCCAGGTAGAGGAAAGAGCTAGTGAGAGACCAGAGGCAGGACAAGACTGGGGCGTGGAAGGAGCTGCCAGGGGCCGGAGTGGAGGAGCTGTTGGAGCAAGCGGGCAGGTGGGAGGTGACGGGCCAGGTCACTCAGGGCCTGGGGGCCCCTGGGAGGCTTATGTGGGCTGAGTGAGGAGTGAGGAGGGTCCTGCGCACAGGAGTGACGCGATCTGACTTAGTGTTTTAAAAGGCTCCTCCGGGGAGTTCCCTGGTGGTCCAGTGGTTAGGACTCCACGCTTCCACTGCTGGGGGCCCAGGTTCAACATCTGGTCCGGGAACTAAGATCCCGCAAGCCGAGGGGCGCGGCCAAAAAAAAAAAGAATAAAATGCTCCCCTGGCAGGAGAGCTTAACTCCCTGCTAGTGTGTGGGCTGCGCGTGGTGACTTCCTCCCAAAGAGGACAGCGTGGAGAGAGGAGACAGAGTAACAGCGGAGAAACTGACAAACACAGCCTCAACCCGGTGACCGAGGCCAACATCAACATCCGTGGATCATGTTGGGGAGTGATCGCGTTGGTTTGGCCTGGTGTGCACTTGACCTCTGTGATCTTCCTCCTCATAACCCACGACTGCAGTCTTATCATGAGGAAAACGTCAGATTAATTCCGACAACACTGATGGCTTGGTTATGGGCTGAGAGGGAAAAGGGAGTAAAGGACCATTCAACCGTTTGGGCCTGAACAACTGGAATTCAAAGCTGCCACCGAGTGAGAAGGGGACACGGGTGAGGAGCAGGACGCGGGGCAGGCTGTGAATCATGAGTTCAGTTTGGAACAAGTTAAGTGTAAGACCCGCCTGCACAGCCACGTGGAGATGTCAGGTGGGGAGGTGGTTACATAACTAGTGTTCAAAGACCAGTCCAGCTGGCGGTACGGTATAAAGGAGAAGGGGGAGGGAACGGGTGTGGCAGCTGGAGGAGACGACACAGGGCCCGGGCCTCTGGGCACAGAGCATAGTGTCAGGGAGGAGCCTGAGGAGTGGCTGGGGAGGGAAGTGTGTGGGCTCCCGGGAAGCTGGGTTTTACCCCTCAGCCAGGTGCATTTTTGCAACGAACAACCTGTTCAACAGGACATGGCAACCCTGACTGGGAGTGGGGCCTATCCAGATTCCTAAGAAGGATAATCAGGGGTGACCTAGTCTGGTCCCCTCTGTCCATCCACAGAGGTCATTCCTGGGTATGTCACTCAGTGACTCTATGACCTTGGGCAAGTCATTTCTCCTCCCTAGGCCTCAGTTTCCCCATCTATAAAATGTGGGAGTCAGGCTGGATCAATGGTTTTCGAAGTCTTAAAGGTCAAACTCAAGTCTCTCAGTGGGACATCAGTCAGCCGCGGCCCAGGCCTCCCACATCCAGTTAAGTAGAACATCTCTCCTTGTGATGTCTGGGGCCTCTGCAAGGCTCCGTTTAGGAAAAGCTTCCACCACTGAAACGACATTTGGAAGCAGCTGGATTCGATCACCATTTGAGCTCTAACATCCTCTGGTCCTCAGGCAGTCTGCTCTGAATGGATTCCCCACTACTGTGCTTCACCTTATCCTCTCCTGCCAAACCCGTGCCTCCGGCCTCCAGCTTCTAACCCAGCTGCTCAGCAGGGCCCAAGCCACACCTGTCACTGACCTCTGCAGTTAGCTGCTGGCCACGAAGCCTGGTCACTGCCGTCGCCACAGTTGTCCATGCCCCAGGGATCGCACACCAGCCTCGGGGGAATGCACCTGCTGTTCTGACGTCGGAAGTAGGCACAACAGGATCCTGGGGTTGAGAGGGGAGGCACGATGAGGACACTGAGCACCACAGAATGTTTGGCCCTATGGGGAGGGAATGTGGGAGGTGTGAGCAGGGGAGGCTGTTTCCATGTGCGTGCAAATAAGAGTATGGATGAGACAGGTGTCTGATCATAAAGATGATGATGGGGATGGGGATGGTGATGATGATGATGATGATGATGATGGCAGCTAACATTTACTGAGCTCCTATTCCAAGCCAGGCGTGGTTCACATCCCAGCTCGTTAAGTTCTCACATTAACCCTGTAGGGTCAATACTATTATCAATCCCATTTTAGAGATGAGAAGACTGAGGCACAGGGAGGTTAGGTCACTAGACCAAGGCCACACAGCTTGTATCTAAGCAGCAGGATAGGAATTCAGCCCCATGCTCATGAGCACTGTGGCACCCAGTGTGTGTGTGTGTGTGTGCACGCGTGCGTGCACACAGACTATGGTAGCCCAGCAACCTGAACACTCCAAGCTCATGCCGGCTCGTGGCACTGCACCTGCCATCAGCCCTGCCCGTAACTGCATGGCTTGCTCCCCTCAGGTCTCCACTCAAATGTCATCGTGTCGGAAGGCCTGCCCTCACCTCCACGTGAGAACGGCACACCATCCCTCCCCCACCACCCCTTTATCCTGATTTGGGTTCCTCTGCAGCACTTACCACCTCTGCAGATTATGGATTTGATGGGTTCTTTGTTTATGGTCTGCCTCCCCCACTAGAATGTCACCTCAAATGGGGCAGGGACTTCTCTTTCATTCACTGCTGCATGTATCCCTGGAGCCTAGAACAGCACCTGGCACAAGGGCAGGTACTCAATCTTTGTTAAATGAGTGAATAGGCACACAGGTGAGAGAAGGGTATGACTTGGTGCACAGGGTGTGGCAGACAGGTTGGCTTACCCAGCACCCCATTCTGTGGAGAAAAGCTGGTTCAGGAGGGACTGACCAATACCATGGCTCAGAGGTAAACATGGGAATCAGAGCATTCCATTCCTGGCCCCGGGAACGGACACATGGCCCATGTGACTAATCAAATTTGGCCCCGAGGACTTTTGCTAGAACCATAAGAAAAGATCCTCGCGGTTCCCTGGCAGTCCACTGGTTAGGACTCAGCTCTTTCACTGCCGGGGGCCCAGGTTCAATCCCTGGTCAAGAACTGAGATCCTGCAAGGCGCTCGGTGCAGCCAAAAAAAAAAAAAAAGTGAGAGAGAGAGAAAAGATCCTCGCTCTTTATTTCACTGAGGTGAGAGTCATAAGGGGGACTGTGGGCTTGGTGCTGCAGGGTCACCTTGCTGCCAAGTAGAAAGAGGAAATGGAGCTGCCTGAGATGGAAGCCAAACAGACCCAGTGCAATGCAAAGGGACAGAACAAAGAGATAGAGCCCAGGCGGCATTACTTGATCTCCTGAATCCAGCTATACCTGAACGAACACCTTAATATCCCAGTTATAGGAGCCCCCCAAATTCTCCTTTGACTTAAGCCATCTTGAGTTGGGGTTTTTTCATGTGCAAATGAAAGTGAATGCTCTAATTTATAAAAGATGTGCAGGGGTAAGAGTGAATATCTATGAGAGAGAAAACGCAAACAGTAATCCAAGTAAAAAGTGGTAAAAAGTGATCCAAGGAAGCCAGAGTTGTGACAGGGCTTCGCCACTGTCGCCTGCTTTTGAGTCCAATCCTGCTAAACACAAAGCAGCTGCAACATGCTTGGCTTGCACCTCACAGAAGGTGAGAAAGGGTGGGAGGGAGGAAAGGAGGAAGGGAGGGGTTGATTTCCATTTAGCCTGTGAGATCTGCTTGCAAGACAGTATAATAGGACCCTTGGCAGGCTACAGCCCACAGGAGCCAGAAAGGGGACCCCAGGCACCATCAGTCATGGCCCCAAAGACACACATGAGACAGCAGGGGGTGCTCTCTGACCAGCTCAGGTTGAAGGGCTGTCCAGGGCCTGGCATGTCGAGGTCTAGCTCCTGGTGAACCTGTGTTGGCTCTCAGAGGCCCCCCCTGTTCTTGCCTTGAAGTGCTCACAACCCCATGTTTAATTCTCCAGTCTGGATATTTTGCCAGCGAGGGCGATGATGCTTCTCCGAGGTTTTGGAAACTTCTGGGCTTTGGCAGCTCCTCTGCTGAAACATCAGTGAGTGTCTTCAGTCCTGGAGAAACCTGCTGGGACTAAAGCCTTGACTCAATTTGAGCAGAGGACAAACTCTAGCAGTTAAAGCCCAGCTCCTCCACCTGTGAGCTGGGAGTCCTGTGGCACTTCACTCAACCTCTCCAGGCCTGTTTCCCATCAATAAATACGAGGGTAGGAGCATTGGCCCAGCGGAGCTGCCATGAGAACAGATGAGATCTGGCATGCGAAGGGCCAAAGGCAATGCTCAACGAGGGATTATTATTAATATCAGTTCCCTTTCCTTGCCTAAGTGGGTTTCTGTGGCTTACAGTCACCAGACTCCCAACTCTCGGCCCCTCTGCAATCGGGTGGACCCAGGACAGAGAAGCCAGTGTGTGAACATGAGAGTGTGTGAGTTGTATGGCAGTGTGCAAAGTGGTATTGTGTACGATGAGGTGCGCATGATGTGAACTGTGTGTGGGAGAGAGTGTACAGTACGCCAGGCCTGTGGGTTGGGTGTTTCAGTGTGTGTGGTGCAGGTGCGTGCGCCAGGTGTGTGTACGAGGTGTGAGTTGTGCACAGGTACAGTGTGTGTGAGTGGGGTGGGTGCTGGAGTGTGAGGTGTGTGAGTGTGTGGGAATCGTGTGGGAGAGGGAGTTGTGTGTGAACAGGTGAGGGGCTGGTCCGTGCATCCATGGAAGTCAGGTTTATGGGGTTGGCTCTTTGGGTCTGGACCGCCCCTTACAGGAGCCCCTGACCCTGCCGCCAGGCCCCAGCCACTGCCCTCCCTCCGGACCAGCCCGCACTCACCCAACCAGAAAGAGGAGATTTCGCCCACGAAGTCCACGCGGGGCTGGCGGCCTCTGGTGACCAGGCGCAGGCCCAGGAAGTCCCGGGAGGACGCCACCGGCCCAGGGATGGTCAGGCCGCAGAACCGGGCCCCCAAGAGCCGTGGCGCCCCCGGCGGGCCCTCGTAGAACTGCAGGTAGGACTCGGGGGCGCAGGGGTCCTCCGGCGCCGGCGCCGGGGAAGAGGCGTTGGGCGCCGCCGGGCTCAGGCCGTAGACCAGGAAGAAGCGGAACTGGAAGCGGATCCTGTCGCCGGAGGCTGCTGCCCGCATCCAGAGCCTGCAGTCGGTGTCCGGGGCCACGAAGTAGAAGCGGCGCGACGCGGAGTGCGAGCGCAGCAGCAGCCCGTCCCCCTGCCACGTCCGGCCGCACAGGTCCACCGGGTCGGCTGCGGCAAAAAGCACGGACCCTGGAACCACGCGGTCCCGTTCCAAGCCTGGCCCTGCCCTCCGCCCGCTGTGTGACCCCCGAGTGAGTCACTCAGCCTCTCTGAGCCTCAGTCTTCTTGTCGGGAAAATGGGGATGATTGAGCAACGTCAGAATTTTTGTGAGGATTAAAAAATGTAATTCAAGTCCTCAATCTCGTATTCCAAAACCCTAGGATGTGTTTCAGAATTTTTCAGATTTTAGAAAGATATATAATATGTTGCAGCCCCAAATGGAGTCTGCCACAGCCCTCCACGATCAAACACATTTTCTAGAGCAATTGCACAGAACATTTACCCTAAGTAGGACAAATACAGACTGTAAACAGCCTCCTGTCAGTTCAGGTCAGGTGTTGCCAGTTAGTTAGCTAAGAACAAATTTTGGTTGTCAGAGCTTTTCATATTTTGTAGTGGAAACTAAAGGATTGTGGACATGTATGGGTTCAGTGCTTAGGATCGTGCCTGGCATTTAATGAGCATTACAGAAGTGTTATTCAAGGATGGGGGAGGGAATTTCCTGGCCTTCCCTCCAGTGGTTAGGACTCCGCACTCTCACTGTGGAGGGCCCAGGTTCAATTCCTGTTCGGGAAACTAAGATCCCACAACCCTCGCAGTGCAGCCAAAAAATAAAAGGATGGGGGAGACACAGTTGGGCACCTGCCCAGCCAACAGGCATTCCCTGTTTCTCCTTGCTAAGAGAAACTTAATTCCCCTCAATTATCAGAGAGCCCCCCTGGTCTTTGGCCTAAACCAAGCCTTGTAATCCTAATTCCATTTGCCAGCTCTAGGGATTGGCCTGTGAACTGATTCTGGCCAATGAGATTTAAGGAGAGGTTTGCTGAGCGTTGCTGGGAAAGGTTTTCCTCCCTGATTTAAAAAAAAAAAAAAAAGGAGGGAGAGCTGTGTGATGAGGAGCCCCTTTTTCTTCCTGCTTTTAAAGCTATTGACTGAGGATGCGACGCCCAGAGCTGCAGCAGATGTCTTGCAAGGATGAGGTCATGAGAATTATGGAGGAGCCCTGACATGGTTGAGCTGCTGAATTAACCATTTCTGGACTCATCTATGGCCTTTCTTCTTAAGTGAAATAATAAATGTCCTTATGGTTTAAGCTCTGTTTAGTCTGGTAACTGTTACTTACAACCCAAAACATCCTCACTGGTACAGGGTTGTTGTGAGGATTAATGAGATAACGTGTAAGTACTCAAACCATCTGATTTTTGTAAGGATAGAGAGAGAACAGGACGTGGCTTTTCTGGTGCATGGTAGGGGCACCAGTGGTGCTTGAGGACAAGCCGGGATGTGGGTCTTCGGGGGAGAAATTCTCCGTTAGGGCTCAGGATGTGGGAGCACCTTCTCATATCTGTGCAGACCTACTAAAGCCAGAACCTGCCCTGGAGGCACACGGGACAGGCGGCGGTTTAGAGAGTGGGTGAACGAGCACGTTCTATGAGCTGGGCACTGTCTATGTGTCTTGCATGGTTTATCTCACCTTATATGCACAATAGTAATAGTCCCTTAAGGCAGCGGTCCCCAACCTTTTTGGCACCAGGGACTGGTTTTGTGGAAAACAATTTTTCCACAGATGGGGGTTGGGGGGTGGGGATGGTTCAGGGGGTAATGGGAGCGATGGGGAGTGACGGGGAACGATGGGGGGGAGCGACGGGGAGCGACAGATGAAGCTTCGCTCACTTGCCCACCACTCACCTCCTGCTTTGAGGCCCAGTTCCTAACAGGCCGCGGACTGGCCCTGGGGGTTGGGGACCCCTGCCTTAAGGGGCAAAGGCCTATTATTCTTTCCATTTTACTGCTGAAGAAACCAAGTCTTAGACAGTGGAAACAGCAATGTCAAGGGTGTGTGTGTGAACGCAGGGCCGTCTGACTCCGAAGCCCACAGTGTTTCCCGGTGCCAGACTGCCCCACCCGCCCCCAGACACCTGCTTCTGGGTGACTTGGAGCTCCAGCCACCCAGAGGGGTGGGGGTGGACTTGAGGGTGCCAGCCAAGACCAGGCACAGGGTTTCCAAGTGTCCCCCAACTCAAGGGATCCCAGCTCATCAGGGTGAGTGCTGATTGAGGAAACACAATCTCAAAGGGTGTTGGGACCTGAATCTCCTGCCTGCCCCGGCCAAGCCACCTTGTACTCACCTGCGTGCAGAGCAGATGCAGTCAGGGCGGTTGCCCCCAGCAGGAGCAGCCTTTGGGGCAGCTGCAGAGGACAGGCTTCCATCCAGGCCCTCCTGTGCCCAGCGATGGGGAAGACCTGCAGAATCTTCAGTTTGGGGTCTTTGGGGAGACTGGGATATAGGGGCCTGGTTAGGCCAGAGGAGGGATTGGCAGGACACAGGGAGCAAGGGAGGCAAGTACGCCAGCTCCTCTGGTGTCTTCCGTGATATTTGTGCTCCCTGTTCCAGATCCTTCTTCAGATCAGGATTGTGTCTAGGGTTACCATGGAGATTTGGGACTGGGGCTGGAGCCTGGGGAGAGAAGGCGGGGAGGATGTCTGCTCATCCCCTGCCAGACAGGAACCAGGAAACTCAGATCCGGTTCAGCCACAGGGCTTCTGGGAGGGGGACCCACAGCCTCAGAGAGCTGCTGCCTTCCTGGAGAAGTTGGCATTTTAGGGCTGAGCTTAAGGGAGGCCCAGGACATCAAAGGGTCTCTCTGAGGGCCTAGAGAGGCAGCAAGTGGTGAATGAGCACTGGCCCAGGAGTCTGCTCTATTTTACAGACAAAGTATTCCTGCCTCAGGGCCTTTGCCCTCACCGTTCCTCCACCTGGGGTGCTCCTCTCCCACGGAGGTCCACGGCTGGCTTCTCCGGGTCATTCAGATTTCGAGCTCACATGTCACCTGCTCAGACCACGTTTCCCTGACCACTTCTCAGTCTGAATTAGTGTTCTCCCTCCCTGTCACTCAGTCCCATGTCCACGAATTTATCTCAGCACTCACTGGAATTACTTTGCTTCTTTATATCTATCTTGTATGTATTGTCCATTGTCCGCCCCCCACCCACTAAAATTGTGTTCTGTGAGTGTCTTGTTGTCCTCTGAAGCCCTAGGTCATAGAACAGTGCCTGGCACAGAGCAGGCATCCAGGAAATAAGAACGAATGTGTGGGGACTTCCCTGGTGGTGCAGTGGTTAAGAATCCACCTGCCAATGCAGGGGACACGGGTTTGAGCCCTGGTCTGGGAAGATCCCACATGCCGCCGAGCAACTAAGCCCGTGCGCCACAGCTACTGAGCCTGCGCTCTAGAGCCCGTGAGCCACAACTAGAGCTCACGTGCCACAACTACTGAAGCCCACGCGCCTAGCGCCCGTGCTCCGCAGCAAGAGCAGCCACCGCAGTGAGAAGCATGCACACTGCAATGAAGACCCAACACAGCCAAAAATAAACAAATAAAATAAATAATTTTTTTTAAAAAGAAAAAGGACGAATGTGTGACGTTGAGCAAATGACCTCCCTTTTTTCTGGGTTTTACTTCCCCATGTGTAAAAGGAAGGGCTTGGGCCATTTCAGCCTTTTTCAAAACCTGTAATTAGTAGAACCATTTTTTTTACCAAGGCATTGTACATGGAACCTTAATATATAAAGCTGAAACTTTTCAAGTCTCAGTTTCCTTTTCTGTACAATGGAATAATGATAGTTCCAATTTTGTAGGTATATTGTAAAGGGTAAGTAACTTGATACAAGTGGGGTATCAAGTTACTTACTTAGAACACTGTCTGTCACATAGTAAAGTGCACAATGCATGTCAGGCTGGATGATGACCCTTAATGTCATCATTATTACTTAAACAGAGGTCAGCTATGTTTCAGGAAGTCCCCACCTCAGACTTTGAGACACCACCTCAGCGTCTGAAGACGGTACGAGAAGGTTAAAACCACTGGCCCTGCTGCTTTCTAATGCTCTTCTTTCTAGACCTGACATTCGATGCAAACTTGATACCCCACTGTGTGTGATGTCCAAGGCTAGGCCTTGGGGGACTCCTTTGGCAGGAGTGGATTTATCATGAAACTCTTGAAGCTGGGCGCTTTCCCTTCTGAGATCGACAACATTCTGCCTATGGAATGTGTATCTCTCTAAATAAACTTGATTTCACTTTAAAAAAGAAAGAGGGCTTCCCTGGTGGCGCCTTGGTGAAAAAAATCAAAAAAACACAAGTTGCTGGAGCCCATTCCAGAGTTTCTGATGCAGTGGGTCTGGGAGGCCCCAAGGATTCACATTTCTAATGAGTTCCCAGGTGCTGCCGCTGGCCTGGGGGCGACACCTTGAGAACCACTGCTCTCTTCATCTGCCTGTTTGTCCCTCAAGTAATTGCATCTGGGTCTGATTTTCTCTCCACTCACCCCAGGAGCCCCTGAGGATGGGTCGAGATCCTGATCATCACGGTCCCTCACTTCTGCGTTGCACTTTCAGGGGTTCTGCACCCTTCTTTGATCCTCTCACGGGAAAAATGCTGAGCTACCCAGACATACAATTTTGCATATGCTTGAGAGGCAAAAAAAAAGAAAGAAACTCATGAAGCTTACACATCAGGACATATTATTTGCATGAGATAATATATTTTTATAAAATTTACAAAATTAAGATATTTCAACCACAGTCAATTCAGATCACTGTCTCTTCCCCCCCACCCCCGATCTCCTCCATCGCACCTCTCTTCAGATGGTCATTTTTGAAATCTGGCTAAGGGGATGTGGCTTTGGGTTGGGGTTGGGGTTGGGGTTGGGGGGGATATAATTATGGGGTCCTAGCTCCTTCCAGGTATAGTTTTATTATTTCTAATAAATGCCCCAGAATGCCTTCCAGTAATCCTCCTCATGCCCTCTATGCTGTGATATGTTGTGATATGAAGGTGCAGAATCAGAGATCATTTATTATGCCTGGCCTCGCTGGTGTGAGGGTATTGGAGGAGAAATAAGGTTTGAAACATATGAAGCCAGAAGCCAGTCTATGGAAAATCCTTTCAAATCTTAAAGCTCACATATGTAAGAAATTTGATAGAGGTTATCCCAAGTTTAACAGTCCTTAAGAGAATAAATAATCTTACTAATAACGAATTGCAAAGCTCAAGAAAAGAAGTCTAAATGATCACTAATAAAAAACTAATTTTGGTCAATCATGCTAAAGGAAAGACTGACTTATCTTTCTAGTCCTGTTATAGAAAATATCATATAGTGTTGTCACAGAAATCATAAAAGGGTGTGCAGCCAAAAAAAGTAAGGAAAAAAGTATCATAGAAGAGGTTTAAGCAGTATTTTAATAAAAACGTGCTATTATTTTAAGTTTATATTGTTCATGGTATTTGTCCGTTTTTTGTTTTTTGTTTTTCTTTTTTATTTATTTTTGGCTGCGTTGTTTCTTCGCTGCTGCGCACGGGCTTTCTCTAGTTGCAGAGAGGGGGCTACTCTTTGTTGCGGCGAGCGGACCTCTCACTGCGGTGGCTTCTCTTTTTTGCAGAGCACGGGCTCTAGACGCGCGGGCTTCAGTAGCTGCAGCACGTGGGCTCAGTAGTTGTGGCTCACGGGCTCTAGAGCGCAGACTCAGTAGTTACGGCACACGGGCTTAGTTGCTCCGCGACATGTGGGATCTTCCCGGACCAGGGCTCGAAACTGTGTCCCCTGCATTAGCAGGCGGATTCTTAACCGCTGCACCACCAGGGAAGTTCCTGTCCATTTTTTAAACTTTAAAAGTTGTTGGACACGGAAGCAACTTAAGTGTCCATCAACAGATGAATGGATAAAGAAGATGTGGTGTATAAACAAATGGAATACTACTCAGCCATAAAAAAGAATGAAATAATTCTATTTGCAGCAACATGCATGGACCTAGAGATCATCCTACTAAGTGAAGTAAGTCAGAAGGAGAAAGACAAATACCATATGGTATCACTTACGTGTGAAATCCAAAATATGACACAAACGAACTTAGCTCCAAAACAGAAGCAGACTCACAGACATAGAGAACAGACTTGTGGTTGCCAAGGGGGAGGGAGGAAGGATGGAGTGGGAGTTTGGGGTTAGCAGATGCAAACTATTACATATAGAATCGCTAAACAACAAGATCCTACTGTATAACACAGAGAACTATATTCAATATCCTGTAATAAGCCATAATGGAAAAGAGTAAGAAAAAGAATATATATATGTATGTATATACATACATATATATATATATATATAACTGAATCACTTGCTGTACAACAGAAATTAACACAACATTGTAAATCTACTATACTTAAATAAAATAAATTTTAGAAAAATAAAAATAAAAACTTTTGAATGTAAGAGTATTTGTGCTTCCTGACACTGGAAATATCCGCATGAAGAACTTGCTTTGAGAGAAAAATAGTATTAATAAAAGTGCTGTTTGGTCTAAAGCTCTTCACCCTAGTTAGCAAAAGGTGTGAATGGAACGGAATGGAATGGAATAAGTCTTCTGAGAAAGCAGAGCTTTTCTTTGGAGCTGTTTTGAAGGAGTAGTTGGGCAATTAGTACTTTTCTCAAAGATGCTAATCCTACTAAAACGCTCTGGGATTTGGGTTTAGAACATCTTATTTTCAGACTTTATAAGCAGTTCCTGTTTTCCACTGTAGCAGGTAGAAAGCTACACTGGCCTAATGGAAAGGCAGAGAGCACAATCAGAGCGTGAGGTTACATTTCACTGCCCATGAAGCTTTGCTATTTTGTTGCTCAAGTTCTTTACCTCAACTTTTAAAAATGAAGCATTGGGCCTTCCCTGGTGGCACAGTGGTTGGGAGTCCGGGTGCAGGGGACGCAGGTTCGTGCCCCGGTCCGGGAGGATCCCACGTGCCACAGAGCGGCTGGGCCCGGGAGCGCCCCGGTCCGGGAGGATCCCACGTGCCACAGAGCGGCTGGGCCCGTGAGCCATGGCCGCTGGGCCTGCGTGTCTGGAGCCTGTGCTCTGCAACAGGAGAGGCCACAACAGTGAGAGGCCCACGTACCGAAAAAAAAAAAAAAAGAAAAATGAAGCATTATTATACTTTGTAAAATAGTGTTTGCCCCATGATAAGACCTATAAGAAAGTTTACCATCTGCCTCAAATATTATAACATGCATCTGTTATTCAGATTAATACATAGAACTAAATAGATAGACATTTCTATTTGTAAATAGCAGCAAATACACTGGTAGATGAAGTATGGGACCAATGAGGCAAATTTAAATTTTATTTTTCTTTCAGTACACAAAAGTGGTGTTGCTTTTCACAGCCAAACTAAACCGGTCAAAGTACCTTTTGTTGGTTTCTTAAAAGGACTAGAGAACAAACTGATGTATCTTTTCTTTGTTTGTTTGTTTTGGCAGTGCCACCTGGCATGTGGGATCTTAGTTCCCTGACCAGGGACCAAACCCATGCCCCCTGCAGTGGAAGTGTGGAGTCCTAACCACTGGACAGCCAGGGAATTCACAACTGATGTATCTTTGAATTAAAAACTACATGTAGGTTTTAAAAATATATATTGCTGGGATTTTTTTTCTCATCCTGAATAAATATTCACTTTCAAAATTTTTTGTGTTTATAATTTCATATTTTTCAAGAGGGCCGTCAAAGTGTCTATGCTTCAGGACCCAAATAACCTGGCCCTCAGGGAGCTCATAGCCTGGTAGCAGCTTCAGATTAAACAAATAAATAAACAGACAAACAAACAAAAAAACAACCATTAAATAAATCCCAATCTTAACAGGAACATGAGGTACCCTGGGAAGTCAGGAAATGCTTCCCAGAGAAGAGCATTTCTGACTTGGGCTCTGAAGGATGCATAGGAGTTTCCATGCAGAAACTGTGTTAAATGCAGTAATAGTAACTTCCCAGCCCCTTGACTGGGCTCTGTGCCTGAAACATCCCTACCTTTCATGAACTCCATGTCAACCTTTTCGTATTTCTAGCAACCACTACTTTTTTTTTTTTTTTTTTTTTTTTTTTTTACTTTTGGCTCTGTTGGGTCTTTGCTGCACGCAGGCTTTCTCTAGTTGCTGCAAGCGGGGGCTACTCTTCATTGCGGTGCACAGGCTCTAGGTGTGTGGGCTTCAGGAGTTGTGGCACATGGGCTTAGAAGTTGTGGCTCACAAGCTCTAGAGCACAGGCTCAGTAGTTGTGACGCACGGGCTTAGTTGCTCCTTGGCATGTGGGATCTTCCTGGACGAGGGCTCGAACCCGTGTCCCCTGCATTGGCAGGAGGATTCTTAACGACTGCACCACCAGCAAATCCCTAGCAACCACTTCTTAAGTGTTTGCAATACTCCAGTCACTGGCTGTAAGCTTGTCACATGCTTTATCACACATAATCGTCACAATGAACCTACAAAGAGGACACTGTTATGAGCCTCATTTAACTGGTGAGAAATCTGAGTGCAGATAATGATAATAAATAAGGTTGGTAGGTAAGGGGGGTACAGTATTCCTCCGGGTCCCATTTCCTAGCTGTGTAACCCTTAAGCAAGTGACTTAACCTCTCTGTGCCTCAGTTTTCTCATCTACAAATTGGAGACAATACTAAAGTATCCTACTGGATTGTTGGGAAGGTTAAATTAAAAGAAAGATGTAAATTCATTTTTCATATACCACTGACTTCTGTGTGAGGCATTGGAGATACTTCAGGGAACAAAATAAACAAAAACTCTACGCTTGTGGAACTTACATTCCAGAGAAGGATAAATGGGTAAAATGTATGATGTATTGAATAGTGATAAATATTAAGAAGAAAAAATGTAAAGCAAGGCCAGGAGATGTGAAATGTCAGAGAGATGTTGAAATTTTGGTAGGATAGCTTGGGAAGGCCTCACAGAGAAGGGTCTTTTAAGTAAAGATCTGAAGGAGTGAGAGAGCCAGCCATGCAGTTCTTTGTAGAATATACTAGGCAGGGAGAATAGCAAGTGCAAAGGCCCTGAGGCAAGAGCGTGTCTGGCACAAGCAACAACAGTGTGGAGTGAATGCAGCAAAGGGGAGAGTGATAGGAGATAAGTCAGATCATGTAGGGCCCAAGAGGTCATTGTAAGAACTTTGGCTTTTTCCCTGAGATGAGAACCACTGGGCAAGGCCAGATGCTGCAGGACCAGATAGGAGACTATTTTAATAATAAGTCTAGAAATGATGGTGGCCTGGGGACTTCCCTGGCGGTCCAGTGATTAAGAATCTGCGCTTCCACTGCAGGGGGCACGGGTTCAATCCCTGGTTGGGGAACTAAGATTCCGCATGCCACGTGGTGCAGCGCAAGAAAGAAAGATAGAAAGAAAGAAAGAAATGATGGTGGCCTGGACCAGGATTGCGATAGCAAGAAGTAGTCAGATTCTGAACGAACATACTTTGAAGGTACAGCCAGTAGGATTTGTTGACAGATTGGACTTGGAGTGTGAAGAAAAGAGACGAGTCAAGGAGGGTACCCTGGGATTTAACCTGAGCATCTGGAAGGATGGAGTTGCCATAAGTGGGAGGGGAAGAACTGTGAGAGGAGCAGGGTTGGGGGAGGATGAGGAGTTCTGTTCTGGACACATTCAGATTGAGATGCCCATTTGACATTCCAGTGGAGAGGACAAGTGGAGGTTGGATCTCCAAGTCTGGAATTGAGGGGGGAAGTGCAGACCGGGCATACAATTTTGGGAGTAGTCAGCACATGGATAATATGTAAAGCCACAAGATGGGGCAAGAGAGCCACAGGAGTGAACATAGAGAGAGAAGAGGAGGACCAAAGAGGTTGGACAGTGCCCAGCCCTTCTGGGGTATTTAGCTGGTACTCATGGTTCTGGAGAAAATGTCCACTAGGGGGAAGTCAATACCAAGACGAGGATGAGGAAACTTGTGTACCCTAGAAACTGCCCCTGGGAGGCTGCAGTACGCCATTCAGCTTAGGGGCTGGGGATGGTGGCAGCTCACCAAGAAACCAAGTACTCAGCATCTTGAGACTGAGGCTTTGGTCACTTCACTACATGTTCAGGTAACTCTAGAGGACCATTGTCCCCACCAATCAATACGCCCTTATTGTGTACAATGGGTCAGCCAGACTGGATCATCTCCAAGGGCCTTCTCCCCTCAGACCTTCCTTGAGTCCTGGATATGGGCTGACATCCCTACATTAAGGCTGTCACATCTCATCTGCCACATTCTTTACGCAACTTACAGTTTGATAAGCTGCTAGTAAATAACTATTCATTGATGCCAGTTCCAAGTCTGGTGCTTTGAATACCTTCACTCCAGAAAAGCACTGAGACAGGTATAATCATCTCCTTTTATAGACTAGGAAGCCAAATCCAGCAAGATTAGGGGCCTTGTTCAAAGTAGCCCCAGAAATGGGAGGCAAAGTTAGGTGTCCATTTTCAAGGGGCTCCAGACCCCATTCTCCTCCTAGTATATCATCCCACTTTGACCTTGAGTCCAAAAGTAACTGGTCCTATACTAGGAGCTGAGTTAAAGAGGTAAAGGACACACCTCTGCCCTTAAGCAGCTCAGAGCCTAGTAGACACAAAAAACAGAAGTACACTTCAGCATTATAAGAGACAGGGCCATGGAAACAGAGAGGAGGGAACACAGCCTGCTCTGGAGCAGAGAATATGGAGAATACTAAAACTAATGAGTTTTAATAAAATGAATAAATAATAATAATGACATTATTATTAATGATAAGTTATTCATAATTTATTGAGTGCTCTCTATTTGCCAAGGACTTTTGTCATGTATTGGCCCATTTACTCTTCACAATAGTGCCATGAAGAAGGGAGTATTATCATCTCCATTTTATAGATGAAGAAGGTGAGGCACAGGGGTGTTAAATATAACTAGGAAGTGGGGAAGGGGTGTTAAATATTACTAGGAAGTCTGGCTTCCCAGAGGAGGAATTGTCTGAGCTGAAAGATGAAGTGTGGATAGACCTAGGTGGATGAGGAGAGGGTCAACAGTGTTCCATGCAGAAGGAGAAGTGTGCACACAGTTGAGAAGGCTTGGGAAAGCCCACCTTTGTAGTTTTGCCTGGCAACCTGATACGGTGCCCACCTTTCTGGTCACAGTTGACCCAGTTTCCACACAGGCCAAGCATGGTGCTAAGATTCATTTCACAGCCAAAATGGGCAGAGCCAGAGTTTGGACTCTGTGTCTTTCTGACTTCCAAATCCATGCTCTTTCCATGATAACATGCATGTGGAACGTCGCTGACCAGGGATCAAACTCATGCCCCCTGCATTGGAAGCGTCGAGTCTTAACCACTAGGCCACCAGGGAAGTGCTCCGTGACAACAATCTTAAGCAAGGTTTGTCAACATTTAGTCATGTGGGGAGATAGTTCTTCCCTTTCCACTATCCAGATATTCTCAAAGGTTGTTAATATCCTACAATACAAAGGTCGAGGATGAAATAATGAGATCACAGTCATTTTTACTGAGTTAGAGAAAGAAGGCATCATTAGGTGAACCTAAGCCCTTGCTCGTCATTACATTGGCTGGAAGAAAAATGAAGATTAACAACAGAAACAAAGATAAAAGTAAAATATAACGTGCAAAATAAAACAAGATGTACAAAAAGTATTGTGAGCTCTTATCTAATACATTAGAAATCCCAGGGACTTCCCTGGTGGTCCAGTGGTTAAGAATCCCCCTTCCAATGCATGGGACGTGAGTTCGATCCCTGGTCAGGGAACTAAGATCCTACATGCTGCAGGGCAACTAAGCCCGCGCGCCACAACTACTGAGCCCTCACGCTCTGAGCTCATACTCTCTAGAGCCCATGCGCCACAACTAGAGAGAAACCTGAGCATCACAATGAAAGATCCCTCATGCCACAACTAAGACCTGACGCAGCCAAATAAATAAATACTTATTTAAATAAAAGAAATCCCACCCTGTTTGGGAAATGCATCTTAGGAACTTGTGTAGAAATCAGCGATTTTTAGAAGATGGCCGCTCTCACCTGCCGATGCTGGCCTTCAGCTGCAACATTTCCAGCCTCCAGCCAGCCCTGCTCACCTCAGACTGACCCCCAATCTGAATTGGCTCTGGCCAGTCCATCCTGTTACTGAAGGCAGTGGTTTTTGTATACTGACAGACTCCCTCGGTCTGTCTCAAGTCTGAAGTCAAGGGGAGATTCTGTCAGCAGCCAAAGACCTCTGTTCAGTCCTGAATGGCGGGGCAGGTTCGTCCTCCAGTTCCCGGGCTTGTTCCTGTACTTGGTACTCCTAAGAGTATAGTCATACCCCTTCGATTGTCTAGTTGGTGAATATATTGTGCAGTGTTCAATACATCGCAGCCTTAAAGCTGTTTGCCCATTTTGTCTTTAAAGATCTGAACACATGGCTAGCGAACTCTTGGTGAAATTTAAATGTTAATAAAATTGTATACCCAAAAAAGAAAAAGAAATCCCAGAAAATATCTCTACATATCCAAGAAAATAATGTCTACCATAAATACTAGTAATATCTTTTTTTAAATACTATTATCTCCAGATCCCAAGATCACTAAGCCCAATTTGCATTTACTTGGCAAGGAAAACAATAGACATTTCAGAAACTATCCCAGGGATGTACAAATGGCCTAGTACTTGCAAGGATCTGAGAATGTTAAATTCTACACATTATTACATACATATCATAGAGGGACAGATAGAAAACATAACTTGTTCATAATAACTTGAACAGATAAAATCAAAAAATGTTTAGAATTAAAAGAATGAACAGTTGCCCACCATAAAATTATAAAAGGGATTATCTTCATTAAAATTTTAGGTAAAATCTGGTCAGTAGGGACTTCCCTGGTGGCACAGTGGTTAAGAATCCACCTGCCAATGCAGGGGACACAGGTTTGATCCCTGGTCCAGGAAGATCCCACATGCTGCGGAGCAACTAAGCCCGTGTGCCACAACTTCTGAGCCTGCTCTCTGCAACCCGCAAGCCACAGCTACTGAGCCCATGCACAGCAACTACTGAGCCCACATGCTGCAACTATTGAAGCCTGCAGGCCTAGAGCCGCTGCTCCACAACAAGAGAAGCCACTGCAATGAGAAACCCGCGCACCGCAATGAAAAGTAGCCCCTCCTTGCCGGAACTAGAAAAAGCCCGCTGACAGTAACGAAGACCCAACGCAGCCAAAAAGGTCTTCGTTGCTGCGCGGGCTTTCTCTAGCTGCCTGGTTGCTCCACGGCATGTGGGATCCCCCTGCATCGGCAGGCGTACTCTCAACCACTGTGCCACCAGGGAAGCCCAAAGACATTCTTTTTTCTATCTCCCCCCCACTTTTTTATTGAAGTATAATTGACTTATAATATTATGTTAGCTTTAGGTATAAAACATAGCGAGTCAATATTTTTTTACTTTAAAAAGTGATCACCATGACGAAGACATTTTCTGATACAGAAAACAAATCCAACAGAAAAAAAAAAAATACGCTGCAACTATTGAAGCCTGCAGGCCTAGAGCCGCTGCTCCACAACAAGAGAAGCCACTGCAATGAGAAACCCGCGCACCGCAATGAAAAGTAGCCCCTCCTTGCCGGAACTAGAAAAAGCCCGCTGACAGTAACGAAGACCCAACGCAGCCAAAAAGGTCTTCGTTGCTGCGCGGGCTTTCTCTAGCTGCCTGGTTGCTCCACGGCATGTGGGATCTCCCCTGCGTTGGCAGGCGGATTCTTAACCACTGCACCACCAGGGAAGTCCCCATCTTAGATAGTCTTTTACAATATATCAGATCTCTAGGGGAAAAAAAGCCCAGACTTTCCACAAGGATCAGACAACAGACATCCTTAGATGAACTAAAAAGGGCAGTATGACATCAATACTCCAAGCACCTATATTACTAGAGAAAACAGATTTCAGTGACTCATGGACATGCAGGCTGGTCGCTCTGAGTTAGACTTTGAGAATCAGGCATAGTACTATAAAAAAATACTGGTTACATAAGAACCAGGTTACTCATCTCAGCATTAGCTAGACTCAGTCCTGATCAAACAAGGCGGGTAGCACAAAGTCCTACGCACTTAAAATGGAAATGATATATAAAGGAAAGGACAAAGCAGGGTCCTCCATTGAGGAGGCAGTGTCTCAGCCTTTGTTAGACTTGCCCTTGAGCAGAGGGCAGGGAACATCTCAACCACCACCCCACCACCCTGGAGACAGCAGCTTCCTCCTGGTCTGAGCTGGCACTGGGGCTGTGCCGGTGATGTGATGGTTCAAGGATGGCAGTGCCTCACTTAGACCAGAAGGGGTCAAATGGAAAGCAGCAGTCCTACATTCAACCACAGGGGTGTGGAATAAAATTCACATTTTATGGCAAGACAAGAAAAATTTAAACAAAAAATCTCCTCTGCCCTTTGGCACCCTCTCCCCCGTCATTGTGGATTGTGTATGTGCATTATGCATCACCAAACCTCCCCTAATGGCAGGAATACCTGCTCAACCATAAACAGCAACATTCTCCTAGCATCAACAAGACAACTCCTTAAAAGATAACATTGCTCTTGATCTTATAAGGGGTCATATGATGCACCACGATGAAGGTCTAGATTATATAAACTGTCAATAGTGAGTCATTTGATGTACAGCCCTCTGCTCAAAAAACTTATATAACTGTGTCTTGATTCCTAATGAGTAGAACAGTTCTCAGAACTTTCTGAGATACTCTTCTCCAGTTATAATCCTTAAATGGGCTCAAATAAAATTTTCCATTTCTTTCTTAGATCGACTGATTAATTTTTCATCAACAGGGGGAACTGGTAGGTGGAGGGACAAAGTCAGCCCAATATGATGAATTAAAATCAGTACAATTGCCAATAAGTCGGAGCTTACGGAAAGGACACCCTGAAGTTATCTTGAATTCTGATCCACAGGCAGTAGCCAATGGCCTGATAATTTGGTACCCAAAGTGGAAAACAAATAATAGTCTAATAAACAGATAACCAGTATGGAGAACACCAATATCAGAGAATATACATTAGGTTTGACAATCTTACATATTCAGAGACCACATCTCAGCACCCAGAAATGTAAAACTCAAAAAGCAAGTTATAATCGGAAGTAGATAAATTAACTGAACTCTAACATCAAAAATAATTAATTGACAAAATATTAGCCAGATGTGTGTTCCCCAAACAAATGGATATTTGGGCACAAACTCATCAATTAAATGTTCAAGGGAGAGAGGTGTTCCTAACACAGCACATGCTAAAACATTGTCAAACCTGCCAACCTTTTCTATGTCACTTGACAACAGAAAACAATCTGGAAGAGCTAGCGAAGGCTAAATCTGGTAGATAGACGATGTCAAAGCCATGACTGAGCCACAAAGAAAAAAAAAATGTCTCTGGAGGATACTTTTTCAGGACTGGGATTTGCGGAGATGCTAAATCCACAATATTGGACGTAGAGACACTTATTAGTGCCTATGGAACTCCCTAATCACATAATCAAACCAGGGAACAAACTTTACAGTAAGGAAACAGGTCTAGGCCAATAAGAAGGAAATCAGCAGGAATGGTAAAAAGTTTAATGAACTACTAAGGAAAACCTAAATCCAGACTAGGTGTGAAATTAATGGAAGATTGAACAGTGTTCTGATAGAATAAGCAGTCTAAATTACATAATAAACAACAATCCTGACACCCTAGAGCTACAAACAAAATAACCCTATTGAAACCCTGTGGGGCCTTCCCAGGTATAAAAGCTTTGTTTCTAGTGTGTAAGATTTCAAAGGGAAGGGAGGAAATGCAGAAACAAAGGAGGAGTAGTCAAGAAACATTAATGCAGTGATAAAGCAGGGGCCTGGTTCCTCCTAAAGGGATAGATAGACATAACAATATATCTTTGAGTTCTTCTGTAGGAACTCAGGCTCCCACCCTGGTGGAGGACAGTAACTTCTAGCTGAGCACAAGATCCCTGGAGTACCGTCCTGTTACCTCACCACCAACTAATCAGAAGAAAATCACACACTCCGCAGCCCTCACCCTAAATTTTGCCTTTAAAACTGCTTCCCCCAAAACCATCAGGGAGATTGGGGTTTTTGAGCACAAGCCACTTGCTTTCCTTGCTTGGTCTTTGCAATAAACCTTTTTCTGCTCTAATCCAACGTTTCTGTTTGTTTAGCCTTACTGTGCTTGGGGCACAGGAACTTGGGTTTGACAACACTGAAATCAAGTTTAAACATATTAAACTTAAAGATTATGGGGGAATAAGAGTACAGATACAAGATTCTTCTGGTATCTCTTTCAGAAAAGAAAAACATTTACATTGACAATTCTCAATAGCTTCACTATAACCATCCAAATTATCTGACACAATGCGCCCAGTTTTCTTGTAAATAGACTGACCATAAACTAATAGGTTGACTTCACTACCTGATTGCCAAAGTGATAAACACCCCGTTTGGATCAAACCATGATTGGATACAGAGCATGGACATTTTACAATAACTAAAATACTCCTATTAGCCCAACTACAGCTATCATGAGAAAAAAAAAGCTATGGTCTGGTTTCCCATGGAATGAAAGAAAGCCATGTGACCCCTCAGTTAGCCTGGATGAGGTCAACATAATCTCAAGGGATCTTGAATGGGGAAACTCACCCCATCAGAAAAATGTCAATAAAAACAGAGCACCAGACAGGGACCTTGTGGTCCTGAGCCTTAGAACCTCATCTCTCAGGCATCTAATAAGAGTAGACCCAACTGGAATGATAATGCCTACCTCAAAGGAGACAAGTCAACTAAAACATGGGGAAGATTTATACCAACATTGTCAAGGGATTCATGGACCATTAGCAAGATTGAAAAACAGAACAGACCTAAGAGTGGACATCACAAATGCTCATAGACCCTGGGCATGGTATGCTGAAGAGAAACATGGAACAATTACAACAAAGCTACAATGGATGGAGCTGTGTCTCTTCCTGGCCTGGCTACACTATGTGCCATGGGCATTTGTGGGACTCTTGATATAATTTCAGTGATTGGACACATTGCAATGTTACCAAATATTTAAAAAATATGCCTTGTTGAGATAACCTCATCCACCAGAGGGGAGACAGCAGAAGCAAGAAGAACTACAATCCTGCAGCCTGTGGAAAAAAAACCACATTCACAGAAAGATAGACAAGATGAAAAGGCAGAGGGTTATGTACCAGATGAAGGAACAAGATAAAACCCCAGAAAAACAACTAAATGAAGTGGAGATAGGCAACCTTCCAGAAAAATAATTCCGAATAATGATAGTGAAGATGATCCAGGACCTCGGAAAAACAATGGAGACAAAGATCGAGAAGATGCAAGAAACGTTTAACAAACACCTAGAAGAATTAAATAACAAACAAATAGAGATGAACAATACAATAACTGATATGAAAACTACACTAGAAGGAATCAATAGCAGAATAACTGAGGCAGAAGAACGGATAAATGACCTGGAAGACATTATAGTGGACTTCACTGCTGTGGAACAGAATAAAGAAAAAAGAATGAAAAGAAATGAAGACAGCATAAGAGACCTCTGAGACAACATTAAACGCAACAATATTTGCATTATAGGGGTCCCAGAAGGAGAAGAGAGAGAGAAAAGACCAGAGAACATATTTGAAGAGATTATAGTAGAAAACTTCCCCTAACATGGGAAAAGAAATAGCCACCCAAGTCCAGGAAGCACAGCGAGTCCCATACAGGATAAACCCAGGGGAAACATGCTAAGACACATAGTAATCAAATTGGCAAAAATTAAAGAAAAAGAAAAATTATTGAAAGAAGCAAGGGAAAAACGACAAATAACATACAAGGGAACTCCCATACTGTTAACAGCTGATTTCTCAGCAGAAACTCTACAAGCCAGAAGGGAGTGGCATGATACACTTAAAGTGATGAAAGCGAAGAACCTACAACCAAGATTACTCTACCCAGCAAGGATCTCATTCAGATTCGATGGAGAAATCAAAAGCTTTACAGACAAGCAAAAGCTAAGAGAATTCAGCACCACCAAACCAGCTCTACAACAAATGCTAAAGGAACTTCTCTAAGTGGGAAACACAAAAACAAACCCAAAACAATTAATAAAATGGTCGTATGAACATACATATTGATAATTTCCTTAAACGTGAATGGATTAAATACTCCAACCAAAAGACACAGGCTTGCTGAATGGATACAAAAACAAGACCCATATATATGCTGTCTACAAGAGACCCACTTCAGACCTAGGGACACATACAGACTGAAAGTGAGGGGATGGAAAAAGATATTCCATGCAAATGGAAATCAAAAGAAAGCTGGAGTAGCAATTCTCATATCAGACAAAATAGACTTTAAAATAAAGACTATTACAAGAGACAAAGAAGGACACCGCATAATGATCAAGGGATCGATCCATGAAGAAGATATAACAATTGTAAATATTTATGCACCCAACATAAGAGCACCTCAATACATAAGGCAAATACTAACAGCCATAAAAGGGGAAATCGACAGTAACACAATCATAGTAAGGGACTTTAACACCCCACTTTCACCAATGGACAGATCATCCAAAATGAAAATAAATAAGGAAACACAAGCTTTAAATGATACATTACACAAGATGGACTTAATGGATATTTATAGGACATTCCATCCAAAAACAACAGAATACACATTTTTCTCAAGTGCCCATGGAA
>NC_041216.1:17724808-17748970 GCF_002837175.3 Physeter macrocephalus
ATCCACCTCCTAGAGTAATGGAAATAAAAACAAAAATAAACAAATGGGACCTAATGAAACTTAAAAGCTTTTGCACAGCAAAGGAAACCATAAACGAAAAGACAAAAGACAACCCTTAGAATGGGAGAACATATTTGCAAACGAATCAACAGACAAAGGATTAATCTCCAAAATATATAAACAGCTCATGCAGCTCAATATTAAAGAAACAAACAACCCAATCCAAAAATGGGCCGAAGACCTAAATAGACATTTCTCCAAAGAAGACATACAGATGGCCAAGAAACACATGAAAAGCTGCTCAACATCACTAATTATTAGAGAAATGCAAATCAAAACTACAAAGAGGTATCACCTCACACCATTTAGAATGGGCATTATCAGAAAATCTACAAACAACAAATGCTGGAGAGGCTGTGGAGAAAAGGGAACTCTCTTGCAGTGTTGGTGGGAATGTAAATTGATACAGCCACTATGGAGAACAGTATGGAGGTTCCTTACAAAACTAAAAATAGAATTACCATATGATCTAGCAATCCCTCTACTGAGCATATACCCAGAGAAAACCATAATTCAAAAAGACACATGTCGGGCTTCCCTGGTGGCACAGTGGTTGAGAGTCCACCTGCTGATGCAGGGTAAGAATCCACCTGCCAATACAGGGGACACGGGTTCGAGCCCTGGTGTGGGAAGATCCCACATGCTGCAGAGCAACTAAGCCCGTGTGCCACAACTACTTAGCCTGCGCTCTAGAGCCCACGAGGCACAACTACTGAGCCCACACACCACAACTACTGAAGCCCGTGCACCTAGAGCCCGTGCTCCACAACAAGAGAGGCCACCACAATGGGAAGCCTGTGCACCGCAACAAAGAGCAGCCCCCACTGGCTGCAACTAGAGAAAGCCCGTGTGCAGCAACAAAGACCCAAAGCAGCAATAAATAAATAAATAAATAAATAAATAAATAAATAAATAAATCTATTAAAAACAAAAAACACATGCACCCCAATGTTCATTGTAGCACTATTTACGTGCGGAACCTAGAAAAATGGTACAGATGAACTGGTTTGCAGGGCAGAAGTTGAGACACAGATGTAGAGATCGAACGTATGGACACCAAGGGGGTAAAGCCATGGGGGGCTGGGGATGGTGGTGTGATGAATTGGGTGATTGGGATTGACATGTATGCACTGATGTGTATAAAATTGATGACTAATTAGAACCTGCTGTATAAAAAAATAAATTTAATTTAATTAAAAGAAAAGAATATGCCCTGTTTGCTACGATCCTGATAATATTGATTTGGCTCTACTGTAAAGCATAATGTAACAGAGTCAGGGAGTGATTTGTAGTGTGCATGTGTTTATGAATTATGTCTCAGTTCTGACCACAGCATCTTATTGATTCCAGCTCTTGAGGGCTGCCTGCATTCCAGTGAGGGCCAGCTCATGTCTTAACAGTGTCAAAATATTAGAGTTGCCTCATTTGTATTTCTGTAAAACCTACAGCCTGATGAGTAAGGTGGCAAGAGCCAGTGTGTACAGTGATTGTGTCAAGGATCAACATATTAGGGCTTCCTAAATTGCCCATAACCAATCAGAGCAAGAGTGTGAACAGCAACACATGGAGTGAAATATCTCACAGAGTAGTAGGTTGAATAGTGTCCGCCCAAAATTCATGTGCACCAAGAATCTCAGCATGTGACTTTATTAGGAAGTGAGATCCTTATAGATATAATTAGTTAAGATGAGGTCATACTGGGAATTCCCTGGCTGTCCAGTGGTTAGGACTCTGCCTTTCTACTGCAGGGGGCACAGGTTTTATGCCTGGTCTGAGAACTAAGAGCCCTCAAGCTGTGCAGCTCAGCCACAAGTAAACAAAACAAACAAACAAATAAATACATAAATAAATAAAGATGAGGTCATACTACATTAGAGTTGACCCTAAACCCAATGAGTGGTGCCCTCATAAGAAGAGGAGGGGACACACAGGGACATACACAGGAAAGAAGACCCTGTGAAGACAGAGGTAGAATATGGAGTTATGCTGTGATAAGCCAAGGAACACCAGGAGCCACCAGAAGCTGGAAAAGGCAAGGAAGAATCCTCCCTTAGAGCTTTCAGACAGAGTGTGGCCCTGCAGACAACTTGATTTTGGACTTCTAGATTCCAGAACTGAAACTGTGCAACTCAGATTGGGACTTGAACCCATCAGCCTTTAATTGAGATCACACACCTGGTCTCAGGACTTAATGAAGCTCAAGTTTTTGATGTCTCACTGCAGAAAGAATTCAGTGAGACACTATTTACAATAGCCAGGACATGGAAGCAACCTAAATGTCCTACAACAGATGAATGGATAAAGAAGATGTGGCATATATATACAATGGAATATTACCCAGCCATAAAAAGGAATGAAATTGAGTTATTTGTAGTGAGGTGGATGGACATAGAGACTGTCATACAGAGTGAAGTAAGTCAGAAAGAGAAAAACAAATACCGTATGCTAACACATATATATGGAATCTAAAAAAAAAACAACAGTTTCTGAAAACCTAGGGACAGGACAGGAATAAAGACACAGACATAGAGAATGGACTTGAGGACACGGGGAGGGGGAAGGGTAAGCTGGGACGAAGTGAGAGAGTGGCATGGACATATATACACTACCAAACGTAAAATAGCTAGCTACTGGGAAGCAGCCTCGTAGAACAGGGAGATCAGCTCAGTGCTTTGTGACCACCTAGAGGGCTGAGATAGGGAGGGTGGGAGGGAGATGCAAGAGGGAGGGGATATGGGGATATATGTATACGTCTAGCTGATTCACTTTGTTATACAGCAGAAACTAACAATGTAAAGCAATTACACTCCAATAAAGATGTTAACAACAAAAAAAAGAAAAAAAAATTCAGTGAGAGACAAAGTGATAGGTAAGAAGTGGATTTATTTAGAGAGAAACACACTTTACAGACAGAGTGTGGGCCATCTCAGAAGGCGAGAGGCCCCAAAATATGGCATGGTTAGTTTTTATGGGCTGGGTAATTTCATAGGCTAACGAGTGTGAGGATTATTCCAATTATTTCAGGGAAGGGGTGGGGATTTCCAGGAATTGGGCCACCACCCACTTTTCAACCTTTTATGGTTGGCCTCAGAACTGTCATGGTTCTGGTGGGTATGTCATTTAGCTAATGTATTACAATGAGTGTATAATGAGGCTCAAGGTCTACTGGAAGTAGAATCTTCCACCATCTTGGACCTAGTTGGTTCTAACCAGTTTTTGTCATGTCCTATGGCTATGTCATTCTTTTAAAGTTTGCGTCTTGCCTCCTTCCCTCCTGTTTCAGAACTATACAAGAATAAATTTCTATTGTTTTTAAAAAATTTTTTTTAAATAAATTTATTTATTTATTTTTTGGCTGCATTGGGTCTCTGTTGCTGCATGCAGGCTTTCTCTAGTTGTGGAGAGCGGAGGCTATGTGGGCTTCCCATTTTGGTGGCTTCTCTTGTGGCAGAGCACAGGCTCTAGGAGCACAAGCTTCAGTAGTTGTGGCGTGCAGGCTCAGTAGTTGTGGCTCGCAGGCTCTAGAGTGCAGGCTCAGTAGTTGTGGCGCACGGGCTTAGTTGCTCCGCGGCATGTGGGATCTTCCCAGACCAGGGCTCAAACACTCATCTCCCACATTGGCAGGCAGATTCTTAACCACTGTGCCATCAGGGAAGCCCTAAATTTCTATTGTTTTAAGCTACCCAGTTGGTAGTAATTTAACATGACATCCCTTGGAAACCAGTACAGACAGAAAGGGACGTCTCCGTGTAAGAATCCTGATCCTTATGCCACTTGCTCCCACAGCAAGAATGCATCCTGTCCTTCGCTCTCCTAATGCCTGAGGGTCAGAATCTAGCCAGAAGAGGATCCAATCCACAGTGATGGTCTAGGTAGTGGCTGAAGAGAAAGAGGAGGAGACTAATGGACTATCATAGTCACTACCCAGAAGTGAAGGCATCCTAGCCTTTTACCCCACCCCTAATGAATATGTGTATGTGTGTGGCTGGTGTATTAATAGAAAGGTTTATTTTAAGTGGATAAGACACTATTATATTGGGTAATCCTTTATTATATTGAATAATTCTATAATTAATATAAGTAATTTCCAAAAGGTCAATTCCCACATTATTACATTAAAGCCAATGGAGTGAATATGACATGACTAATGTTATATTCATGGTATATATAACATGGGCTTGGCTCCTTCCCCCATTGACCCATTGTCAGTGAATAACTCCCTGGTGTACCAATTCCCACTGTAGATGTTAAAGTGAGACTCAGCTCTAGAATATGATCATACACATGCTGATCCATAGTGGTGGCAGGGCAAAGTGTCAGTATAGTGTCTACAGTGTCCCATGTTTGAGGTACCCATCCTCCTCTTCATCAGGTGGTGAGACACTCCAACACTCCACTTCCATTTTTATTTATTTATTATTATTAATTAATTTATTTGTTTGTTTGTTTTTGGCCACGCTGTGGCTTGCAGGATCTTAGTTCCCCAGCCAGGGATTGAACCTGGCCCCCCACCCCCAGCAGTGAAAGCTCCAAGTCCACTGGACCGCCAGGGAATTCCCTTCACTTCTGTTTTTGGCTTGGGATTTTTGCCTTTCTTCCCCACTGGGTCTTGGAAGAATGGCTGATGATGTCAAAAAACTGCTTGTGCTTTATACATAATTTGTGAGTCTGTATAGGTTTCAAGCCTCCCTCGTGTAGGAAAAAGAAGCTTCTGCTAACCACAACTCTGGAACATTAATCCTTAATCAGACAGATGCACATTCATTCATTTAGCAGGCACTTTTTTTTTTTAATTTTAAAATTTTTTATTTTTTTTTGCGGTACGCGGGCCTCTCACTGTCGTGGCCTCTCCCGTTGCGGAGCACAGGCTCCAGACGCACAGGCTCAGCGGCCATGGCTCACGGGCCCAGCTGCTCCGCAGCATGTGGGATCCCCCAGGATCGGGGAACGAACCCGTGTCCCCTGCATCGGCAGGCGGACTCTCAACCACTGCGCCACCAGGGAAGCCCGGAAGCGCAGCGTCTTAACCACTGGACCACCAGGGAATTCCCAGGAGTGGGCAGATTATGAAGGGCCCTTGTATTAGTTTCCTACTACTGCTGTAACAAATCACCACAAATTTAGTGGTTTAAAACAATTTATAATTCTGGAGGTCAGAAGTCTGAAATGGGTTCACCAAGCTAAAATCAAAGTGTTGGAAGGTCTTCCCTTTGGAAGCTCTAGGGGAGAATCCATATCTTTGCCTTATCCAAAAATCCATTCCTTGGCTTGTGGCTCCTTCTTCTGCCTTCAAAGTCAGCAGTGTAGCATCTTGTCTGACCCTGACCCTCCTGCCTCCCTCTTATAAAGATCCTTGTGATTGCCTTGGACCCATTCAGGTAATCCAGGATAATCTCCCCATCTTAAGATATTTAGGGAGCTCCCTGGTGGCCTATGGTTAGGATTCCAGGCTTTCATTGTCATGGCCCAGGTTCAATTCCTGGTTAGGGAACTGAGGTCCCACAAGCCATGCAGCACAGCAAAAAAAAAAAAAAGAAGATCTTTAACCTAATTCCCTTTTGCCACATAAGGTAACATATTCACAGGTTCAGAGGTTTTGGATATAAGGAAATGGACATCTGTCTTAGAACCTCTGGGCTCTATTAACAAAAATACCACAGGCTGCATGGCTTATAAACAACAGAAATTTATTTCTCTTAGGTAGTTCAAAATGAAGGCACTGGCAGAGTGTCTTTGTGAGAGCTCACTTGGGGTACATAGAAGGCTATCTTCTCACTGTGTCCTCACATGGTGGAAGGGGAAGGGAACCCTGTAGCCTCTATCATAAGGGTACTAACCCCATTTATGAGGGCTCCACCCTCATGACCTAATCACCTGCCAAAGACACCACCTCTAAATACCATCGCATTGGGGGTTAGGTTTCAATATATGAATTTTAGGGGGACAAAAAATTCAATCTATAGCAACTTTTCGGAGGGGCATTATTCTGCCTACTACAGCCCTATAAGTCATGAAAAGGAATTTAGATTTTTGTATTTGGCCACACCCTGTGGCATGTGGGATCTTAGTTCCCTGACCAGGGATCAAACAGTGCCCCCTGCAGTGGAAGCGTGGAGTCCTAACCACTGTCAGTGGAACCACTGTCATTCCTGGAATTTATTTTATTTATTTATTTTTGGCTGCATTGGGCCTCCCTTACTCCACGTGGCTTTCTCTAGTTGCGGTGAGGAGGGCCTACTCTTCATTGCGGTTCGCAGGCTTCTCATTGCAGTGGCTTCTCTTGTTGCGGAACACAGATTCTAGGTGCACAGGCTTCAGTAGTTGTGGCGCACGGGCTCAGTTGCTCCATGGCATGTGGGAGCTCCCCAGACCAGAGCTCAAACCCATGTTCCCTGCATTGGCAGGCGGAGTTTTTTTTTTTTTTTTTTTTGCGGTACGCGGGCCTCTCACTGCTGTGGCCTCACCCGTTGCGGAGCACAGGCTCCGGATGCGCAGGCTCAGCGGCCATGGCATGGCTCACGGGCCCAGCCGCTCTGCAGCATGTGGGATCCTCCAGCCGGGGCACGAATCCGTGTCCCCTGCATCAGCAGGCGGACTCTCAACCACTGCGCCACCAGGGAAGCCCTGGAATGTAGATTTTAGTTAAAGTGCAAAAGTATGCCAAAATGGAGTGACATCTGATTTCTGGTTATACTTCTTTGTTTCTTTTTTATTGACTGATATAGAAGAGGGCCCAGGACAAACACTAGAACTCCAGCTATGATACTGTGATTTATAAGAAATATATATTAGTCTTCCGCCATTCCTTACAGAGCTCCTAAAATCCTCGGAACTTCTGAAGTGATTAGAGTGATAAAGGTGTCTTTTGTTATTTGTAACAAGCTCTTTTCAACCACACCTGAGCTTATGTTAATGCAGTGAATTTTGGAAAGGCCCTAGGCGACCTAGGCAAGGGGGCTCAGGGCCAGGGGAACCAACCACAATTAACTGGTGCTTTCATCTCTACTCCCACCCTCCACCCCTATCTCCCAGGAGATGAGATTGAGGGACTGGAGATTGAATTCCATCACCAACGGCCAATGATTTAGTCAATCATGCCTGCTTGATGAAGCCTCCATAAAAACCCAAAATGACGGGATTTGGAGAGCTTCCTGGTTGGTGAACCGTGGAGGTGCTGGGAGGATGGTGTGCAGAGGGCATGGAAGCTCTGTGCCCCTTCTCAGGAGCCTCGACCTATGCATCTCTTCCATCTGGCTGTTCCTGAATTACATCCTTTTATAATAAACTGGTGATTAGCAGTTAAAATGTTTCCCTGAGTTCTGTGAGTCACTCTAGAAAATTAATCAAACCTGAGGAGGGGTCGGGGAACCTCAGATATACAGCTGGTTGGTCAGAAGTATAGGTGAGAACCTGGACTTGCAATAGCATCACAGAATCGCTTCCATGTGTGGAAAACCCACACATCCGATGCCAGAAGTGAAGTAGTGTTGTAGTGGAGTACTAAGAGTAGAGAAGACACATGGGAGTGAGTTGGTTTTTTTTTTTATAAATTTATTTATTTATCGCTGCGTTGGGCCCTCATTGCTGCCTGTGGGATTTCTCTAGTTGTGGCGAGTGGGGGCTACTCTTCGTTGCAGTGCGCGGGCTTCTCATTGCGGTGGCTTCTCTTGTTGTGGAGCACAGACTCTAGGCATGCAGGCTTCAGTAGTTGTGGCTCACAGGATCTAGAGTGCAGGCTCAGTAGTTGTGGTGCATGGGCTTCTTTGCTCTGCGGCATGTGGGATCTTCCCCGACCAGGGATGAAACCCGTGTCCCCTGCATTGGCAGGCGGATTCTTAACCACTGCACCACCAGGGAAGTCCAGGAGTGAGTTTTTTTCTTTAGAAAGCCAATAGAGGAGGAGGAGGTGGCAAAGAAGACTGAGGAAGGAGCAGCCACTGAGGGAGGTTGAAAACCAGATGATGCTGAAGCCCTGCTACTCAGATTGGGACTTGAACTCATGGGCTGGGACTCAAACTCAGCCAAAACCCAGATTGGGACTTGAACCCTCGGTCTTTCAATTGAGATCACACACCTGGTTTCAGGACTTAATGAAGCTCAGGTTCTTGATGTCTCATCACAGAAAGAATTCAGTGAGAGACAAAGCCATAGCTAAGAAGTGGATTTATTTAGAGAGAGACACACTCCACAGTGTGGGCCATCTTGGAAGGCAAGAGTGGCCCCAGTGTATGGGGTTGTCAGTTTTTATAGGGATGGGTAATTTCATAGGCTAATGAGTGGGAGGAGTATCCCAGCTATTTTGGGGAAGGGGTGGGAATTTTCAGGAATTGGGCCACTGCCCACTTTTTGACCTCCTTGGAACAGTCATGGCACCTGTGTTTGTGTCATTTAGCTTGCTAATGTGTCACAATGAACAAACACTGAGGCTCAAGGTGTAGTGGAAGTCGACTCTTCCACCATCTTGGACCTATTTGGTTCTAATCAGTTTATGTCGTGTCCTCGGGCTATGCCATTCTTTTAAAGGTTTTTCCCTGCCCCCTTCCCTCCTGCTTCAATACTGCCCAGAAACCATTTCAAGATGGTGAGAGTGGTCATCTGTGTGGGTGATTGCAGGGAGCTGAGGATGAGAGAGCACTGGATTTGGTAACATGGAAGTCATGGTAATCTTGATAAAAGCAGCTGTAGAGGAGTGATAAGGTCATAGGCCAGATTGGAACTGGCTGAAGAGTGAATGGTATTACCAGAAAACGGGGTTCGCCTCTTGTTGGGTGTTGAGCCAAAAGACACAACCAAGGCAAACAGTAGAAGGAAGGATTTATTACTTGCAGCAAGTAAGGAGAACACTGGAGATCTTTCCCAAAGCAGTGTCTCCCTGAGCAGCAAAACTGAGGAATTTTTAAGCTAAGGGTACATGTGTAAAAGGGAAGAGCTAAATCGGCATCCATGTTCTGTAACCTTTGCTTTTCGTTGTTTTTGTTATTATAATCATACATAATGGCCTGCCTCAGGGAACCCTGCCCCTTTGCCTCTAAGTTAAACCAAAGTGCCTTTGTACGTCCTGACCCTGTCCACCTGTGGATGGCTGCAAGAAAGAAGAAATTAACACATCCCCTTCCAGAGGCTGGCCATTCCAGGGGACATTTGCAAATCTTATGGCCTTTTTACTTTACTTCCTCATCTCCTCCCCTCCTCTATTCTTTTTTTTTTTTTTTTTGCGTACGCGGTCCTCTCACCGATGTGACCTCTCCCGTTGCGGAGCACACGCTCCGGACGCGCAGGCTCAGCGGCCATGGCTCACGGGCCCAGCCGCTCCGCGGCATGTGGGATCCTCCTGGACCGGGGCACGAACCCGCGTCCCCTGCATCGGCAGGCGGACTCTCAACCACTGCGCCACCAGGGAAGCCCCCCTCCTCTATTCTATAAAAGAAACTGGCATCCAAACCCCGATAAGATGGCTTATCAGAGACACTAGTCTGCCATCTTGTCTGCCGGCTTTTAGAATAAAGTCGTATTTCTTGCTTCAACACTTCTTCTCCGATTCGTTGGCCTATCGTGTGGTGAGCAGAGCGAGCTTGGACTCGGTAACTCATGCATATTCATGAAGGGGCTTGAGCAGAGAATTCAGCATAGAATTAGGGCAAAGGTTGAGAGAGTACAGCTTTAGTTGATCGAAGTCCTGAGGGTCAGCAAAGATCAGCATCATCATTCCTTAGGTTTTGGGATCTCAGCATGTAGTTACCATCCTCCACCTGGGTGTTGCATTTGTTCCGGCAGAACTCAGAGATCATGTATATTCCTTGAGGAAGAACTAGGACTCTGCTTTATTGATGAACTATTGTTTCTTGACTGCTTTTCCTGTGTTCCTGCATTCCCTCACTTTCCTACAGATCATTAATTGCTGAGACCGGTTCAAGGGCAAGCATTGTGGCCAGGCTTAGATCACAAAATGGCTTAGCCTAAAATGGCTTCTCTTTTGTCAAGGAAGCCATGCTGGTTCTCTTTCTCTGGGGACCTCCTGCCCTTTCTGCTTACAATAGGAGAAGAGGATGTCGAGAGAATATAGAACTGTGCCATCTATTATGGTAGCCACTCACTACATGTGGCTATTGAGCACTTGAATGTGGCAAGTTTCAAATGAGATGAGCTATAAGTGTAAAATGCACACCAGATCTCCAAAACGTGGTGTGAAAAAAAAAATGTCTCATTAATGTTTTAAAAATATTGATTTCATGTGGAAATGTAAACATTTTGGCTATAGTGGGTTAAATATATTATTAAAATTAATTTCACCTGTTTCTTTTTAGATGTGGCTACTAGAAAATTTAAAACTATCGATACATATGTGGCTCATATTATATTTATATTGGACAGTGTTGGGGTAGATAATTATTTCAATAATTTTACTGTGAAGGGAACCAAGAAATTAGAAGGAAAATAGAGAGGAATTTAACATTGCTGACCACTCCCATCTTCTTGAAACTATCTTCCCTAAGCTTCTGAGTTACTCAATTCTTCTGATTCTCCTTATATCTAACAATTGTTCTTCTGGACCTTCTTCCTAGGGTCCTCCCCCTGTTCCCCAAACATCAGGTGAAGGAGCTAGCCATGTGGCTGTGCAGGGGAAGAAAGTTCCAGGTAAAGGACACAGCAAATGTAAAGGTCCTGAGGCATGGGTCTGCTTAGGGTGGTTATGGAACTGGGAAGAAGACTGTCGTTGGAACACAGCTGGAGAGAGTGTGGTAGGAAATGAGCTCTGGCCAATAAGGTGTAGAGGGGAGGGACTTTGTCTTTTACTTTGAATGAGGTGCTAAGTTTTTGAGCAGAGGAATGTTCTTCTGGTTTACATGCCAAGAAGACTATAAAGAGGTGTTGGGGGAGGGGAAATTTTTCCCCTCTACCCCTCTTGAGTTCTTGTGGCTGGACTAGTAATAAAATTGACACAAGACAGATTAAAAGGAGAAAAAGAAACAAATTTTAATTCATGTGCATGGAGGCCCCATAGAAATGGGACCTAAGAAGTGGCCAAAGCAGGCAGCTTTTATAGTTTTTAGACAAAGAAATAATAAATTTGTGAGAAATTGACAGGACAAAGAAACTAAGGTTTGGGGTGCCCAATTAATGAAGAATCTAAACAGAGTTTGGTCTTGGGGCAGTAAATTAAAGAAGTGACAAGGTTTGTTTATCTCGGCCTGAATTCCCTATCTTTGGCGATAAGGATGTCCTCTACCTCCAGATGCTGGGAGTGCACCTTTCACATGAAAGACTTATTTCCTGCTTTCCGGGAGACAGAAAGGAGGGTCAGAGTGTATCCCTCTTGCATTTCTTAAGTAACTGTAATTCAAAATAATCAATAGGCCATTGAAGCACATTTTGGGGCTGCCTACTCTGGGCCCCAAGAGGCAAGGGTGAAAACAGGGAGACCAGTTAGGAAGTTTTTGCAATAATCCGGGTGAGAGGCCAGGTGGCAACAGTCCCTGTACAGTAGTTGCATTCTGTATATATTTTGAAGGCACACACAGTTGACAGGATTTGGGGAAGTTCTGCATGGCGATGTAAGAGAGAGAGAGGTTAAAGCTACAGCTAAGATTTCAGGAAGGATGGAGCTGCCACCTGCTGAGATGGGGAAGATTACAGAAGGACATTTGGGGGTGGCTGGAAGTAGAATATGTTTTGGATCTTTAAAGTGCAAAATACCTGTCGTACATTGGAGATGCCAGGTATGCAGTAGGATATACCAGTCTGGCATTTTAGGAGCAAGGTCAGGTCAGGAGATAATGGAATTTGCAAGTCATTAACACACAGCTGGTATTTAAAGCCACAGGAGATGAGATCACCCAGGGAGTAAATGTAGTTAGAGAAGCCCAAGCACAACCCTAGGCTACTCAAGTTTACAGGTTAGAGAGATGAGAAAGAATCAGCAAAGGGCACTGAAAAAGAATGGCCAGTGGGTGATGGAAAAACCAGGAGAAGGTGGTGTCCTGCTGAAACTGAGGAGGACCCTATGTGGCTCTCTGGTACAAAGGCTTTCCGTTTCTCCCATTTCTTGTTTGTAGAAAATAGGCTTCATTCAGCCTCCATGACTTTCCCTGAGTTCCAAAGTGTAGGTTCAAACAGTTGCTAATCAGGGAAGGGAAAGGATGCAGAAACAGGGGAGGAAGAGTCAAGAAACAATAGTGCAGCCTTGTGGCAGGGTCCTGGTTCCTCCTCAAGGTATACATAACAATATCTGAGTTTTTCTGCAGGAACTAAGGCCCCCAGACAGGTGGAGGATGGTAACTTCAGGCTGAGCACGAGATTCCTGGAGTACTGCCATGTTATCTCACCACCAACCAATCAGAAGAAAGCCACATACCCTGCAGCCTTCACCCCAAATTTTGCTTATAAAACTTCTCCCCCCAAACCATCAGGGAGTTCAGGTTTTTTTGAGCATGAGCCAGCTGTTCTCCTTGCTTGGCCATGCAATAAACCTTTCTCTGCTCCAAACTCCAACATTTCAGTTTGTTTGGCTTCACTGTGCATTGGGCACATGAACTTGTGTTCAGTAACACTGCAAGTTAAGAGAAGAACGTGTTCCCAAGGGGAGAGAGTGAAGAACTAGGTCAAATGCTGCGGGACAGGTCAAGTAAAACAGTGTGAACTCACCACTGAAATTAACAATGTGGAGGACTTTGGTGACCTTTATGTGGTTGGTTTTGGGGCAAGAGCCTGATTTAGAACGGGTTTAAGGGGGATAGGAAATTAGGGAACTGGAGAAGAGTCTACATCACTCTTTCCAGGAGTTCTGCTAGAAAGAATAGCAGAGAAGTGGGATGGTAGCTGGCGGGGGATGTGGGAGTCAAGAGAGGGTTTGTTAAAACTGGGAGAAATTACAGCATGTAAATAATGCTGATGAGAATCACCCAGTGATTCTCATCATGGAAAATCCATGATGCAGGAGCAATATATCCTGCAAGATTCAGACTCATGTCTCCTATCTCTACATGGATGTCCCTGATGCACTTAAAATGCAATTTATTGAAAACTGAAATCATCATCTCTCTTCTAAACCTTCTCCTTCTTCACTACTTTTTATCTCATTTGGTAGAAACTCTATTCGCTTAACTACCCAAGTTAGAAAACTGGCATATAGCAGTGACAGCACAATGAATAATATTCACAATTTTATCAGGTGCTAAGTGAGGTAATGACACAGGGAGCTGTAAGCACCTAGGAAAGGGCTATGACCTACACCTGAAGGTCAAATAACAGAAAGGTAAACAGACTTTGCTGAGACCAACTTATCAAGTTTAGCAATTCCATGTCCTAAATATCTTTCAAGTTTGCCTCCTCATTCCATACCTATTACACTGCCCCATTCTGCCCTTCATTATTTCTGTCTTGTATTACTTCTGTAATCTTACAGGGTTTCTCTGTCTCTGTCCTTGACCTAGACTGAGGAAGTTATACAAAATGAAAATCCCCCTTATATCACTCACCAGCTTTAAACATTTCAATGAGTCCCTCAGATAAAGCAAAGTCTTGGCCAGCCTCTCAAAGTCTCACCTCCCCTTCTCAGAGTTTGTGGCCTCATACCAAGAAGTTTCTCTCTTCTGTGCTTTTGTTTCTTGTAGTTCCCTTTGTCTAGAATGGTATCTTTCTTCTAACCTGGCTAAGTTCTACTCGTCTTTTAAGGGTGGATTTAGGAGTTATCCCTCCTGGGAAGACTTTCCCCAAGTACTCCAAACCTTCCAAGGAAGGGAAGGGGACCTTACTTTAAGTTTCTACTATTCTCCCCTCACCGCTCCCCCAACCCTTGCATAAGTGCAAGGACCATGTCTTATTTTCATCGTTCCTTCGGTGAACGTTTGTCTAAACAATTGCACACATAAAGCATCCAGTCTGGGTAATTCCCTGGTGGTCCAGTGGTTAGGACTCCATGCTCTCACTACCGAGGGCTCAGGTTCTATCCCTGGTCAGGGGAAACTAAAATCCCACAAGCTGTGCGGTGCAGCCAAAAAAAAAAAAAAAACCATCCAGTCCAAGGTTACCCAGCTGGCAAGCTATTGAGTATTGTGTCAGAAGTTAGTGCTTAGACCGCCATAGGGCTCTCATTAAAATTCAAAGTTCTCAAAATCCTCACTCAAGCAGTACCCTTTATAGTTCGCAAAACACTCTGATAAGGCTACTCTTTATAGCCAGAAGCAGAGTTTGAAAAAAGGAAATGTTTTCAAACCCTGCAGCTAAAGAGGACCTTCATTAAAGAAGGAAGAAATCAGCATATGGAGATAACAGCAGTGAGGAGGGTCCACCACCTGCAAGGATGACCTTTCAGGGCAAAGAAACCCCGCCCAGGGACCCGCTTGCACCCCAGCACAAGCAAAGGCACAGCAAACCCATTACTGCGAAGACTACAAATCCCAGCATGCCTGGCATCCAGTGAGTGACAGCACGCAACGCATGCCGGGACACGTAGTCCAGTTCTACCTCACGAAAAGGCCAGAACGTCACGTGACGTCAGGAGGGCTCAGGAAAGGAGTCAGAACCGGTCCAAGCTCGAGTTAACCCTTCCAGAGAGCCGACCCTGGTTTCTCTGGTGACCCAGGTTTCAGGTCCCACCCCACAATCCAGCGGACCTATGGTGTGCGTTGAGTAGCCTCTCGCGTGATCCTTTACGGTTAAAGGGGAAGTACCAGAGGGCAAGAACAGGCAGCCTTTAGCCCTCGAGGTGCCCGTTTGGAAGACTAGTGGTGCGCAGAACGCTATCCTGGACAGGAGCTGAGACGTCGCTTCCCCTGCAGTGCCGGTGAGGACGTGGCAAGGGTCTCGACTAGCGGCTTCCCCTTCCTCCGCCCGTCGGGCTAGAGGCGCGGGAGGCGCAAAGACTGCTGGGAACGCGCATGCGCCCACCGCGGCTGGGAGTACACCTCCAACGTCTGCGGGTGCGGGGGGTGTCGGGTGTCCGCGGAGGCGCTTTGCGGCCGGTCGTGCGGGTCGGGTGCGGGCGCGCGGGCGGGCGCCCAGGCAGAGGCGCGCACAGGTGATTGACTGGCCAGCTGGCTGAGGGAGCGCCTGGTCCTCATCGCTGGCAGGTGGCGGAGCCCATTTGGGCGGCGGTGGAGGCGGCTGCGGCAGCCTGGGCGGCCGGGCTCAGGAGGCACTCCTCGGGCCAAGGCCATGGCCCCGCGGCTGCAGCTGGAGAAGGCGGCCTGGCGCTGGGCGGAGACGGTGCGGCCCGAGGAGGTGTCGCAGGAGCACATCGAGACCGCCTACCGCATCTGGCTGGAGCCCTGCATCCGCGGCGTGTGCAGGTGAGGCCCGCGCACCGGGCCTCGCGCCCCCCTCGCGTCGGACCTTGGAAAACCAGGCCCGGGGCTGGGGAAAGGAAGACGGCGGCCCTTTGCGTGCATCTAGCAGGCGTGGAGAGAACAAGGTGGAGGTTTCCTCCTTTCCGCCTTCTGGGCGACCTGGGAAAGGCAGCCTTTCCGGGCTCTGCACGGGGGTGATGCTGCTGAAAGCCCTTCAGAAAAGGTTTTGGGTTCTTATTAGAAGATGGCGGTGGAGATGGTTGAAGTCAGGAGCTGAGACCTTAGCAAACGTTGGTGTTTGGTATATCCTGGCCACTGCTTGGTTTTTTGGTTTGTAAAATGGGAACTTTTGCGAAGCGAGCTTCATCACTGTATATCTCGTATTGGTGTTGACGCTGAAGGCGTGATCATATTTTTGGTTAGGGCGGCTTTAGGAAAACGTACGGTTAGTCTGCGTCATCGGTACCTTTCATCCCCAGTTGACCTTCCCCTCTCTCGGCAATCTAGTATTTTTTAGCCTTTTTTGGGGGGTGGGGGGTCGCTCTGACTCAACACCACTCTACCGAGTACAAAGTTTGAGCTGTGTAAGTGCTGTCCTTCACTTCTACTTAGCCCGTGAACCTTGCCTTTCCTTTTAGATCGAATCCTTAGCTGTTTTTCCACCTTTTGACGCGGGAACTATAGTTTGTGTCCGGAATGTTGTTGAATTGACTTGGCTAAGCCGGGCATGCTCAGTAGTCTTTCATCAAGCATTTAGTAAAGACTTTCTGGAGTTTTTACATTCCACGGTGGGATCCGGAAGGAATGGAAGTCAAGGTCTCAGATTTGGAGCTTTAAGTCTAGTATGGGAAGTGAAACAAGTTAGAGAGCTTCCATAAAGCAGACGAATAATTCCAAGCTCTGGGAGTCTGGCTCACGAGGAGGGCAACAGTCAGTACTGGAATGACGTGGCCGTGTTTAATAGATAAGCTTCAGTCAGTTTCTCCACATGTTAGGTTCCAGAGTAACCAAAAAATATAAACTCTTTCACTGTAATAGTTATGATTTTAATGGAAGTAAAGGAGTAGAAATTAGCTGAGATCACTATAAGGGGAATGTCACGGATGTGAGTTTTAAGCTGCAATTGCAAGGTTTATATCCAAGCAGTTTTTTTCATAAACAGCTTTGAGATATAATGCACACATCATATGATTCACCCATTTAAAATGTACAACCCAGTATTTTTTATTTGTATAGTCACAGGGTTGTTCAGCCCTTAGCACAATCCGACACCCCTAAAAGAAGCTCTGTACCCGTTAGCTTGGCACTCAGTCCTCCCTGTAAACCCCACTCCCCCTCCCCCACGGTTCGAAGTAACTACTGATATACTTTCTGCCTCTAAATTTGACTATTCTGGCCATTTCATGTAAATGGAATCATACAGTATGTGGACTTTTATGACTGGCTTCTTTGACAGCATAATGTTTTCAGGGATCATCCATGTTGTAGTATTTCATTTCATTAAAAATCGTTTTGTAAAAGTCGTAAAACGCACAACGAAATTTACCATTTAAAAAAATTATTTATTTTTGGCTGCGTTGGGTCGTCGTTGCTGCGCGCGGGCTTTCTCTAGTTGTGGCGAGCAGGGGCTACTCTTCATTGCGGTGCGCGGTCTCTCATTGCGGTGGCTTCTCGTTGCGAAGCACGGGCTCAAGGCTCGCGGGCTTCAGTAGTTGTGGTGTGTGGGCTCCGTAGTTGTGGCTCGTGGGCTCTAGAGCGCAGGCTCAGTAGTTGTGGTGCGCGGGCTTAGTTGCTCTGTGGCATGTGGGATCTTCCCGGACCAGGGCTCGAACCCGTGTCCCCTGCATTGGCAGGCGGATTCTTAACCACTGTGCCACCAGGGAAGTCCTACTATTTTTAAAGTATACAGTTACACGGCATTAAGTACCTTTACGATATTGTACAGACATCACCATTGTTTAGGTCCAGAACGTCTTCCATCACCCTAAAAGGAAACTCCATATCCATTAAACTCCAGCCACTTCCCATTTCCCCCTCCCCCACCCCCTAGCAACCACTAATCTTTTTGTCTCTAGATTTCTTTATTCTGGATATTTTATATAAGTGGAATCATACAATACGTGGCCTTTTTTGGTCTGGCGTTCACTTAGCATAATGTTTTCAAGGGTCATCCATGTTACAGCATGTATCAGTATTTTGTTCCTTTTTATGGTTGAATAATATTCCATTGTTGGATATACCACATTTTATCTATTCATCAGTTGATGGATTTAAATTTTTTCCCCCAACTTTATTGAGGAGTAATTGACAAATATAACTATTTAAAGTGTACAACATGATAATTTGATGGACATTGTGGAATGATTACCAAGATCAGGGCAATTAACACATCCATCATCTCACGGCATAGTTAAGTTGATGGATATTTTGGTTATGTCGGCTTTCTGGCTGTTGTGAGTAGTGTTGCTATGAACATTTGTGTACAAGTTTTTGTTTGAACACCTGTTTTCAATTCTTTGGGGTATATACCTAGGAGTGGAATTGCTGGGTCATAGGATAACTATGTTTAACATTTTGAGGAACTGACAAATTGTTTTCCAAAGTGGCTGCACTATTTTACATACTCACAGACAATATATGAAGATTCCATTTTCTCCTCATCCTTTCACTGTTTTTGTCTTATAGCCATCCTAGTGGGTGTGAAGTGGTAGCTCATTGTGGTTTTGCTTTGCATTTTCCTGATGACTAATAAGGTTGAGCATCTTTTCATGTGCTTATTGGCCATTTGTAGATCTTTGGAGAGAGGTCTTTTCACATCCTTTGCCCATTTTAAAATTAGATTGTCTTTATTATTGAGTTCTAAGAGTTCTTTATATGTTCTGGATATAAGTCCCATGTATTTGCAAATATTTTCTCATTCTGTGGATTCTCTTTTCCCTTTTTTTAAAAAAATGCTTTTCTTTTTTATTTATTTATTTTTGTCTGCGTTGGGTCTTCGTTGCTGCAGGGGCTTTCTTTAGTTGCTGAGAGCGGGGGCTGCGCTTCGTTGCAGTGTTTCTCATTGTGGTGGCTTCTCGTTGTAGAGCACGGGCTCTAGGCACGTGGGCTTCAGTAGTTGTGACCCGCGGGCTCAGTAGTGTGGCGCACAGGCTTAGTTGCTCCGCGGCACGTGGAGTCTTCCTGCACCAGGGCTCGAACCTGTGTCCCCTGCATTGCCAGGCAGATTCTTAACCACTGCACCACCAGGCCGTGTCCCCTGCATTGGCGGGCGGATTCTTAACCACTACGCCACCAGGGAAGTCCGGTTTTGCCTTCTTTGAACCAGCACATAGCACAAAGAGCCTAGGAATGTTGAGTCAGTCACCAAAGTTTTAGAAAGGGTTTAAAGTTAGGCAATGACCTGCTGTAGCGCCCCTCCCCCCTCCACCTGTCAAAGGATGGGGAGCCTTCTGAATTCCTCCTTATTTGTTGACATCTGGTTAGAGACCGGTTTGTGATTATGAAATAAAATGGTAGAGGGACAAGAATGTTCTTAATTAGAGGGGACTAGTTTGGAAGGGAGTTCCTGAACTCAGTTAATGGACCTAACTAATCCCAAGCAACTGTCATTCTGATAGAGTGGTGACATTTGGAGTTACAGAGACAATTTGAAGTTTTCGAGGAAAATTCAGACAGTAAATGGTTATTATTGGAACCATTTCAGTAATCCTTGGTTAACCTATTCTCTCTCCCCCTCCCTCCCTCTCTTTCCTTCTCCCTTTCTCTCTCTGTACACACACAAATCACTTTTTAGAAAGCTGGTGCTGCATTAGGCAAAGCCTTAGTGTAATCCGGGGTCTTCCCTGGAAGCAGGAGAGTTAGCTTGCTATCCTTCATTGATTTCTACCTGGGCTGTGTGAAATGATGTCCTAAGAGCCAAGAAACTAAAATTTGTTGAGGGAGAAAAACAAAGCAATAACTCTTTAAATGACCACGCAGAGGGAGTAATATCTCCACACTCCTCTCCCATTCAAATAATAAAATTTCTTTGTACTGCATAGCATCTGTGAAATCATTGACTAAATTTCTGTCCATTGTGCTGGAAGACATACTCCTAAATGACACATCCTTGGAGATCTGTCAAAACAGAGCTAAAACTACCACTCTTACCTGTGCTCAGTGTAGAAGGAACTTAAGTCATTTGCACCCCTAGATACTTAGCCTACTGTTTTTTTTTTCCACTTTGCAGTTTTTGATTTGTGAAAAATTGTTTCCTTTCTGTACAGTTTTGGATATCATTGCAGATGTCTCCTTTTCCTTCTTGTCCACACCATTTAATCAGCTCCCAAGTCCTATTGATTTCATTGCATTGATATGCTGGAATTCAGCTTGCTTGCATTGCCACTAAATTGGTTTAGACTAGGAAAATTGTTATGTCTCAGGCTTTGTTCAGCCTCGGTCCATCATTTACATTGCTGCGAAAGCGTTTGTTGGCCTAAAATCACAGCAAATAATGTCACAGCTGCTTAGCATGTCATACCAAACATTTGGGGAACCTGCCCCCTGCCTACTGCTGTAGCCACTTGGTGTTCTTATATCCATGGCCCTAGAAAAAAAAGTACCTGTTAGAATTCTTCATTTTGTTTCATTGCCACAGTGTCAAACATATTCTGTGGACATGTGCCCAGAAGTATTGAAACAAAATATTGGTGCCATTTAACATTTTGAGACATTTTCTCAAGTTTTTCCAAAAGCGTTGTGTTTAACAATGAATGGGCAATGACTCTTACTTTACCCTGATTCATGATCATAACTTTGATTTTTGGCCACACCGCGCGGTGTGGAACTTCCCCAACCAGGGATCGAACCTGTGCCCACTACAGCAGAAGCACAGAGTCTTAACCGCTGGACCACCAGGGAAGTCCATCACCAAAACTTTTTTTGTTGATTTCATAAGTGAAAACATCTTTCATGGCTGTTTTAAACTCTCATTTCTCTGGAGCTGAATGTTTTCCCCTGTGTTTGTTAACTGGTCTTATAAGAAAGCTTAGAGGAAGAGGGGCAAAGCTGTTTTTAAGAATTCGGAGATCTGGGAGTTCCCTGGAAGTCTGATGGTTAGGACTTTTCACTGCCGTGGCCCTGGGTTCAATCCCTGGTTGGGGAACTGAGATTCTGCAAGTGATGCGGCGCTGCCAAAAAAAAAAAAATTAGGAGATCTGTTAGAGGCTGAAATGGATTGTTGGCTCTTGGAGGTAAGTTAATAACAGAAAAAGCTTTATTTCGTTAGTCCATATTTGTTAGGGTTCCTAGATACAGGTGATAGAAACTTTAACATAGTGTAAGGGAAGTGCCTCAGTTAACAAATCTAGGGAGGTGTTTGTTTTAATTCAGGAAAGACGTGGACAAATACATCATGGCTAGGGCAGGGAAACACTTGAGCCCAGGAGAGAGTCATGAACCTCTTCCAGCTGTTTCTCATGCAAATCAGCATGTTGTTTCCTTCTTAATGTTAGGACAGCTAAGCTGTCAGAAGGGTCTGCCACTGAAGAGGGATTGATATTTTGGGGTTGTTTGTTTTCTCTCAGTTTCCATTTTAAATATCTTGTGAGGCTGTTTTTGGGTGCTGGATGGGAGCTGCATCTCAGCAGCTCTTGCTAGAACCACAAGAATGGAGGAACAGTTTGTTCTCAAAGGAAAAAAAAAAAAAGGCAGGGGGCGCTGAAGAAACTAGGCATGTACAGTAATAGTCAACTGCCACACAAAACAAGAACCTAGTCGTAAGCCGACTGATACATAAGTAAATGAGATACGAGTAGTGGGAGAGAGCCAGGGGAGAACCAGGATGAGTGCTCTTTATGCTTTGTTTTTGTTTGTGATTCAGTTCTCCCTCTCTGATTCCCCTGTAGGCAGAAGGAGGGATTTCTGGGAAGAAGACCACTGGGGAGTGGGTAGAGGGTACAGTTATAAGGTTGTAGGAACTTAACTATTTCAGAGAAGGTGAATGGCATCACTCTACCTAGATTAAATCGGGGCTACTTGTGACCTTGAAAAAGTTACTTGCTTTTTAAGCCAGCATTAGCAAATTCAGATGCTTTCTAGGGCCAAGTAAGTTGTATAAATTTGAGTCAACAGGCTAGGGTATTTACACATCAAACATGTAAACATGTGTCCCTGTCTCACGTGTCTCAGCCTCCTTGATCAGTCTCTTCTTACACTGATGGAAACAAGTATGCAGAAGTATTTTTCTACTATAAGAAAATTGGTACAAACAGGATGATAGATGATACTTGACACCGGTAGCCTACTCCTAATGGGGATAAAAAGGAGCTTGGGACTTTGGAGACTGAGTGGGAGAGGTTTTCTTCTACAGCGGGATTTCATCTAGCCTTCTGTATGTGGCATTCTGCTGCACTGCTTAGGTTGGCTTGGAAGTAATGGCTTATAATAGAAATATTTATTTATTTATTTACTTATTTATTTATCGGTCTTTGGCTGCGTTGGGTCTTCGTTGCTGCGCACGGGCTTCCTTTAGTTGCTGCGAGTGTGGGCTACTCTTCGTTGTGGTGCGCGGGCTTCTCATTGCGGTGGCTTCTCGTTGAAGCCTAGAGCACAGGCTCTAGGCGCGCGGGCTTCAGTAGTTGTGGCTCGCGGGCTCTAGAGCGCAGGCTCAGTAGCTACGGCGCACGGGCTTAGTTGCAGCATGTGGGATTTTCCCGGACCAGGGCTCGGACCCATGTCCCCTGCCTTGGCAGGTGGATTCTTAACCACTGCGCCACCAGGGAAGTCCCCCCCCCACACCCATTTTTAAACACTGCTTTGTTCCTTGCATTTTTCAACTAATGATATTGTTACATATCACAACATAACAAAGTTTCTCCTTATCTTTTTTTCCTAATTACAGTAGTTTCCATTGCTTGGCTGTATTATTTAGCAGATTCCTATTGATGGGCATTTATAGTGTTTCCAGTCTTTTACTGCTGTCAATAAAGCTTTAGTGGGTAACCTTCTGAAATATTCAGAACATACTGATTTAATAAAGTCCTACACAGCAAAAGAAAATCTAGGATCGTATGTTGCAGTCAGTTGTGTATCTTAAGTCTCCTTTAATCTGGATAATTACTCAGTCTTTCTTTGCATTTCATCATGTGGAGGGGTTTTTTTTTTAAACATCTTTATTGGAGTATAATTGCTTTACAATGGTTTGTTAGTTTCTGCTTTATGACAAAGTGAATCAGCTATACATATACATATATCCCCATATCTATGTGGAGGTTTTTGAAAAGTATAGGACACTTACTTTGCAGAAAGCTTCTCAACTTGGATTTGTCTGGTGTTGGCTTATAATTAGGTTTAGGTTATTCACTTTGGTAGGAAAACCACAGAAGTGATGTTGTGCTCTTAAGTGCATCACACCAGGAGGGGCATACAGTTAATTAGACCCATTACTGGCTACTTAAACTTTGATCCTTTGGTTAGGTGGTATCTGCCAGGTTTCTCCACTGAAAGTTACTATATTTCCTTTTGTAATTAATAAACAACTTGTGCTGAGATACTTTGAGACTATGTAAATATTCAGTTACTCCTCAAACTTTCCTACACTGGCATCCATTGACAGTCCTTGCATGATTTCGTTATTAATCTGATGGATGCCAAATGGTGAATTTCTAATTCTGTCCTTTCTTCCACATTGATAGTTGGCTTTCTTCTTTAAGGAAGAGATTTCTCATCCATCCACCCACCTTACTATGGATTCCTACATTATTGAGCGGGTTGTAATCCGATCATTATTTTGTTGCTCAGATTGTTCCAGATTTGGGTACCGGGAGGCCCATACAAGCTCTTCCTTTTAACATGTCCCCCTCATTCTTTGAGTACATCCTTATTTTGGGGGCACAGCAATATGTCCATGTTTATCTTGCCCAGGCTTCAAATTGGCCATTTCTCCCAGGAGCTCTGGGTTCTTTGAGTGGGGAATATTTAGAAATCAAGATCTACTTGCTGGGTGTGTTCATGTTACTGCTTTTAGGCCCTCAGGCTGACAAAAAAGCTGTCTCGTTTAGGCTGCCCATTAAATCTAAATTTCAGATAGACAACAAATACTTTTTAAAATATAAATATGACATTTATCTGAAATTCAAATAACTTCTGTCCTGTATTTTATCTGGCAACACTAATCTACCTGTCTGTATATATTAAGACCCTGTGGATTTTGACTTAACACCTGTTATTCCTAACCAATACTGCAGGGTTGGTTTTATTCTTCTTCCCTTATTTGTAACTTTCCTCTCCGGAGCTTGATTCCCTTCATCCTCAGTATACATGTACTTATTTGTTCAACTGCAGAATGCACAGAAAGTTTCAGAATTGTTAACCCATGTATCTTTGAAAAGGAAGCTATTAAATTAAAGTTTGTTGGTTGTTCCTTATGTCTTTATCCTGACATTAATAAACTTGCTAATGATCAAGTTCAAGTTACTTGGGTCAGTGCCCCACCCTCTTCCTTTCAGTGTATGTTACTCAGTTGAAATATGTTATTGTTTGTGTTGAATGTAGGGTTCCCTCCAGCCTTACTGATTTGTGTGTAACATTCACATGGCCCCCAAATTCAGCAGTGTATGGAACGGTATATTCAGGAAAATGTCCAACGCTTCTTTTTTTAAAAAAATCTTAATCCTACTCATGTTCTACAGGTAACCAGTTTCACTAGTCTCTGATTTATCCTTTTGGTGTTTTTCTTTTTTATATACTGTTATTTTTTTATTTTTTATTTTTTATTTTTCAGTACGCGGGCCTCTCACTGTTGTGGCCTCTCCCGTTGCGGGGCACAGGCTCCGGACGT
>NC_041216.1:17750253-17793973 GCF_002837175.3 Physeter macrocephalus
CGCGGCATGTGGGATCTTCCCGGACCGGGGCACGAACCCGTGTCCCCTGCATCGGCAGGTGGACTCTCAACCACTGCGCCACCAGGGAAGCCCCAATATACTGTTATTTTTTTATTGAAGTGTTGATTTACAATGTTGTGTTAATTACTGTACAGCAAAGTGATTCAGTTATACACACGCATAAATACATTTGTGTTTTTCTTTTTGCTCAAATGAGCAGATACATGTGTATTTTATTTCCCCATCTTTCTTAACATAAAAAATGTCATGCTGTAGATAACTCTCTTGCACTTTGCTTTTTGCTCATTAATATATCCTAGAAATTACATCAGTTCACAGAGATCATCATGTGTTTTTCCTGTCACAGTTGTGTGGTACTCCATTGTGTGGATGTACCATATTCTCTATTTTTTTTTTTTTTTTTGCGGTACGTGGGCCTCTCACTGTTGTGGCCTCTCCCGTTGCGGAGCACAGGCTCCGGACGCGCAGGCTCAGCGGCCATGGCTTACGGGCCTAGCCGCTCCGCGGCATGTGGGATCTTCCCGGACCGGGGCACGAACCCGTGTCCCCTGCATTGGCAGGAGGACTCTCAACCACTCTCAGCCACCAGGGAAGCCCCATATTCCCTATGTTTGGTAATTTGGGTTGTTTCCAGTATTTTGCAATCACAGTGCTGTAATGAATAACCTAGTGTATGTGTTTTTGCACTTTTGGAGGTCCATCCTCAGGATGAATTCTTAGAAGTGAAATGGATAGGTCAAAAAGTAGGTGTGTATGTAGATTTGTTAGCAATTGCAAAATTCCCTTCTGTAAGAGTCCTACCAGTTGGCATTCTCATCAGCAGTAGATGAGTTCTGTTTCCCCACAGCCTCACAAACTGGGTGTGGTATTATGCTTTCTCAGTTTTGCTAATCTAATAGATGAGAAATAGAATTTTAAAAATTGTATCATTATAGTTTTGATTTGCATATTTCTTTACCATGGAACTGTGTTATTTTTGAATCATACAATATTTTTTCATAGACGAAACTGCAAAGGAAATCCGAATTGCTTGGTTGGGATTGGTGAGCACATTTGGTTAGGAGAAATAGATGAAAATAGTTTTCATAACATTGACGACCCCAACTGTGAGAGGAGAAAAAAGGTAAGCCCTCATTTTTTAAGAGATTTCTATATGGCATTCTTGTGTGTTTTATTTTGTTATGATCAGAAACCATTACTGATTTCAGGTAACCTAAGCAGCTTTAAGATCAGTAGTGGAATTTAAGACTCTAAACCACTTGAATTGGAACAGTTCTTAATGGTATGCTTTAAAACAGGTAGCTATGTAATCCAGTAAGCCTTTAAATAATAGTTTTAGTTCAATGCTGATTCTGTGTTTGCTTTAACGTCGCATGTTTTATTTTGAGCTCTTTTTAAGTCTCTTTAAAGGAGGTGGTAAATCCAGGGAACAAGCTCCCGTAATGATATTACTTTGCTTTCTTGGGCTTGTAGTTTTACATATTATACATACAACAGAAGTTTTACCTTTTTTTTAATGGTAATACACATTAATACTTTCTAACGATAAAGGCTGGCGTTTACAAAATAGTCACCTGTATAGGTATTTTCTCTCTTAAAAAGAATGATTCTCTGTAAGTTCAGGAATTCTCAGCCTTATCTTTGGAAAAAATTGGAACTAACTCCCTCCATCCCCCCATCTCCCAGATCTATAGGATAAAAAGGAACTTTTCTGGAAGTTTCACTCTGTCATTCTACTGAATGCTGGGCTCTTAGGAATATAGCAAATGAAAAACCTATGTACACATGTTTAAAATTGATGTTTCCTAGAGCCAACTGTTCTCTAAGCTTAGATTTAAGTGGCTGGAGAAGACTAGAGATACTGTCCTAAGTCTTTCCCACTCCCATAGTCAACCCAAATGGGGCTTTCATGATAATTATGCCCTAACCTTTCCTGAGAGAGGCTCACAGGGTTTAGTGGTTGAGGCAGTTTAACACATTTTTAATCAAATTAAAAAAATACTTCTCATAATTTTTTTATTTAAGGGGAAACTGGTTTTATAATTGTAAATTTTGTGTTTTTGTAGAACTCATTTGTGGGCCTCACTAACCTTGGAGCTACTTGTTATGTCAACACATTTCTTCAAGTGTGGTTTCTTAACCTGGAGCTTCGGCAGGCGCTCTACTTATGTCCAAGCACCTGTAGTGACTACATGATGGGAGATGGTATTCAAGAAGAGAAAGGTGAGTGGGGATGGGTATGGGGAGGGCTTACTGCTGAGCTTATTGCTAGCTAGACCACTTTGAACCAATCATATAGAGGAAACTTCAACTACAGTTTCCCTCTGTAATACACTGATTGCAGTCCATTAAATTCTAGTGATTGAGAGAAATCAGTCAGTAAAGCAGACAAGGTTACTCTTTTGCCTAGTTTGAGAGACTTAATAAATAAACACTTCAGTGTACCCACAGCCTTTTGTCTTGATTCCCTAATAGGCTGATTTACAAAATACCCTCTAAAATTAAGATTAAATTAACCAGCCTTGGCAAAGCAAGCTACTAATATGTGACTACACTCATTGCAAATTTAGAAATCAGTTTCAAACTGTTCTAGTGGAATTATTTAGTTTTTTAATGCATAATATGTGGATTGTTATTCCTAATTGATATTTCTATTTAGAGATTATTCTCTTTGAGATGGAACTTCCATGGAATGACCAGCTTTTTCTTCTTCTCAAAGCTGGGGTATAGAGGGAAGTGAGTATAAGATTACACAGGTCTAGGAGCTCCAGGTTGGAAACCTTTGACTCTTGTTCTCATTTGTAAATCCTGTGCTGTCTTTTATGTGATCTGATTTGGGCACACAGCTCATGTCTTTGGCTCTGAGAGAGAAAAGATAGGGTTCCTAAGCCCCACATCTTCCTTCTTGCTGCTCTTTAGATAATGGTAATACTTTTGGTACTTGTTAACAGTTCAAAACAGTGCTTAAAAATTCTTAAGTTTGTTTCCCCAAAGCTTTATTCCTATAGTTCTGAATATTTAAATCTAGATTAATAGTATAGAAGGTATTGATATTTAAAGAATTAGTGTTATGTAAAGGATGAGTAATGGGAAATGGATCATTTTTAAGTTTTAGCATTGTTTTTGCTGAAGTATAAATTTACCAATGAGAAGATAGCTAAATAACAAGTGGAAACTAAAAGTCTATTTTGTAAAATGATGTACTATGGCCGCCTTTGGGTATTGTGGTTTTAATATGTATCTTCAAGAGATGTGTTTTTTGTTTTGTTTTGTTTTTTAAATTTCTAAACACTTAGATTTTACTATTTCACCAAAGTCCTTAACCTTCTTCTCGGATAAGAGTGTGCATTTCTGGTGCTGTTAGCAGACACAGTGCAGTGTAGTGAGAAGGGTTTGTGTTGGAAATGATGGGACTTGAGTTCTAGTCCCAGCTCCGCCACTCCCTTATTTTACAGATAGGAAAACCAGCAGAGGATAAGTTATTTAAGATCTCATGTAGTATCTAACCTGTAAAATAAGAAAGTTGGAGTAGCTACAAACTTACTTGAAGGGCTTTTAACATCCTGTAAAGCCCCTGCACCCCAGGAAGTAAGATTTTTATCTTTATTTTACAAATGAACTATTGACTTCCTTGTCATAATTGGTGAGTCACAATTGGTAGTAAAGAGATAAACCATTCAGACCAATCAGGAGACATACTACACAACGATTTGAACTGACAAAAAATTATTAATAGGAAATTAGAGTAATAGGGGAATTGGTTAGTAAGAATTAAAGAGGACTTGAAAAAACACAGATATAGCAGATAGGGGAGCAGCCACTACCCCAAGGGCTGAGAAAGAATACAGAAGGAGGAGTCCCACACCCCCACTGACCAGGCCTGAGAGCCAGACCTCACTGGAGAAAGCACTGCCTGCCCGAGCTCACTGGATGGCCCAGAAGGTGCTGAGATGCCTCAGTGGGTTTCCTTGCTGGAAACTGTCCTCAGGGAGGTACTGGACCTTGGAATCTCTTGCAGAGAGTGTCCAGGAGGTCATTCACAGGGTGGTCATTCAGGAGGAAATGCCTCACAAGAGGCATCCCACTGAAGCTACCAGAGGAGGTGCCGGGAGAAGCTGCTGGCCACTGCTGGCTGAGGGAGCCCGCAGAGCCTGGTGAGACACACAGTGGAGCCCTGGAGCGCTCTCTACTGACAAGACTCAACTTTACACTAGCTGGCAAAGGAGGAATCTTTGCAGAGCTCATCTCTGTTAGCACAGAGCAAGCAAAGAAGGGTGGATTTGGAGCTGAGAGGCAATTAATCCATAACTGGCACAGAAGAGAATACACAAATCTTTTAGGGCTCTTGAGATTCATGCTTCCTATTTGCATACCTTCTCTGAACTCACTAAAACTTGAAACTAAATTTTAAGATTTTTAACAGTAACTTGTTATATTGTTCATTCAAGTTTGAATCAGTGTGCTTGAGATTGCTGTCATTTGCTCTGTTTGTGGCAAGTTCACATTAATGAGATTATATTAAAGTATTTGGCCATTTAATGCAAATAGTAAATATAATGTATGGTTTTTATTACTGGATTGGATGTTTCGGTGTGATTTGACACTCTAGAAGCCATAGTCATGATTGCTATTGTTGTTGTACCATATGTGTAGCCTCTTGGCCTTTAGGGGATGCATATAGACTGCCATGGCTGCCTCATGACTTCCAAAAGATGTGATTACTGATTTCTTTTAAAGTTTTAAAATTATTAATAAAAGATTATTATAGTTTGGATATAAGGGTGTTTAATTATAATTATGTTCTCATGTGAAGAGGAGTACATATTTTTAAAAAGTAGCAGTTTTTAAAAGAACAAACATTTCTTTAATAGATTATGAGCCTCAAACAATTTGTGAGCATCTCCAGTACTTATTTGCCTTGTTGCAAAACAGTAATAGGCGATACATTGATCCATCGGGATTTGTTAAAGCTTTGGGCTTGGACACAGGGCAGCAGCAGGTAAGAACCTTTTATTTTTTTAAATATAAAAAGCATTCCTTACAATCTTTATAGAAAGAAATGAAGAAATTTTTTAAAATAAATTTTTTTCTATTTTATTTACTGTTCAGTATATTATACATTTTCCTTGATCTCTTTTCTGAAAATCCATATGTGGGCACAAACTGATCCAGCATAGCTCTAGTCCTTGTTCCAAAATGCTAAGTTCAAAGTACAGAGTTTCTGGGTTATTTTAGTTATTACTATTTGTAACAGAAATTGAAAAGCAAGGTATGATTTTTTTTTTTCTTTTTATTAACCCAAACCTGTATTGTAGGATGCCCAAGAATTTTCAAAGCTCTTTATGTCTCTTTTGGAAGATACTTTGTCTAAACAAAAGAATCCCGATGTGAGGAACATTGTGCAACAGCAGTTCTGTGGGGAATATGCTTATGTAACTGTGTAAGTGTGTTTCCACTTTTTCATCATACATTTTATTCTAAGGCAGTTGCTTCTGTGTCTTCTAGTTCACTTCCAGGTTATGGATTTAGTGGCCTATCATGGGACCTGAAGTATTTATAGTAATACCTTTCCATGGGAACATGTAAACAACTGACTAGATAATTACAGTTGAACCCATCCAGGTGTTGGGAGCTGTGTCTGGTTGAGCTCTTGCTGTTTATTTCATGGCTGTGGTCTGGGCTGAAAGCGTGAGATTGGAGCCTGCTGGAGTGCTAAAAGTAAAACAACTCTTAAACTTTTTCCTAAGCATAAAATGCATGACCTCATCAATCACTTTGTTTTTATTTTTTGAATATACATAGTGTAGATAATTTCTATGACAGAATTAAGGTAATAAATGCTTCTTTGTGTATTTCCAGGATGTAGTACAGTAGAACGTTATTGCTTTTCCCGCTCTGATCTTAATTTTATCATTCTGCTTTATTATAGGTGCAATCAGTGTGGCAGAGAATCTAAGCTTTTATCAAAGTTTTATGAACTGGAGTTAAATATCCAAGGCCACAAACAGTTAACAGATTGTATCTCAGAATTTTTGAAGGTATTCAGATTTTGGCGTATATGTTGTTTCTGCTCATTAACACTATTCTGAATGTCTTTGATTTTATGAATAAATTCATTATTTCAACATTTTCTACATATGAGTGTCTCTGTTTATGTAATGATGTAGAAGAAACTTTGTAAATTATAAAGTATTGAAGTAGGCTGCATTTAAAATAATTTTTGACTATTTCAGTTTATTTTATATGTAGAGTTATGTATGTGCAAAAACTCGTGTGATTGGGGTGTAACAGAGTAAGAAAATGTAAGTGATGTTACCATAAGGTTAATTTACTTTTTCATTTAATGAGAACTAGAAAGTGTTGAATGCAAATATTTTTTTACATCAAATATGGCCATTCTTCAGCCTCTCCACTCCATATCTGTGTGTGTGTGTGTGTGTGTGTGTGTGTGTGTGTGTGTGTGTTTATTTCGGCCACACCAGGTGGCATGCGGGATCTTAGTTCCCCAACCAGGGATTGAACCCATGCACCATGAATTGGGAGCGCGGATCCTTAACCACTGGACAGCCAGGGAAGTCCCTCTTTGTATATTTAGATTTATGCAGAGACAGGGAAATGGTTCCCCTTTGTTCGGAGTGGAAAAATTGCTAAGAGGCAGCCTTTGTTATCATGTAGGAACAGACACATAGCATGGTATTGATAGGTGTGCTTATTATATAGCTTCCTTTCTTGAAATAATTTTGTACTTTTCCTCCTCCTTTAGCACAACCATTAGCGTGCTTGAAGTTCTCATTTATTGGGTTCATTCAGCTAAATATTGAGTGCTTACGTGTTCAGGCAGTGTTTCAGCTGTTGGGAATAACCATATGGAACAAAACAGACATTTTTGCCTTTAAGAAGCTTATAGTGATAGTGGTATGGGGACCAGTGACGGACAATAAAATAAATGGAAGTAAAACATCTAGTGTGTCAACTGTAATAAGGGCTATGGAGAAAACTAAAGCAGGGAAGGGGCATGGAGAATGTGGAGTGTGATTGGAAGTGGAGTAGTGAGTCATCCAAGAACTGGGGAGAAGAGTGTCTGGGGCAGATGAAATAGCAAGTGTAGAGCATGAGACAAGAATGTGCCTGGTGGTTTGAGGAGTAGCAGGGAGGTCAGTGTGGTTGAAACATAGGGAGGATGATAGAAGATGACATTGTGGATGTAACTAAGGACCATATCAGACAGGGCCTGGTAGACCTTTGTTGGAAATCTGACTCTGAGTGAGATGAGATACCATGTAGGGCTGTATGCGTAGGAGTGATGTAATCTGTTTCAACAGGATAACTCTGGTTGCTGTCTTGAGAATAGGCTGATGGTGGGGCAAGGGCAGACAGAAGGAGTTAGTTGATGGTGGCTTGGACAAAGGGTTAGCTGGAGAGGTGATAATCAGTGTTTGGATTTTTCAAAGTAGAGCTGATAAAATTGTAGATTGGATATGGAGAAAAAGAGAGGAGTCAGGGATTACTAAGGTTTTGTCCTGAGCAACTGGAAGAATAAAGTTGGCATAACTAAGATGTGAAGGAGTGTGGGAAGAGCAGGTTTGGCAGAGGAATTAGGAATTTGCAGTGGGCCATGTTAGGTTTGATAGGTATAGTTCAGGGGAGAAGTCCGGGCTTGATCAAATCACCAAGGGCATGAGAGAGACGAAGACCAAGGACTGAACCCTGGGGCATTCAAACATTAAGAGATCAGAGAGACAGGGGAGCAGCTAGTCAAAGATGCTGAGGGGGATGTGAGTTGAGTAAATAGGTGAGTGTGGCTTCCTGGATCAAATGAATAAAGTGTTGGTACTAGTATTGTATTACTGTATTTATTGTCTTGTAGTGTAATCTGTATCAAAAGCTGTTATAGAAACATAAAGGAAGTTGAGGTCTATCCCAATGGAACTTTTTCTGTAAACCTACAGCATTGGAAACGCCTCATAGAGTAACTATGTGGTTTCCTTTACTCCTAGAACTACCTGTTATATCTGTGGGAAAGAACTAACTGTAAGACAGAGCTGCCAAGTAAACTGTGAAAAACCTAACAGTCAAACTTTTTTTTTTTGTCTTAGATATTGGCATATCCCAACAATCTGTACTGTTGTAGGGTGTGATAGCTTAGGAATGAGTATGATTTGAACTTAATACAATTTTAGAGGGTGTCAAAGTCAGAACCAGGCAGATCCATCTCCTGACCTAAACATGGTCCTACAGTAAATTGCTTGAGGAAACTGGATCCCAAAGGTTACAGGTGGGGAATTTTGAAGTGTGTCCGTATTCCATTGGCGATCAAAGAAGCCCCACTAAAAGAATTGTGGACTGACTGACATGACAGCTGTGGATTGAGCAAAACTTCTTTTTGAAAGGGCTATCTTATCTTGAAGATTATGACTTTGGAGATTATCACTAAAATAATCACTAAGGTGATTGGCAGTGGAAAGAATCAGAACATGTGGAATTCCTTAAAAATTTATTGACTTAAATAATTTTGCCTACGTTACACATAATAAAAAAAAACCCTGGGCTTCCCTGGTGGCGCAGTGGTTGGGAGTCCGCCTGCCGATGCGGGGGGTGCGGGTTCGTGCCCCGGTCCGGGGGAATCCCGCGTGCTGCCGAGCGGCTGGGCCGGTGGGCCATGGCAACGGGAGAGGCCGCAGCGGTGAGAGGCCCGCGTACCGCAAAACAAACAAACAAACGAAAAACCCTTTACACTTTGTGCAGAAAGTCAGCATTAAAAAAAAAAAGAAACATAAAGGAAAAATTTAAAAAGAAACCACCATTAGCTCTAACATTGCGTTTTTCTGCACTCTTAGTTTTGTGTCATGAATGTGGTTCAGTAACTTTAACTGTTTGTGTGTTTGAAATTTGTATATATAATTTCATATTCATTGCCCAGATGTAGTTTCCGCCCATTTTCACTGTTTTAAAATTAATTTTGCCGCATCAAAGTACCTATGATTTTATTTATTTATTTATTTATTTATTTATTTATTTTTGGCTGCGTTGGGTCTTCGTTGCTGCGCGCGGGCTTTCTCTAGTTGCGGTGAGCAGGGGCTACTCTTCGTTGCGGTGCGCGGGCACGGGCTTCTTATTGCGGTGGCTTCTCTTGTTGCAGAGCACGGGCTCTAGGTGCACAGGCTTCAGTAGTTGTGGCTCGCGCGTTCTAGCGCGCAGGCTCAGTAGTTGTGGCGCACAGGCTTAGTTGCTCCACGGCATGTGAGATCTTCCCAGACCAGGGCTCGAACCCGTGTTCCCTACATTGGCAGGCGGATTCTTAACCACTGTGCCACCAGGGAAGCCTCTTATGATTTATTTTCGAAACCTACTTCCTTACAATTCCCAGAATTGGGATTATCAGGAGAAAAGATCTAAAGCCAAGTATTTTTAAAATCATACATTTTGGAAAGAGAAACATCAGTTTTAAATCATTGTATACAAATTAATAATGTCACTGCTAAGCTAATACCATCTTATGTGTCCTTCATTATTTATAATAAGTTGATCTTAAAGAGCTTGAATAGAAGCTATTAACTAAAATGAAATTATAATTTGCATCGTAGGGTTGATCACTTAATAAAAGCTTTTTTTTAAAATTTTTAAACTAATGTGTCTTATTCCTGATCAGGAAGAAAAATTAGAAGGAGACAATCGATACTTTTGTGAAAACTGTCAAAGCAAACAGAATGCAACAAGGAAGATCCGACTCCTTAGTCTTCCTTGTACTCTGAACTTACAGCTAATGCGTTTTGTCTTTGACAGGTAAATATGTGCATGTCGTAGTGTTTGTTGCTCATTGTGGACTAGTATGTACAGATTTTACCATAGATAAGATAGTAAAATGCTTATAATTTGAAAGTCAAGATTTGGGGATGAAAGTTACAGCCTGTCATAATTAAGAACTAGAAAAATAGAGAATCCTTATTTTTTAATCTGAAAAATTATTAAAAACTGCCAAGCAAAAGCAGACGTTTAGGTAGGAACTGAATTTCCTTGACATTCTGTATTATTGTATAAGGGACTCGAGTAAATTTTCTACTCACTACAGTACGTCCCCCATTCCCATGGAGATAGATCAGGCAATTTTTTTTCGCATGTGCATTTCTTCTGTAAAGCAGGAACATGTATGGTTTCCTTTGTAATAAAATTAAAACTTCTGGAAATGTACTGTTTGGAATTAGCACTTTAAATTCATACCTTTTAGGTTGTTGATTATTTATTGCCCAATTCTAAAACAGTATTATGTTTTGAGCAAGATTGCTAAATGAAATCTACCTAGCTGCTATCCAGTTTATTAAAATAACCAGTAGAGCTTATACAGTGTTTTATGGTTGTTTTAAATATAAATATAATTAGCTTTCTTCTTGGTTAGGCAAACTGGACATAAGAAAAAGCTGAATACCTACATTGGCTTCTCAGAAATTTTGGATATGGAGCCTTATGTGGAACACAAAGGTAATATTTTTACCAAGCAGTGATAATTATAATGCTCAGAGACGAACTTGTGATCTACTTGTGTTGAGTACAGAGTAGCATTTTACTACTAAATTTTATTTGCTAATCTTTGAGAACAAAGGCATATTAGGTGAGCCGATATGTTACTTTCATTTTCTATGAGTGAGTACATAACAAAGATTAGATGGTTCATGGATGTATATTGGGGTTGGCCAAAATGTTCGTTCACGGGAAAACCCGAACAAACTTTTTGGTCAACCCAGTATATAATTAATGGTATAAAAGAATAAAAAATGAAAAATACTTCGCTGTTCCTGTACTCAAGGCTTGTTACCTTAGCCTCAATACCATATCTGTAATTCCTCGTAAAATTAAGGGTCTCCAAGCTGCCTCCATTCACGTTTTTAAAAAACATTTTATCAAAAACATTAGATGGCCTAGTTCCAATATTTATGCTATAATTATATATATGACCACTGATAAGTTGTAGGATGTTACGACAGAGTCTCTAATAACTTACTCTTCTTTTTCTTTTGGTAGTCTTCATCTTACCAAACAGGATGATTCTTGTTAGAGAAAAGAAACATCTTGCCCTTTGTTTTTCCTGCCCTTACTGGACAGACCATTTTACTTCTCTTTTAAGATTGACCTTAATGTTTGTGAAATTTTTAATACAGAAATTATATCATAAACTCTGTCTCCATAAAAGGGTTCTGGTGGCAGCTTATAAATGGAAGCAAGCCATAAAATAACACCTTCAACAGAAATGATTGGGGAGGTTGGGGGAAGTGATGTGGTGAATATTTAAGCCTTAAAATGTATGGTGCTCTCTAATCAGTACTGGAGTTTAAAATTTACACCTGTGGAAGAAGGAAAGTACTGTAGACACTGCTGCTGGACTTTGTTACTATTATATTTGGCTGAATGAATAAACTTAGCAGTAGTTCACTTTACATAGTAGTTTGCTTCCTGCCTCCTTTGTTTAGGTAATTATTTGAAATTAGAAAAGCCTGATGGCTTAGTGGTTTCTCGGGGTCAGAAACTTAGGAGATGTAAAAGTATTCCTTTCCTTTTTTTTTTTTTTTGGGGGGTGCGCCGTGTGGCTTGCAGGATCTTAGTTCCCCGACCAGGGATTGAACCCCAGGCCACTGCAGGGAAAGCATCCAGTCCTAACCCTGGACCGCCAGGGAATTCCCAAACTATTCTTTTCCTTGACTCCAGTGTATGATTTTGAATAGTTCTTATTGTTATTCAATTTATTATATATTTGTCCAATTTATACTGTAAAGAAAACCTTTGACCATAATAGGTCAAAAAAGCTGTATATATAATTTTAGTATGTTGGATTACTAAGTAATTTTTAATTAGAGAAATAAAAATTCTTATTTTAGAATTGTTAGCTATGACTGGTAAAATTAATCCAGTAGTTTGTAGTTATAGACCTGTTCATACCCTTTTATAATGTTTGTTATACAAATGTATTACCCCATATAGGTAGAATACTAGAAACTAACTTGTTGTAATTGCACAGGGTTCATTCTAGATAATTAGGAAAATTCAGAAAGCATAAAGAAGAGTTATAAATAAGAGCCACTTGTAATTCTGTCACCCAGATAACCAGTATTTATATTTTCCTAAATTCTTATTCATGTGTGTCTGTCTACACACACATATCCACAAAGTGCAAAAGATAGATCTGAAAGATGATCTATTTTTTAAAGGAGAATTCATTTGCTTCTTTAAATAGTGAACCTGCAGATACACAGAGATATGTAGACAGAGGGATTCTCATACCTTGAACATTTAGCAGCTTACCCTCTAACTCAACTCCTGCCATATTTCTTGAGGATTTTAATATCCCTGTAGACCATTTTAAGAGTCTGAATAAAATTCATAGAATTTTAGAAGAAGCCAATTACATTTAAAGATTTTTGTTGATGTGGATCATTTTTGAAGTCTTTATTGAATTTGTTACAATATTGCTTGTTTTATGTTTCGGTTCCTTGGCCACGAGGCACGTGGGGTCTTAGCTCCCCACCAAGGATCGAACCCGCACCTGCACCCCCTGCATTGGAAGGCGAAGTCTTAACCACTGGACTGCCAGGGAAGTCCCAGAAACCAATTACATTTAAATGTAGTTATCAAAATACTGAGACAAATTGTAATACAGTAATATAGGTGCAAACCAAAGAACAGGTTCCAGTGGCCAAAACCACTGTAATTCTTAAGTTGATGAGTATAATAAATCAATAAGTATAAAATCAGGTTATCTGCAACAATGGTAATGTGATAATGAAAACCGTGATGTCTATTGATAATAGAGTCACAGTTACTGCTAACACTTCTGTGGGTTATTGTCTTCATTAATAATTTAGGGAATACTACTAAGTACCACTGTTGTAGACAGTCTTCAGCTGACCTCATTAACAACTTCTCTCCTTCAGTGATTTTGTCTTTCACTCTGCCTCAGTCCTCCTGAGGGTCATAAGCTACCTTGTTCTTCCATAGTTTAAATTTCATACATCTTATTCCATCCTATTTTTCCTCCTCTTCTTAAAATTATAAAATGTAACACATTCATCGAAGTTAAAATACAAAAATGTATGGCTCAGAGAATTATCACAAAGTGAATATTTTCATGAGTACCCCCCAGGTCAAGAAAAAACATTCCCAACACTCCAAAGATTCCTGTGTGCCCCGCCCAGTTGCAATCTCCTTCCTCCTGAAATATAGCCAGTAATCTGACTTACATGGCAATGACTTTTTAATTTTTTTGCTTTAGCGTTTTACCGTGTAAGCTTGGACCCCTAAACATTATAGTTTAGTTTACCCTTTTGCCTCCTGGGATATAGCCAGGCGAAATCTAACCCATCATTAAATCTTAATCTGCCTCCTCTGCTCCTTCATCTGGGCCATTGATCGCTGGAGAATAACACCACAGGTGTGTCTGTCTGTCTTCTTAACCTTTTTATTTTGGAGAATTTCAAATTTATATGAGAAAATCCAATCTGATAGTTTTGATCTTTTAACTGAATCAGTTCATCTATTTACACTCCTAATTCCTCTAATTCAAATTTACATCACTTTTTATAGTTCCCTGTCACTTGCATATATTTTCAAGTTTCTCATTTCTCTAAACATAGAAAGCCCAGTTTTATAATCCATGACTGACATTGGTGGAATATTATTCAGGTTTATTTTTGCTGTCTGATTTGGTTATTTTAATGTTGCCATGTCTTCCGTACCTAGCTGTCTCTCGAAAATTTTTATTTTATTTTTTTGCCGCACTGCATAGCATGTGGGATCTTGTTCCCTCACCAGGGATCGAACCTGCGCCCCCTGCAGTGGAAGTGCAGAGTCTTAACCACTGGACTGCCAGGGAAGTCCCTGGAAAATTTTTTTACAGGGATTCACTTAGGGCTGGGATAAAGCCACCTCCTTCAGAGAGACCTCAGGTTTCTTTCTGCCAGGCACCTGGGGTCCCTACTAGTTAGGTATCATCACAGATCAAGTTCGCTGCTTGAGGTTCCCTTGCTCACTCACGCTATAGGAACCCGGCCAATTTAACACTATGACATTTCCCCCATTCTCTTCCTGTTGCTCTGCTCAGGGTTAAGGAGTTTTCTTTAGGTTCCCTGAGGTTGGGGAGTGGAAAGGTTGTTTCTTCCCTGAGACTGGGAGTGGAGAGGTTGTTTCTCGTTCACTTTTTCCATGAAGTGATTGGGAGAGTGCAGTGTAGTAGAAAGAAGAGTGGGTAGGTGAGTCTAGGTAAGCCCTAAAACATGGAGTGTGGAAGTGCCCACCTGGTGGATACAACCTGGGCTGGGCTGTTTGCTATTACTATTTTGTTCTTTCAGTGATTAACCTGGAAATTATAACATACCTAACTCTTAGAGTTAACAACTTTACCCTCTAAAAACAGTACAAAGACCTCAAACCACTAGGAAATCGATATTCTCCTAAGTTGTTTGTTTTCATATGTGTTTTAGTTCTACCTTAAAAAAAGCTCATAAGGGGTATCCCCTGCCAGGGGCCTGGGTTCGATCCCTAGTTGGGGAAGTAAGCTCCTGCAAGCCGCTTGGTGTGGCCACAGCTGCCAAACACACACACACACACACACACACACACACACACACACACACACACACGCCCTAAGCTCCTGCAAGCCGCTTGGTGTGGCCACAGCTGCCAAACAAACACACATACACACACGCCCTCATAGGATGCCTTATTATCTGTAGAACTATTGGTGTTAGTTTACCTACTTCCTTTGTTTATCATTCCTTTTAATATTCTAGACTTTCCATCTGGAATCACTTTTTAAAATACCGAATTAAGTTTGTAAAAATGCCTTTAGTAAGGGTGTCTTGGTATCAAGTTATTTTCAGCATACTGTCTGGAAGTATCTTTATTTCTTGTTGTGAAATTTACTCTAAGGATTAACAGTTATTTTCACTCAGTACAATTAGAGAGTCTGTTGTCTTAGGGCTTCCTTTGTTGCTGTTGTAAAGTTGGTTGTGGTTTAATTCTTGTTTCTTTATAGGTGACCTGTTTTATTTTGTCTGATTTTGAAGATCTTTTTTTTGTTTGTTTGTTTTTGTTTTGGTGTTTTGCAGTGCCACTGTGACCTGTTTGGGTTGAATTTTAGTGTATTTATCCTCCCTAAAGGATAAATTTCTCAACCATTATGTCTTAAAATTATTTCTCTTTTCCATTCATTCATCTCTCCTGGAATTACATTAGTCATGTATTCAGATTTTAACTTTGCCATCCGTGTCTCCTAACTCTTGCTTTTCCTGCATTCTACATAACTTTTTTCAGGTCTACCTTCGACTTTAATGATTCTCTATTTAGGCAAACCTAATCGCTCTGTTAAAACTTGCATAGAGTTTTTTTGGTTTTTTGTTTGTTTGTTTTTTTGTTTTGCGGTACGTGGGCCTCTCACTGCCGTGGCCTCTCCCATTGTGGAGCACAGGCTCCGGACACGCAGGCTTAGCGGCCGTGGCTCATGTGCCCAGCCGCTCGGTGGCATGCGGGACCCTCCCGGTCCGGGGCATGAACCTGTGTCCCCTGCATCAGCAGGTGGACTCCCAACCACTGCGCCACCAGGGAAGTCCTTGCATAGAGTTTTGACTTTCAGTTATTGTAATTTTCATTTCTAGAAGCTTGATTTGGTTCTGTATCACATCTTACTTTCATTTTTTATAATCTCTTATTCCTTACTTTCAGTTTTTATTCTATCATTTATTTCTTTAAACATAATGTTCTACTTATTTTTACTTTTTCCAGTAACTGAGATGAAAAACTTCATGGGTTTTTTATCTGTTGTTTCCTGCCTCTCAGTTATAGTGACTTGTGTCCTTTGTGTTTTGTGTTGTGTTGTGTGTGTTTATGTGTATGTTGGACTGAATTCATATTCCTTAGAACTGTCACTCATTCTAGGACCACATCAAACTAAACTCTTGGCTTGAGGTTTCTCTGTCTTCCTAGGTATTTATGAATGCTTGGCTGAAATATTTATGAGGGCTAGATTCTTAAAAACTTGCAACAGATATTTGTTTTTTTCCTCACCCCAAGAGTCAAAGTATGAGGCAGATAATTTTTTGCTACACACACACACACACACACACACACACACACACACACACACGCCCTAAGCTCCTGCAAGCCGCTTGGTGTGGCCACAGCTGCCAAACAAACACACATACACACACGCCCTCATAGGATGCCTTATTATCTGTAGAACTATTGGTGTTAGTTTACCTACTTCCTTTGTTTATCATTCCTTTTAATATTCTAGACTTTCCATCTGGAATCACTTTTTAAAATACCGAATTAAGTTTGTAAAAATGCCTTTAGTAAGGGTGTCTTGGTATCAAGTTATTTTCAGCATACTGTCTGGAAGTATCTTTATTTCTTGTTGTGAAATTTACTCTAAGGATTAACAGTTATTTTCACTCAGTACAATTAGAGAGTCTGTTGTCTTAGGGCTTCCTTTGTTGCTGTTGTAAAGTTGGTTGTGGTTTAATTCTTGTTTCTTTATAGGTGACCTGTTTTATTTTGTCTGATTTTGAAGATCTTTTTTTTGTTTGTTTTTGTTTTGGTGTTTTGCAGTGCCACTGTGACCTGTTTGGGTTGAATTTTAGTGTATTTATCCTCCCTAAAGGATAAATTTCTCAACCATTATGTCTTAAAATTATTTCTCTTTTCCATTCATTCATCTCTCCTGGAATTACATTAGTCATGTATTCAGATTTTAACTTTGCCATCCGTGTCTCCTAACTCTTGCTTTTCCTGCATTCTACATAACTTTTTTCAGGTCTACCTTCGACTTTAATGATTCTCTATTTAGGCAAACCTAATCGCTCTGTTAAAACTTGCATAGAGTTTTTTTGGTTTTTTGTTTGTTTGTTTTTTTGTTTTGCGGTACGTGGGCCTCTCACTGCCGTGGCCTCTCCCATTGTGGAGCACAGGCTCCGGACACGCAGGCTTAGCGGCCGTGGCTCATGTGCCCAGCCGCTCGGTGGCATGCGGGACCCTCCCGGTCCGGGGCATGAACCTGTGTCCCCTGCATCAGCAGGTGGACTCCCAACCACTGCGCCACCAGGGAAGTCCTTGCATAGAGTTTTGACTTTCAGTTATTGTAATTTTCATTTCTAGAAGCTTGATTTGGTTCTGTATCACATCTTACTTTCATTTTTTATAATCTCTTATTCCTTACTTTCAGTTTTTATTCTATCATTTATTTCTTTAAACATAATGTTCTACTTATTTTTACTTTTTCCAGTAACTGAGATGAAAAACTTCATGGGTTTTTTATCTGTTGTTTCCTGCCTCTCAGTTATAGTGACTTGTGTCCTTTGTGTTTTGTGTTGTGTTGTGTGTGTTTATGTGTATGTTGGACTGAATTCATATTCCTTAGAACTGTCACTCATTCTAGGACCACATCAAACTAAACTCTTGGCTTGAGGTTTCTCTGTCTTCCTAGGTATTTATGAATGCTTGGCTGAAATATTTATGAGGGCTAGATTCTTAAAAACTTGCAACAGATATTTGTTTTTTTCCTCACCCCAAGAGTCAAAGTATGAGGCAGATAATTTTTTGCTACTATTTCCTCTGCAGGGTAGGTTCATTTCTCCTTATTTCTTAAACTGAAGAACCCTAGTTTCATGATGTGAGTCCTCTTCTAGACTCCTTTTAAGGATCTTAGCTTTGATCTCTGGTCCCACAAACCTCTTAAATGTGAAAAAAAACAGTTGAAGTTGATAAAGTTTCACCTAATACTCTCAGGAGGAAATTGGTTTCATTTTCCTTAACCTCTCTAGCTTCTTACCTTCACATAGTATTTGGCTTCTGAGAATTCTTCATTTGTTGCCAGATGATCATTGCATCTTAAAAGATTTTAAAGTATTTTTATCTTAGTATTTTAAATTTATTTTCAGCTGGGGTGGGTTAGATGGGCTTTGCTTCAGGTATTAATCTACATTACCGTGTCCCCCACTGAGCTAGAAGAATGGAAGACTTTGTCATTTCAGTCAACTGCTGTATTCTCCATGCCTAAAACAGAGTCTAGGATGTTTATTATTTGTTGAATGAGTGACTGGCTATACCTTTATGACTTACTTCTTGCAGTTTTAAGGAAATTACAGTGATGAAACAAAGATGTGTGCAAAGATTTTTATGACAAAGGTAATTATTTAATGGCCATAAAATGCTACCAGTTTAAATGTCCAGCAGTGAGGGAGTGGTTCAATATAATGTGGTACTTGTATATAGTCACTATAAATAATTTTCAGAAGAATATTTAATGACGTGGAAAGATGTTAATGATATATTTGTTAGAAAAAAATCTGTTTCAATATTAATAGTGGTTATGTCTGTGTTGTAGGGTTGCTGATGAATTTGTTTTCTAATTTTTATTATTAAAATGTGTAGTAGCAGTGATTGCTTTAAGTACAATTTCCTCCCTATAATTGGTTTAAGTTTAGAATGTTTAAAAGATTTTTTCAAACTTAAAAATATTTTATCTTAAAACGTAAATGTTCGTTCATTTGCTGATATTTTGATGTATGGATAAAGCCTTCTCTTCTTGCATAAACCATGTGCGTAGTAGATAGGCTGTGATATGTAGGTTTTGTTTATTTATTTATTTTAATTTATTTATTTTATTTATTATTTATTTTTGGCTGCGTTGGGTCCCCGTTGCTGCGTGCAGGCTTTCTCTAGTTGCTGCATGCGGGGGCTACTCTTGTTGAGGAGCACGGGCTCTAGGCGCGCGGGCTTCAGTAGTTGTGGTATGCGACTTCGGTAGTTGTGGCTCGCGGGCTCTCGAGAGCAGGCTCAGTAGTTGTGGCGCACAGGCTTCATTGCTCCACAGGATGTGGGGTCTTCCCGTAGCAGGGATCGAACCCGTGTCCCCTGCATTGGCAGGCGGACTCCCAACCACTGCGCCACCAGGGAAGCCCCGGTTTTGTTTATTTAAAGTGGAATAGTTAATAAGTTAAAATACTTATAAAGAAATCTGAGTGCAGAATCCAGTCTAGATTTTTTTATTTCTTTCTCAGTATTTTCTATTTGTCTTGTCTACACCGATTTTTTTTCCCCCCTCTTTTGGCCGTGCCACGAGGCTTGTGGGATCTTAGTTCCCTGACGAGGGATCAAACCCACGTCATCGGCATTGAAAGCACCGAGTCCTAACCACTGGACCACCAGTGAATTCCCTTGTCTACACCTATTTTGAAAGCAATTTTCCTTAATGACTTATCTCCAATTTTTTTTTTTTTTTTTTTTTTTGCGGTACGCGGGCCTCTCACTGCTGTGGCCTCTCCCATCGCGGAGCACAGGCTCCAGACGCGCAGGCTCAGCAGCCATGGCCCACGGGCCCAGCCACTCCGCGGCACATGGGATCCCCCCAGACCGGGGCACAAACCCATGTCCCCTGCATCGGCAGGCGGACTCCCAACCGCTGCACCACCAGGGAAGCCCATATCTCCAATTTTTAAAAAACATTTTTCTTTTTTCTAGAAACAATAGCTTTTTAGTTTTGCACTCAAATCTTATTAGTTTGTGTATAGTTAATTTTTGTAATAAGTTGGAAAATATGAACAACTGATTCTTGGTAAGCATATGGCTCAGCCTGTTAATGCAGAAGGGAAAGTGTACTACAGAATAGCTTCATAACCCTGAGTGCCCAGAATGCCGTAGCTTTCCATGTATATTTTGCAGAAGGAATGGAGAGTTGGTACAGTGAGCTGCTCAAAACAATGCCTGCTACATTATTTTATGAGACTAAATTCTTTAAATCTTAGGTGACATATTTTGAACTCTTGTCAGATGCATAAAGAATTGTAATCATTACAATTCAGGCTCAGGATATAAGAAGAAATAATGTTATCCAAAAATTTCTTTCATTTTTCCCCTTTCTCCTTCCCTAGGTGGGTCCTATGTGTATGAACTCAGTGCAGTCCTCATACACAGAGGAGTGAGTGCTTATTCCGGTCACTACATTGCCCATGTGAAAGATCCACAGTCTGGTGAATGGTATAAGTTTAATGACGAAGACATAGAAAAGATGGAGGGGAAGAAATTACAACTAGGGATTGAGGAAGATCTAGGTAAAACCTTTAAGTTGTGAGTGCCCTTTTAAAATATAATTTTTTTTTTTTTACCAGAAATGTTTGTGATAAATTATTATGGCCCAAGATTGTTATGGACTATCAAGGCTATTTGCATTTCTTAAACACATGAAATCTCTGAACATCTTTTATAGCAATGCTTGAATTTTTTTTTTAAAAATGATTTTGCTCCAGAGATGGTTTCCATAATGTCATGTTTTCAGTACAGTTTGAAGGCACAAATTTAATTTTCAATTAACAGGTTAATTGTGGGCAGCTAGGGAAGAGGATGGTGAGTATTAAGCTAAAAATTATGAGTAGTAGATGTAACATAGTAGGATTTGTAGTCCTTTTCTCTGGGTCAGAACATTTATTTTGGGGAAATAAGTCTAGCAGGGGAACTTTGTTCCCTGAGCAATGTCTACCCCTCCCTGTTAAGTATCTTACTCCATCCCTAGAGTGTGGAGCAGTGCCTCTGGGGAATAAGCTGCTTGCTGTTTTGTAGTAGTAATGAGGTCTGCTGTAAATGATGCTTCCTGAAATAGTATTATTCTAGTATGTAGCTCTCTCATCACCTCGGTTTTCGTGGGCTACATACCCATTTATTGTCAAATGGAGTGGGCAGTTCTTCCAATAGGAACCATCTTGGCTGAGGTTCTTATCACTTTCTTACCGTGTTTGTCATTTTGGGGTGAGGCCCGGACAATGGGATGCAAAAAGAGAAAAGGATTGGGAATAGGTGTGTGTCTCCTGCCACCCTTCTTTCTTAAAGGATCAGTACCACTTTCCCAAGGTGGAGTAGCATGGCAGTTGAGGTTGGCTTTCAAGGAAGGCATGGGGAATCTTGCTGCAGATATCCATGTGGTGGCTATATTCTTGTAATTTGAAGAAGTATTTTCTGTTTTTTTTATGTATACCATTTTTATTCATCAATTACACCTCAGTAAAGCTTGAAAAGAGAAAGTGGGAGGTGTGCTGGGCTTGCCTGCTCTGAGTAGCGCTCAACCCAGGCTTGATGCTAGAAGTATTTTCTAATTTTAAATCACATTTTAGACATGTAGCAATCTTGCTCCCACTTTACCTAAATAATACTGAGGCTCTTAACATTTGCTTATATTTTTTCTTTTTTAAAAAAATATTAATTTAATTTATTTATTTATGGCTGCATTGGGTCTTCGTTGCTGCACGCGGTCTTTCTCTAGTTGTGGTGAGTGGGGGCTACTCTTCGTTGCGGTGCGCGGGCTTCTCATTGCGGTGGCTTCTCTTGTTGCGGAGCATGGGCTCTAGGTGCACGGGTTTCAGTAGTTGTGGCTCATGGGCTTAGTTGCTCCACGGCATGTGGGATCTTCCCGGACCAGGGCTTGAACCCGTGTCCCCTGCATTGGCAGGCGGATTCTTAACCACTGCGCCACCAGGGAAGCCCTATATTTTTTCTTAATCGTGATATTCTTACTAGGAACAAAATTGACATGTAGCTTTAAATTGTGAATAATTAAAATTCGGCTTTATTTGACTGTTCTTTACTGAGGTTTATTTGATCTGTTTCATTTTAGTGAGAAAAATGTAGGATTAAAAGCATTATTGGGCTTACCTCGTGGCGCAGTGGTTGAGAGTCCGCCTGCCGATGCAGGGGACACGGGTTCGTGCCCCGGTCCGGGAAGATCCCACATGCCGCGGAGCAGCTAGGCCCGTGAGCCATGGCCGCTGATCCTGCGCGTCCGGAGCCTGTGCTCCGCAACGGGAGAGGCCACAACAGTGAGAGGCCCGCGTACTGCAAAAAAAAAAAAAAAAGTCATTATTAAGGCTCTCCTGTCTTCTACATATAGGTAGTCCTAAATTTTAAAACAGTTCAATAGAAAGAGACTCTACCTGTATGAGGATCCCATTCCAATGTTTTAATGCCTCTCATTATATGCAGCTTACATTGCTCCTTTTATCTATTTTATCAAAAATAGAAAATACTTATTCATTAAATTCCATTAGTCATTCATTACTATATTCTCTTGTGAACTTTTGTGAATCATTTTATATTCCATCTTATACAAATTAATGAACATCTTAAATCTTAATTTTTTAGTTAGAAATGACCAACGTCTTTTCTTTGTATACACGCTCCTGAGATTTTTAATTCCCTATGACTGTGGTCTTTAAACTTGTTTGCTCCTGTAGTCCCTATAAGAATATTGAACAACTTTTGTATTTCATTGCACATTTTAAAATCCAACATTTTTCATTGTAAATTTAAGTAGCTTCAAATAATGTAACTTCTGAAAATTATAAATATTGAAACTTAAACTGTAGCATTACTGTTGTATCCAAGTGAAATTACATAACATATAGATTCCATACATCCACAGTCATCCTTTTCAGAGTTACATGAACTGATCTTTTTTTATGACAGGATTTTTTTTTTAATGTTTCCTTTTTCTCCTATACTAGTGTTTCCATTACACTGACCCTATAGAATTTCATTCTAATGGAATATACTAAGTTTTCTGTAGCTATAAAGCTCTCTAAATAGTTAGAAAGTACTTCTGGATTGAGTGTTCTTTTTTCTTTTTCTTTTTTTTTTTTTAAATAAAACTACATAATTGATCAAACCAATGTAAGTGTGTTAGAAATTTTTAAAAATTGAATACAGCAGAATTTTACTGTAAACATATCTTTTGGTGAGATAAGACTTTTTTTTTCCACAGGTAAGAGGTTATATCTTTCTTTTGTAAGGTGGGAGACAGATGACTGAAAGGAGAGGTGGAAACCATCAGTGAAACCTGAACAATTTTAGAAAAATACATTGTCAGTTGAGGATCTGGTAATTGATTTCCTCAGAACTATCCATGACCTCCTACCCATTGGAAGGTTATCCTGGGATAATCAGGCTCAATTTGAAGATCACCTTCATGTGATATATGTGCCATGTAAAACACTAATGTTTTCCACTTGCTTCTGAATTTATAGAGATTAGTGGCTAATCTTAGCATTTTATTTCTTTTTTTTCAGGAACATTCCATTTTATTTCTTTGCACAGTTAAGTCTGGATTTATTTTTGTAATTTAAGATCAACAGTAAAATAAACTCATAATAGTTTGTGGTTTGTTTTTTTTTTCCTGGTTCAGGTTTGTCATTGTGAAAAATAATACTTTCTTTTCAGCTTTTAAAAATGGAATATGGCAGGCAATGCGGGTTAGTAACTTGTTTAAACATTAAAAAATTTGTCCAGCCTGCTAAATTTGTATTGCCTTTTAATGTATCTTGAGTTTGTATTTAGGAACTGTTTTCTATGACCCTCCCCCTTCCCCTCCCCTGCAAAAGAATGAATAAACTCTCGGCATTCTAATTTAGTCATCTTTTGATTTCTCTTACCTCAGCAGAACCTTCTAAATCCCAGACACGTAAACCCAAGTGTGGCAAAGGAACTCACTGCTCTCGAAATGCGTATATGTTGGTTTATAGACTACAAGCTCAAGAAAAACCCAACACGACTATTCAGGTACCAGGTGAGCAATTTTCCAGGATTACGTAAGGCAAATATTATAGAATACTGTGCTCAAAGGTCAATGACGAGAACGGATTGCTTTTATCTATTATGGTAGGTTAGTTGCATATGGTAAATGGTGAAAGTGTATATAATCACAGATTTGCTTTAAAGTGGTGAGTTTTTATGATAAAGGAGGGTTTAACAGAACTATTCCACCGACCGCCCCTAAAGAAAAGCAAAAGCAATTTAAAAAAATTCCTGTGGATTGTAAAGATGAATTTAAAGAGCAATTTGGTTCTGTTTTGTTCAGTTTGTAAAGCAGTTTTGGGTTTTAGCCAGTTATAAATTTTCTAGACTTAATATAAAAAAGGAAGAGCTGCTGCTTGGCTGAAGACAGTCATCAGTTGTCATTTTACCTAATACTGTGCTGTCCTCTGTCTGTGGCACCATCTGTTTTGAATGGTGTTTCTGACCCATTTGATGCTTCCAGTTGGCTGATGGTGTCATGGAGAATCGGATAGGGGAACCCCCGGTATTATTCCAGGGGCTGTCTTCAGTTTTACTTCTGCCTGCAGGTTGTAGGGAGACCATAGTAGGATGTTGCCACCAAAATCTTAGCCAGTATTTGTTGTAATTTACAAATCAGCATGGTTCTTTGTCTTTGAAAAACAGGATAAAGGTTTTTGTGTCTTTCTGTTCTGAATAGCCTTTCTTCAAGAGCTGGTAGATCGGGATAATTCCAAATTTGAGGAGTGGTGTATTGAAATGGCTGAGATGCGTAAGCAAAGTGTGGATAAAGGAAAAGCAAAGCATGAAGAAGTTAAGGAGCTGTACCAAAGGTTACCTGCTGGAGCTGGTCTGTAAGATATTCTGGGACAGCACTGTTGCCATTAAGTGCCTTGTTTCTTTTATGTTCACAAATGTGTATGAACAAACTTTCCCCTGCCCTTTCTTATTTATAACCCGTTAATGCCAGCTTATGCACTATACAATTACTATGTAAACCAACAGTAACTTAATGTGTAGCATTCCGTATAATTTTCATTATCATGTACTTTTTTTTTTTTTTTTTTTTTTTGGCGGTACGCGGGCCTCTCACTGTTGTGGCCTCTTCCGTTGCGGAGCACAGGCTCCGGACGCACAGGCTCAGCGGCCATGGCTTACGGGCCTAGCCGCTCTGCGGCATGTGGGATCCTCCCGGACCGGGGCACGAACCCGTGTCCCCTGCATCGGCAGGCAGGCTCTCAACCACTGCGCCACCAGGGTAGCCCTATCATGTAGTTTTAAAAATGGGAAGCTCTTAATAAATTATGAGGTTGAGGTCAGCACGCTGCATATATAACTCTTGTAGATATTTCTAATTTGTGAGACATTAGCTTGTTTTTAAAAGAAAAATCTGATTGGGCTACTATGGAAGCAGCTCGCCTAGTCTATTTCCTTGTGTACTCTGTGCCCTAACAGTATTAACAGGCATTCTTTCATATGAGTACTATTTTTATGATACTGTTAGATTATTTTGAAATTTAGTATCAAATATTCTAAGAATAGGAAAGCTTTCTGCTGACCCCTAATTTCTTAAGAATTATCCCACACAGTCCAGCTCATTCCTTTACTGTGTATGTTTATTCAAGTTTATCTAATGCCTCAAAAAGGAAACCTCAACTCTTTAAGGCTGGTATGCCATTTGTAATAATGTTTTCTGTCATTTCATAGGCAATTCCCCATACCCAACTCCTACTTTAAAAAAAGGCAGTTTTACTAATTTTAGAAAATAAATACTCAAGCATAATTGTACTTGTGGTTTTGTCTTTTTGATATCTCAATTTTCCATTACTGGTATTACTTTAAGCAAAAGATGAATATAAATTGCTACATCTGTAAGAATATCTCTCAAAAGTTCTGTCTAAACTATACCTTAATTTGATTCTGACCTTTCTTTGTAACCTGTTACTCTGTTTCAAGGGTTGGGATTATCCTAAAGAATTAGACCGACCTCAGTTTTATTGGAAACAATTTGGAAATGAACATGTAATTCAAATCTCTAAATTTATTCAAAGGAGTTGGTACCTAGAAATTTGTTTTCTGAACCTTATTCATAGTTTCCTGTATTCACTGGAAAAAAGAAAGCAACTTACTGGGTCTATAAACTAAAATGCTGTTTTGAATCACTCTTTAAAACTGCATGGTCCAAAGATGTTATGTGTCAAGTTTACACTTTGCTCCTCTTGCCTGTTTTCATTCGGTCTATAAGAACCAGTGCTTGTGTTCTTCGAATATGTATATATGTTATCAATACTCTTACCAATTATGAGCTTTATAATTTTTTCCCATTTATAGTAACCTTATATGGTAGTAAGTCCATGTTTTCCTAAAATATTGTCAGATCTCAAAGCTAATGACCGTGGTCTTGTGCTGCCAAAGTCTTGTTATGTTTTTTCTAAATCTTATCTTTGTGAACATATTAAAAGAAGGGTCATTTACCCTAAAATATAAACCTCACTGGGAACCTGAACCCTTTTGGCCCTTTTTATTTAAGTTGAAATAAATTATCTCTAAATAATCATAAATTATCTTTAGGTAAGTTGTTTCAAATATTTTTGATGCCATGATCTTTCTAGACTTTATAACTTTCCAAAACAAATTCCTATTCAAAATCCAGGCATTTAAAACTATATATAAATAAGTTTGAACCATAGTATACGTTTCCCTTTGGTAAATATTTTAACACTTGCTTTCCCGCTTCGTCAGATGCTGAGATTTTTATACAGTTTGTTATCCCAACTTAATAGAGTTCTTACTCCTGTTTGTTAGTTGATTATCCATGCCTTTGGCATCACAATAACGGAGAACATCTGTGAGAACCTGCCAGGCGTCTCTCTCTAGTGCAGAAATATCTGTAGTGTAAAAAACTTCTACAAGCAGAATCTACTTTAATTATTGAGACTTGTGCTAGACCCCAATTGTTAGGGGAGCCCTTGGTAGAAATTGCTACAGCTCTTTCAAGATTTTTCTTATCTTCATATCTTACATCAATAGCCTTGAGATTACTAAAAGTTTTAACCTATGGGACTCTCCTTGGGAAAAGATTAGATATGCTAAGACTTGTATTTTGCTCTCTGGGATAGGGATCATTCCGTACCATTATACATTGTAAAATGCCACAACCATGTTAACCTATGCTGAATCTTAAGGTCTCCACATTTATATATTGTGTGAATATATGATTAACTTTTCTATATCTCTTTTCTTCCAAAAAAGCTCAAAATGCTTCACATATCTTATCTTTTACATTCAACAACATCCCTGTGAGGTAGGTAGAAGGCAGGTATTATTACCTTCATTTTACAAATAAAAGATCTGAAGCATAGAGAGTTCAAGTGACTTGCTGAAGTTCAGTTTCTTGGTGGCAGAACTTGGTCTCAACTTGTAGTCACGAGCTCTTCCTCTGCAGCTGCATCAGAGCTGACCAGTCAGGAGTCTCTCAGTTTATGATGTACAGTTTTAGCACAAATAAGGGATCCAACAGTTCTGGATTTTGTTTTTGTAAAAATTGAAATGTTTTATGCTAAACTTAAAATGGAAGTTAGTTTTCAGACTTGTACATCTCAGGGAAGTGTAAAATTGGTCAAAATGGGCTTTGAGTTGAATTGTCTATCCCTCAGATCTCATCAGAAGTAGTATCATAATACAAATATATAAATTCAACCTCTGTATGTTTTCTTCTATGTTTTATGCTGGGACTCACTGGAGATCTTTGTAAGTAATCAAAGCTGGCCCTTTATCTTTAATTTTGGCTTTTATGGAACTCTGGGGCTCTGTTTTCCCAAATTAAAACACATTCTGAGGTGTTCGGTTGTATCTTGTAATTTTTGCAACTTCAGAATTGATATATTCGATTCTAGTGCACTTCGTCCTAGAAGTTGCTTAAAATAGCTTAATTTCTTGAAGTACATAATAATGTAATGAATTGATTGTGATATGGATTTGGATGGGGAAATCAACTACCTTTTAATCAACATCAGTATCATCTTGGGTGAAGAAAAATTCAGTGGTTTAAACGGCCTTGTGAAAGTGCGGTTATAGCTGATGAGGTTAATCTTTAACTTAGAACCTAGTCAGACTCCTCATTTTAACTTTCAGTTGTATTATCACACATCGATGACAAGTGTTCATGAAAATCGTTATGGGGGTGAGGTTATGTGATTTGCGAGCTGGCCTGGAGTGTGGCTTGTAGTCACCAAGTGTCCTGATCAGAGCTCTGCTGTGCTATCAAGCAAGACACTTCTCTCTGTGGAAACCTCTTTTGTAGAATGTGGTTAATAATACCAGCCGATCTTATAGGGCACCGTGCAGACTCGTCCCTCCCATGCACAGCTCCTTGAACTCAGATGAGTGCTAGTTAAACAGAGCTTTGTGCTGTACTCCTGAAACGTCTTCCCTGAACAATGATTCTTCTGATTCTGCTAACTTTGGAAAGAGTTTGCATTGTCTTGAGGAAAATGAATGTACCGCTTAGTCAAAAAGCTGTAAAAATACATAGGCTCTTTCCCTTGCTTTCTTCCTCAGAGCCCTATGAATTTGTCTCTCTTGAGTGGCTGCAGAAGTGGTTGGATGAATCGACACCCACCAAGCCTATTGATAATCACGCTTGCCTGTGTTCCCATGACAAGCTTCATCCTGATAAAATATCGATTATGAAGAGAATATCTGAATATGCGGCTGACATTTTCTATAGTAGATATGGAGGAGGACCAAGACTAACTGGTAATTCGAGATGTCTTATCTGCTTAAAATAGAGTAATGCAATAAGTCTGCATTATATGATCATTTGACCCAGACTGTGCTTAGACCTCATATTCCTTGCACTTTGCAAAAATGATTTGCTAAATCAAGTAAAAGTTAAGCAGCATCATACATGGTATATTTATAATGTTAGAAAATAAACTGCTTATTCAGTTTTGTTGTGTGTTTTTTCTCATAAGACAGACAAAATAGGATACATTTGAGAAAGCCGTCTAGTAGTGTTTTGTTATTTTGTACAATACTCTTCGGAGTATTGGTCTGGCTGATACCCACACGAAGGTCTTAAACAATTAACATTACATTTATAGTTGTCAGATATATTGATTACCCTCCCCTCCTTTACAGCCTCCATCATTTGATGGTGTTCTTGCAAAATTTGCATCTAAATCTTGTAAAATGTACTTTCTGGCATAGATAGTTATAGCATATTATAACATTTTATATTCTATAGTTCTTTCTTTATGCAGGATAACACTATTGCTGTCTCGATATTTATGTCGCCAGAATAATTTAGGACGTATACCAATTTGCTGTATTGTCAAAATTTGTGGCTTTGGGTTAAAATGCTTCATTGTTTTATGAAGTGCCGAAAACATTTTCTTAACAGGAAATCTGTATGTGAATACACTCTTCCCTTTCGTTTTCTCTGTCTCAGTGAAAGCCCTGTGTAAGGAATGCGTAGTAGAACGTTGTCGTGTGTTGCGTCTGAAGAACCAACTAAATGAAGATTATAAAACTGTAAATAATCTGCTCAAAGCAACAGTAAAGGGGTATGTTCACAGTGTATATTGTTTGATAAGCTAAAAAACCAACTAGCTTATTATTTGTGGATAATAGGGACTTGGGATCTTTGGAAGAAAGAAGGGTGATGAGTGGTTGGCCACAGCAGAGTAAATTTTGTGGTGACTGCTGCTGTGGCAAAGATAAAGAGAGCTGAGGCACAGACCCTGTGGCTATATTCCATCCATTAGAAAGGTGGAAGCAGAGATGTGCATCTGAGGCCTCAACAAGCTAAGGCAAGGTGCTCGCCTGTGTTCTGACGTGGAATTGTGGAATACTTATGTTGGAAAACCATTCTAGCAGACCTGGGGTGTCCCCTTTAGAGAGGCTGAAGTAAGTTTGTTAACCAAGGGTACCCAGTGGTACATCCTTGTCAGGAACATGCAGGCTTCTTGGAGTTTGTTGAGCCGCACTCTGTAGAGTACCTCTGGACTCAGGTGGCATTTATGATGTTTGGGTTTAATTTAAGTTGTATATTTCCCAAAGAAATATCAATCTAGTTCACTGTTTTGGGTCATTCCACAAACAGCCTGCTGAGTCCACTAAATGTGTTTGTGTATATATATGTGAGTGCCTATATGTGCATTTGAAGGGTCAGCTATATGCAGTTTTTCTTTGTTTGTTTGTTTTTTTGCGGTACGCGGGCCTCTCACTGCTGTGGCCTTTCCCCTTGGTGGGCCGCGTTCTTTGTTTGTTTGTTTTTTTGCGGTACGCGGGCCTCTCACTGCTGTGGCCTCTCCCGTTGTGGAGCGCAGGCTCAGCGGCCATGGCTCACGGCCCTAGCCGCTCCGCGGCTTGTGGGATCTTCCCGGACCGGGGCACGAACCCGTGTCCCCTGCATCGGCAGGCGGACTCTCAACCACTGCGCCACCAGGGAAGCCCTATATGCAGTTTTGAGTAGTAATCAAGTGAAGGAAAGTGGCCAGTTGTTTGGTGTGATTGGCATAAATTTAAATGAGGGTTAGGAGGAGCAGGGTAAGATTTAGGATGGAAGCAAAGTATTTTCTATACGTGCAATTTAATAGTGAGGAGTAAAAATGGCCAAAATGAGGAAATAGGTAAAAAAAAATTGTGTGCACAGCAGCAAATACTGAACATTTTAATTCAGTTTAGTTGTGGCCTTTACAAGGAAAGACGGGAGAAGGACATTAGGAAATGTTACCTGCATGATTTTACATTCTCTCTCTTTTCCACAGCAATGATGGATTTTGGGTAGGGAAATCCTCCTTACGCAGTTGGCGCCAGCTAGCTCTGGAACAGCTGGATGAGCAAGATGGCGATGCAGACCAAAGCAGTGGGAAAATGAATGGCAACACCTTGAATAAAGGTAATATTTAAAACCTGTATGTAGATGGTTGTGAGTCATACCACAACCACAATTGTAAGCATTTGTTTGTAGTAAAATTGTTTTGATTCCCATCCACGCAATTTCTAAGACAATTTTTTGAAGCCTAAGGCTCTCAAAAATGTCTCAGAACAAATAAAAAGACTGATAAGCTGTTGAAAATGAGCAAGGGCTCAACAGCTCACGCGAGGCATTCCTTATGGCATAAGGCATTCCTTATGACCTGCTTTGGGCTTAGGGTCTCTCTAGTTAATCCCAAGCAAAATTACTTTTAATTTTGCTCCAGCTAAAATTTTTAAGAAAGGCAAGTCTGCTGCAAATTGCATAGTATGTTGTTAGCTCAGTACATTTTGGTTATAGATTATTAGCCACGCCAAAAGGCTGACTTCGTCAAGTTAAATGTGCTTGAACTTCTGCATTTTTCATCCAGGAGTACAAGCAGGTTTTGAATAGCTTTCTACTTATAAATTCTTCTGAGTTTTCTGAAGCGATGCTTTTAAATAGAAAATTATATTAATGTAAGTCAACCACTCAATTCAATTTTGTAATCAGTATTTTATAAGATTATGGGAATTTAAAACATTAAAACCTTTTAGATTTAAAATAGAAATCAGTTTGATCAGTTTACTAATTGAGATACAATTAATGATCCATAAGCAATTATTTCACTTAATTTTATCTCCAAATATTAGTACTTACATACATATATTTTATTATTTTAATATTCTTAACCTTTTTACTGAAATATTCTATATTTTCTGCATTTGAACATTTGTATCATTTTATTTGGTGTGGATCTTCCCATACCACTGCTTTATTTTTGAGAATGTAAAAACACCAGAGCCACTAATAATTGTAAACTGATTTTTTTTTAAACATTTTCAAATTTGAAGAGTGTTTTTTTCTTTTGGCTAAAGTATTTTGTTGTGCTGTGTACTTCATGAACTTAACATTTGTTTCAATTTTATTCTATCATTTAAAAAAGATATTTTAAATACAGCCAATATATTATAATAGCTATATATGGAATATAACCTTTACAAATTGTGAATCACTATGTTGTATACCTGAAACTTATTTAATATTGTACATCAACCACCTCACTAAAAAGAAAGATTAAAAACATACTTTTAGTGTGACTTGACCCAGTATGTTAAATATTTTGTGCTCTTTTAAGCCTCTTTACATATCAGTGGCCCTTTTTTTTTTTAAACTGAAGTATAGTTGACTTACAATGTTGTGTTAATTACAGCAAAGTGACTGAGTTATACACACATATGTTCTCTTCCATTATCGTTTATCCCAGGATATTGACTATAGTTCCCTGTGCAGCAGGACCTTATTTATCCGTTCTGTATATATACCAGTTTGCATCTGCTCACCCCAAGGTCCCGGTGCATGCCGCCACTGCCACCCTAACCACCAGTCTTCTCTATGTCCCCAATTCTGTTTCTGTTTCATAGATAGGTTGATGTGTGTCATATTTTGGATTCCAGTGACCCTTCATTTTAAGGACAGTTGGATGCCATAACAGAAAATGCCTTGTTGTCCTAGCTTAAAAATATTTTTCATGTCGCTTTCAGAGTAAAATGCTCCTCTTCTCCCCCTTCCTCTATTCAAAGATTTTAAAAGCTTGAAGCAGAGTAGAAGTAACAAAGTAAAACCTGAAAGCCTTTCCACCAGGTAGAATCACTGTAAATAGTGGCTTTTTATAATGGTGCTTGTTATTGGCACAGTTGTGCATCATCCTTTACCAAAACCGTTTTTTAAAATTTAGCAGCTACATTTCACTGTATGAATATATATTTATTTAACCTATTTCAGTTTTTTACAATTAGTATGTAAACACAGATGCAGTAAATGTGTCCTTGTACCTACTTCTTTGCCTAATTTTCACATTATGTGATAGAGAGAGAGAGACACAGAGAAACAGGCAGGAGACAGAGTTACCTGGTCATGTCTTTCCTTTGCCCATTTCTCTGCTGGAACTTTTTAATGATTAGTAAATATTCTTTATGTATATTAAGTGTATTAAAAGTCTGTTATGTGCTTAACCTGGAAAATCCGTGAATAACTATTCTAATATCCCACTACTTAGGACTTCTTTTATTTGATCCTGTTCACTGGTATACACAAGTACAAACTGGCAAGTGTCACAGTGTAGACAAGTAGGAAAAGCAGATGTTGAAAGAGAACTGTTAATAGGAAGAGGAAAGTTTTAATTATATATGTTTGACATGAAATGTTAAATCCTTATTTCATTAGGCTTCTAAAGTTTTCTGTTCTTCCCTAAAGAGTTGATGGGTGAAAGTGACATGACATGTAGATGATTATCCTGGTTTATGACACAGTATTCTGAATACCTTGACTAGAATTAATGGGAAGGATATGTAAACTGTTTTTCAGTTTGAAAAAAATGCATATTTTCTTGCATAGCCCCAATCTTTAAAAAGCAAAACTGTCATTCAGAAATTTTTCTTTCCTTTAAGGGAGAGAAATGAAACACTTCTTAGCAGGACTGTGTCGAATCACTTAGGTCTAATTTTTAAAATGTTTTAAAGTTTTCTGTGTTTGAAATTGTGTAGAGTAGTATCTTTGCTACTCTGAAATTTAAATACAACAGTAGAAGAGTTATTATCTGTATTTCTTTTGATTAGATGAATCAAAGGAAGAAAGAAAAGAGGAGGAGGAAGAATTAAATTTTAATGAAGACATTCTGTGCCCACATGGTAAGCTAGATAATGTAAAACTTCTGTTGTTAGCCTTACTTTAGCATATCATGTATATTTTGTTAAATATTTTATACTCAAGAGCTCAGGCCCTAATATGGCAGCCATGGTAGAGCAACTGGTTTTCTAAACTGTTCATGCATGATCCTAATGTCTCGATCCTCTTGCCCTTTTCAACTGTTAGCTTCTACTGCCTACTTTCAAGCCAATGCCTCTCACACTTTTCCCTCTCTCCTCGCAAAAAAAATTTAAAATAATAGAATTTCCCCATATTTTAGTGAAGAAACTTATTGTCACTTGTCACATTGAAGGGTTTTCTGAGCTTGAAGGAGAAGAATTTCAGTTATTTCCCATTTATGTGTCTGTGTCTTTGTCCAAATTTGAACACTTTGAAAACAGCATTCGTATATTCTTCTTAGGGTTATTTCTGGTCTAGTTTCTTAGCTACTGTGTACTATATATTCTTAATAATAATTTCCAAATTCTTATTAATCCTGAATATTTGTTTATGTATTTATTTGTTTTTAGTGAGTGCTCATTTGAAATAACTTTTTTTTTTTGAGAGGGACTCCTTATATATGACACATGGTTTGCCATTCTGTCAGCCCTCTGAAAGCCAAAAAGGTATCTACTTCTCAAAAGTCTTCTACTGTATAAGTTCCCCACTCACTCTGTTTTGTTTTGTTTTTTTTCTTACTCCACCCTGAGAAAAATTGGACCCAGAGAAGCTAGGATGTCAGTGATGAATCTGTTAACACGTTTGCATTTCTTGTTGTGTGCTAATATATTGCTGATACTCAGAATTCTTTTTTTAAATTGAAGTATAGTTAATTACTATGTTGTAGTAGTTTCATGTGTACAGCAAATTGATTCAGTTATACATATATGTATTCTTTTTCAGATTCTTTTCCATTATAGGTTATTATAAGATATTGAGTATAGTTCCCTGTGCTATACAGTAGGTCCTTGTTGTTTGTCTATTTTATATATAGTAGTGTATATCTGCTAATCCCAAACTCCTAATTTATTCCGCTTCCGCCATCCCCTTTGGTAACCATAAGTTTGTTTTCTGTCTGTGAGTCTATTTCTGTTTTGTAAATAAGTTCATTTGTATAATTCTTTTTTAGATTCCATATATGAGTGATATCATGATATTTGTCTCTCTGACTTCACTTAATATGATAATCTCTAGGTCTATTCATGTTGCTGCAGATGGCATTATTTCATTCTTTTTTATGGCTGAGCCTAATACTCAGACTTCTTGTTGGTCCCAGTAAATTCCTTATTTTAGTTCTTTCTTCATTGCCTCATCATGAACCCATGCATGATGCCTCACCCTTTCCCTCATTCACACCAGTGCGGCACGGCACGCGGGATCTTAGTTCCTCAACCAGGGATCAAACCTGCGCCCCTTGCAGTGGAAGCACAGACTCTTAACCACTGGACCGCCAAGGAAGTCCCCACACCAGTGGTTTTTTATGAAGAGTCCTTGGTGATGCTAGTGATAGTAGTTGTCACTTGAGTTGTATTTGTATGCCTATCTTTCTGGACACAATCTCACTGCACTCTACTAGCTGAGTGGCATTCTCATTTACTGGCTACACAACTAGGAAGAGGAGGTGAAGGGTCATCCTGGGATGTGGATTTTTTTTTTTTTAAACATTTGTAGCATAGATGTGCACATAGCATAAGTGCCTCCATTTTGAGAGTTGAGGAATCTGTAGTAAAATACTAAGTTTTCATGCTTGGTGCTGCTTAGCAGAGTGAAACAGTGCCAGAACTCAGATTGTCTTCCTCCTTCGCTCACTGACATTTGCTCTCAGCCCACCTCTCATCTTGTCATTTTAGTTTTACAGTTTTGACTAGAAAGCATGGCAGAGCTGAAAGTGATTTTAGGACTTAGGCTGCTCCCCTCAGCTTGTCAGAAATTGTATATGAGCTATTTTTTTTTAGATCTTGTAGCTTGATCTGCAGCTCAGTGGCATTTTGTTGCTGTACTTTGTTATCTTGCATTTAAAAAGCATAGTTCTCAACTCTTGATTTTGTGGACGTCACCTGTCAGTGTACCATGTCCACAGGTGCAGGATACGGGACTTCACTTAAAACCTACCCCACTCTTTAGGTTTTTTTTTTTTTTCAATTTTAATTAATTAATTAATTTATTTATTTATTTATGGCTGTGTTGGGTCTTTGTTTCTGTGCGAGGGCTTTCTCCAGTTGTGGCAAGTGGGGGTCACTCTTCATTGCGGTGCGCGGGCCTCACTACCGCGGCTTCTCTTGTTGCGGAGCACAGGCTCCAGATTCGCAGGCTCAGTAATTGTGGCTCACGGGCCCAGTTGCTCCGCGGCATGTGGGATCTTCCCAGACCAGGGCTCCAACCCGTGTCCCCTGCATTGGCAGGCAGATTCTCAACCACTGAGCCACCAGGGAAGCCCACAGGTTTATATTAAAACTTGTTCCTGAGATGTCGTGATGGTCGTCATAGCAAACAGATGATAGACATTTATCAGATGTTTACCTTGTGCCCAGTAGTTTTCTAAGTGTATAGATATTAACTAATTTAATCTATACAACAACCCTGAAAGGTCAGTATTACTAGTGTACCAATTGTACTGATGAGTAAGTAAACTGAGGCACAGAGAGGTGAGAGTCGTTTGCTAAAGGGTACCACACTTAATGCATAGGTTTCCCCTAGTTATATAATTGTCTGAAATTCTTTTTCTTTGAAAATTTGAAGGACTTACTGTATCTTTCAATGTACCAGTTGTCCAAAGCCCTTCTTAGGCAGTTTTTGCCCCTTCCACTTCTGGTAGCTTGTTAAGATCTCTGTCCACAGCATCGTGACACCTCACCCTGTGCAGGTCCTAATTCATTTATTGCTCGGGGGGTTTTGTGGAAGCCATGCACATGTGTGAGGGCAGGGGACCGCCAGCTTCCCTGTTTGGGTGTCCTGGCTGGGCCGTTTCACTGGAGAATTCTCACTTTGATTATTCCTTCTTGGACTGCTCAGATTTCTCCATAAGGATCTTTCATTCTCCTGCCTGGAAAATGCAGAGCTGGCTGTCACTTCCAGGGCTGTAGAGAGGAGGGCTTGGGAGTCTCTGCATTCTGTATGGAAACATTCACTTATCCACATCTCAGCGCACTACCTCTTTTCTCGGCTTTGTGTCCCCCAGTGCAGAGGCCTTAGGTTTTATATCATCAGAGAAGCTTGTGTTGTCTTTTGTGGATAACGGGGGCAGGTATCTGTAGGGTGTAGAGAAGGACAACTCAGAATTTTAACTGCCTCTTAAATAATCTTTTAGTCTGTTCTCTTCTGGGTACCCCTAATTCCTGGATTTGTGGGGCCAGTTCTGTAGTGTAGTAAATCGGGTTACTTTTGTCAGTTTAGAATTCATTTTTCTTGTCTTATCCATCCACCTTTAAGCTTCTACAATATTTGTTTCTGTTGTCCCATCTGTTTTATCCATCATTATGATTTTGTATCTTTTAAAAAAGGTCTCCTTACTGTGATTTAATGGTGTTTCAGGAGGAACTGGAAGTAAATGCAGTTTTAAAACATCATTTTTATCTGGAAGTCCGTGTTTGCATTTTTATATTATAAAGCCTGTGTATATTTATCACGGATTTTGTGTGAATTAATAACGGATTATATATTCCATTATATGATTTGCTACTACCATAGAGTTTAGCATTTACTGCAGATATTCCTTATCCATCAGGCTTTCTTATCCATTTCATTTTATATTCATTTAATGGTTAACCTTCCTTAACTTACCTTGTTTATTATACCTGTTTACTAAGCAGCTGAGCAGTTTTTTAATTTATTTTTTTTTACAAGTTCTTTGGATATTCTGTGCCCCCAAAGTATTAGAGTTTGAACTGGATTTTGTCGGGGAGGGGATTTATCCAGAATCTAAACTCATTGTTAACTAGATTTCTATTTTTACCAGAAGAATCTTTGGGGAGTAGGTTATCGAATTATGTTTGGTGAATTCAATCTCTCATGACTAGTTTGATCTTGTATTGGGAGATGTTGCTTACAAAATGAATTTAATTTATTGGCTTTCTCTTAAGATTTAAGAAGCAGTGTTATATATTGCAGGATACAAGTCTAATTTCTAAAAATTCATATGTCACAAGTAAAAGTTCATTGTTGTGAGGTCGAACTATTCAGATACATTAAATCATGGTAGTTATTAAAATGATGTGAAACTAAATTTAGAAACATGACTAGGGGTAGAGTAGAGGACTTTCCATTTAATATTGACTTGCAGTATTTAATACTGACTGCAGTATTTAATTTCTGACTGCAGTGAAGTGACTTATTAAAACACATTGCTGATTTTAGAAATAAACTTGCGTTCTTTTCTAATTACCTGAGTAATGCACCTCCTACAATACAGCCAGTCATAAATAAAAACACCCTTACATCAAAACAAGAGGCAGTGTATCCAGAGACTCTATGGAATCCTGTTTAAAATATGTGTTTGTGTATTTGCATTATTGTTTGCTACATTCTCCCTTTCTGAACCAGATTGGGTTATAACATATGTATACAGAGGAATGGTCCCTTTAAAAAAAAAAAGAAAAAAAAAGGAAACCACTTAACAAGTATAATTGCCCTGGAGTTCTTTCTTTCTTTTTAAAAAAAATTATTTATTTATTTATTTTTGGCTGTGTTGGGTCTTCGTTGCTTTCTCTAGTTGTGGCGAGTGGGAGCCACTCTTCGATGAGGTGCACAGGCTTCTCATTGCGGTGGCTTCTCTTGTTGCGGAGCAAGGGCTTGTGGCACGTGGGCTCTAGAGTGCAGGCTCAGTAGTTGTAGTGCATGGGGTTAGTTGCTCCGCAGCATGTGGGATCTTCCCGGACCAGGGCTCGAACCCGTGTCCCCTGCATTGGCAGGTGGATTCTTAACCACTGCGCCACTAGGGAAGTCCCTTGGAGTTCTTTCTAAATCAGTTATAGAAGTCTACTGTAATCTTTTTTATGGCTGCATTATATTTCACCATAAAGGTGTACTAGATTGGAGCCTGATTATCCAGTTAACCTTTAAAAAAAATAATAAGTTCCCTAATGGTGTCTGAGGATAGCATTTTATTTTTTAAAGCATTTTTTAAAAATTATTTATTTATTTATTTTTGGCTGCATTGGACCTTCGTCGCTGCGTGTAGGTTTTCTCTAGGTGCAGCGAGCAGGGGCTACTCTTCGTTGCGGTGAGCGGGCTTCTCATTGCAGTGGCTTCTCGTTGCGGAGCACGGGCCCTAGGCACTCAGGCTTCAGTAGTTTTGGCACACGGGCTCTAGAGCGCAGGCTCAGTAGTTGTGGCACACGGGCTTAGTTGCTCCGTGGCATGTGGGAACTTCCCGGACCAGGGCTCGAACCCGTGTCCCATGCATTGGCAGGCAGATTCTTAACCACTGCGCCACCAGGGAAGCCCCAGGATAGCACTTAAAGTAAGTTTTCATAACCTCAGAGGAAATTTGTTAACAGCCTACTCAGAAATAAAGTTAATTTTTACATTGTGAACTATTTTCTCTGGTAATAAGTATATTAAAGCAAAGTAATCATTTCTTAGGATTAGTCAAAGCTCAATAAGAGGTGACGGATGGAAGTTAAGAAGATGCATTTTGAGGCATTAGAAATTATGGGGTTTATATGAGAGAGATCTGGTTTCATATCCTAGCTCCATTATCCACCAATTGTGGTGACCCTGGGTGTATGAATTTCTCTGATTCTTGGTTTATTTATTGTTATAAAACACATAAAGCAAAGAATCATGATACTGCATTTAGAAAGCCCCTGGCTTTTTTACTCATATAAACATGTAAGTATCTTGCCAATGGGGGTACAAACACATTTTCCTTTGGAAACTTAAAGATGGTTTTCTGGGTAAAGAACCATATAGGTACTATATGCAGTTCACTAATTATCTGTTGGGAACAGCTGAAGCAATAGAAACTGGAACCACAAACACAGTGAGGGGTTGAGTGGGGAGAAAGGCCCTGAAATGAGGGAAGTATCAGTCATCCGAGGAGGGGCTGCTGAGATTGAGGGTCTCTGGCATCTGGGCGTTCCTGTGATCTTCGGAGGAGATGAAGGGTGGTGGTGACTAGCACTCTGCTTATCCTCTTCTAGGATTTTTAAAGATCCACGGGGTTCAGGGTGTTTGCAGTAGTAATAGCAAACCAACTGGGTATTGACTGGAGATGGTTTTACGATTGAACAGTAGATTGCTTTACTATTTAAGCATGAGTCTCACACAACTTTGAAAATAGCATTTCAATTCGGGATGAATTTAGTAAAGTAATAAGGTAAAACGGAGAAAATACGTTCTGCAGGAAATTGTGGCATTTGAATGTGGGCGGAGATGAAATACAGACGAAATACTGTTAAACAACCCCTGGGGTGGCACAGGGACACCAGGATCCCTGGAAGCCCCTTTAGTGCTTCCTTCACTGGTAGGAAGAAGGACCTAGATTAAGGACAAAGGAATGGCTGGTTTCTTTAGAATTAGATGAAATTAAAAATTTAGACTTTGAAACTAAGGAAAGAGAGAGAGAATTACAGTACTTTAGAACAGAAGGAAAAGAGGCCCTACAAATTAGTCTTAAGAAATATAAAATAGATTTTTAGAGGGTATATATTGATTTTTTTTTTAACCTTTTCTCTCTACTCCGGCCCCCCCACCTTTTTTTGACTTAGGGGAGTTATGCATATCTGAAAATGAAAGAAGGCTTGTTTCTAAAGAGGCTTGGAGCAAACTGCAGCAGTACTTCCCAAAGGCTCCCGAGTTTCCAAGTTACAAAGAATGCTGTTCACAGTGCAAGGTGCTGCACGCTGTCCTGACATCTGTGGAAATTATAATGCCACCTCCCTGGATTGACTTCCCAGGAGAATTGACATTGCACTCTTGGTAGGGGTTAGGGAGGAGGCAGGTCCTGTGCTGTCAGCAGGAGATGGTTGATTGCTTCCTGCTTCATTCTCTTTCAGATTTTAGAAAGAGAAGGAGAAGAAAATGAAGCCTTGCATAAGATGATTGCAAATGAGCAAAAGACTTCTCTCCCAAATTTGTTCCAGGACAAAAACAGACCGTGTCTCAGTAACTGGCCAGAGGTATAATGATTGCCACAAGGGATAGAATTCATCTCACCTTTGTAAGACCCTTGCCAAATTCCTGATGAACAGTGGTTTCAGAACAACTGAGAGCTTCTCTAATTCTCATTTGTATAGATTTCTTATTGGGGGATTTTACTCTTACTTCTGGTTGCTTGGTAGAGGGCTGTATTTCCATTTTATTTATGAAGCTTGAAAGAGGAAAACCACGGTATATGGAGACATTTTCCCTATAGGATTTAGGTTAAGAATGCAGTGAATTAATGGATACTTTCATCTGATTTTTCTATTCTAGGACACGGATGTCCTCTACATTGTGTCACAGTTCTTTGTAGAAGAATGGCGAAAATTTGTCAGGTATATACCAAAAATTTTCTATTTCCTTTTTTATTGTTGATTTTATTATTTTTAAGAATTCATGGATCCTGATCGTAGTACCTTACTTTTACTAGCATATACTGAAAGTTTTATTTTCTAATAATTTAAATGAATATTCCTGAGAAACACATTAACTATTATCATTAAAATATATCTCTAATTTTAAAATAATCATCTTAAAAAAATCTTCTCTTTAGTCATGCAGTAGTGAAGTATATTGATCCTCCTTGTTTCATTTGAGTAGAAAACCTACAAGGTGTAGTCCTGTGTCATCAGTTGGAAACAGTGCTCTTCTGTGTCCTCACGGGGGACTCATGTTTACATTTGCTTCCATGACCAAAGAAGATTCTAAACTGTGAGTTTCTTCTCTTCATGTGATTTTTTTTTTTCTAGTGATTAATAGAACGTGTTTAGGAAATTTCTCGTCTGACAAAGAGAGTCTGTTTTAAGAATCTGTTTGAATTGTGGGGTTATTTCCTCTGGTGTTCTCTGCTAGGTGGAGCATTTGCCTTTAAAAAAAAAAGACTGCTTCTCCATAAAAATCAAGAGGCTGCCTGAGGCTACCTTGCTCTTGTTTCTCCCTTCTCCTTCCTGGAGCCCTGCTTTCTCCTTCCAAGCTGCTGGTACCCAGGACAGTGTCTCTAGGTTACATCACATAGTATTTATCCCTCTGTAGCTAAGTTCTTTACTCAACTTCGGTTTTTGAGGTTTAGCCATGTTGATCCATGTATTGATAACTTCAGTCCATTTTGTTTTACTGCTGTTGTAACATTTTTTTGTATGAAAAAACTACTATGCCTTGTTGATGTATCTTTTCCTTCTTAATTTATTTGTATTAAATATTGGTTTTGATAATTTTGGTTTAGAGATGGACTATGTCCTTGTGTCTTAAAGCATGTTGTGTTTTTTTGCACAGTATAGCTCTCATATGGCCCAGTGAGTGGCAAATGATACAAAAGCTCTTTGTCGTGGATCATGTAATTAAAATCATGAGAACTGAAGGAGGAGATGCAAACCCTTCAGAAACACAGTATATTTCTGAGCCTAGTAAGTTTTCATATCGCTCTTGGTTTATGTAGTTGGAAGTTGGCATTTTAAGGGGGAAGGAAAGAGTATGTCAATATTGTATTTTCTACTTAAAGATCGATCATGTGGTGGTCCAAACTATATTCCGCAGATGGGAAATCATATAATTACCTCATTATTTGTATGTTTGTCGACAGTAAATGGATTTCCTTATTTGCATACAATAGAATACATTGGTTAACAGAAAATATGAGTAATATTTTGATGAATACACTCTGGTAACTTTGATATGTTCTTTTAGATCTTTCATTCTTTGACAGTAATTCCTCAACCATTGCTATTTTACCTCTTTTTTTTTTTTTTTTTTTTTAAAGAACTCTGTCCAGAATGTAGAGAAGGGTTATTGTGTCAACAGCAGAGGGACCTGCGTGAATACACTCAAGCCACCATCTACGTCCATAAAGTCGTGGATAATAAGAAGGTACCAGTCCCTCTTGTGGCTGTGCCTAGTAATGATCATGCTTGCCTTTTGACTTGCTGTTGGATTTTCACTGAGGATGGCCTAGGGTTGCCTTATTTTTTTTTTTGGTGGGAGGGGATGGTGCAGGTGGAGCTATTGGACTAGAACTGAAAAGGAATAGTTATGTGATTTATGTGGATCTAGTCAGTTATTAATCGAAACACAAATATTGTGTGTCAGGAATGGTCTTGGTGCTGGGAATACAGGTGGTGCAGAAGACAGAGAAGTTACCTACCATCAAGAATATTTGTACCTAGTGAGGTAGATCAAGAATAAGCCCATAAATTCATAAGATAATTTCAGACAAGAACAAGTATTTTGAAGGAAATCTAGCAGAGTAAAGCGAGAGATGGATAGAGGCGGAGGTGCATTGTGAGATAGGGCATGGGTATGAAAGGTGCGTTAGAGGAGGAGTTGTTTTACCTGAGCATTAACTGTCAGAGAGTCAGCCTGTGACGTGTAGTCCAGGCAAAACCATAAGCCTAATGCTCTCAAGCAACAGAGTAAGTTGTATCTAGAGCAGCACTGCCCAATGGAACTTTCTGCAGTGATGGAGATGTTCTGTATCTACACCATAGCCATTAGCCGTATTTGACTGTGGAGCACTTGAAATGTGTCTAGGGTGACTTGAGGAACTGAGATTTTAATTCATTTTCATTTAAATAGCCATGTGTCACCTCTGGCTACCATAGTGGACAGCACTGGTCTAGAGAGAAGTTTCTTCCAAGGAGGGAAAGTGATAGGTGATGAGGGATCAAATTTTATCGGCCTTTATACATCATACCAAGGATCTGGGATCTTATTCTAAGCGTAGATGTAAGCCACTGGAGTTTCAAGGGAGGTCATGGTGTGATCTCATTTACGCTTTCAAAAAGTCACCCTGGCCATTGTGTTTGGAGTTGGTAAGGGCATAACGGAAAGAAGGACGGCCAGTTTAGAGCCTCTTGCATTTTTTAATCTAAAGGGTAGGTGAAGTAGACAGATTTGGGTATAATTTGGGAGCAGGGGTGTTGCTGTGGATTGTTTTTGGAGCATTTTCACTATATTAGGAAAGGCTCTTAGGTAGATCCTGACCCACATCTCTGGACATCTCATTAATTTGATTCCAAGGTTTTGGGAATTAAAGACAAAATAGAATGTGTTTTATTTGATGATAGTTACCAAACACATTATTTTAGAAGGGTAACTTATAAATTATGCTCTAATGGTCTAGGGTTTTGCTTCACAAGTTGAATTAAGGCCTCATTTCCTAATTTGCTGAGAAAATGAAGTTGAGTAAAAATGTCTCAATTTTTCCCCTAGAATTTTCTTATATCTTTTGTACCTATCAGTGCATGTATATATTGGTATCTAGTACAAAATAGTATCCAGGGCTTCCCTAGTGGTGCAGTGGTTGAGAGTCTGCCTGCCGATGCAGGGGACACGGGTTCGTGC
>NC_041216.1:17794277-17798306 GCF_002837175.3 Physeter macrocephalus
GGAGCGGCTGGGCCCGTGAGCCATGGCCGCTGAGCCTGCGCGTCCGGAGCCTGTGCTCCGCAACAGGAGAGGCCACAACAGTGAGAGGCCCGTGTACCGCAAAAAAAAAAAAAAAAAAAAAAAGTATCCAATTTAGGTAAAGTTTTATTATTATTATTTTTTAGTTAGATAGCAGTATTTCATCCATCCTTCATTTTCTCAGTCTCAAGGAGCATTGGGACTCCTGTCTGAACTTGAAAAGGCTTGACAATCAGTGTACTAGGGAAAATGTAGAGCAGCTTTGAACTTCTACAAAATAACATCATTGTAAAGTCTGATAACTGTTCTGCAGAAGACCGCTTACATTTATGGCGAACACATTAAATACAAGAATAAATCATAGGATAAGAACTAACATGTTAAAAGAGCACAGAAAAGAGAGAGAGCCCTTGAGTCTTGATCCTCTATCTGGTCTATTACCCCACCATTGAAAAAGGTGTGCCTCCTCTTGATAAAGGTGGCCAGTCAAAGCCCCACAGCCGGGCTTCCCTGGTGGCACAGTGGTTAAGAATCCGCCTGCCAATGCAGGGGACACGCGTTTGAGCCCTGGTCTGGGAAGATCCCACATGCTGCAGAGCAACTAAGCCCCTGCGCCACAACTACTGAGCCTGCGCTCTAGAGCACGCAAGCCACAACTCCTGAGCCCGCGTGCCACAGCTACTGAAGCCCACGTGCCTAGAGCCTGTTCTTCACAACAAAGAGAAGCCACCACAATGAGAAGCCCGTGCACTGCACCAAAGAGTAGCCCCCCTTCGCCACAACTAGAGAAAAGCCCGCGTGCAGCAACGAAGACCCAACGCAACCAAAGATAGATAAATAAATGTATTTTTAAAAAAATTTAAAAAGCCCCACAGCCTCCATAGCTCGCCTTCCTAGGGTCTGACCTACTTTCCTCTCTTTTCCTGGCACATTCAGGTGATGAAGGATTCAGCTCCAGAGCTAAATGTGAGTAGTTCTGAAACAGAGGAGGATAAGGAAGAAGCTAAACCGGATGGAGAAAAAGATCCAGATTTTAATCAAGTATGTGTTGAAGCTGCTCTTCATTGTTACACCTTTTGCTGTTCTGAGAGCAGTCACTCTAAGCTCTTGGACATCTCTGCGTAGCCTGTGTAGGATGTTGGTTCTCAGGACCCCTTTCTTCCCGCTTTCCTGCATTGGGTAGCATGCTGTAGCTGTCCTGATTTCTCATGAAAAGCCATGGACTACATTACTCCAGAATTAATATGTGCTATTAAGCAAGAAAGGCTAAAATATACTGAAATGATTCAGTTTTTACCTGGAAAGAAAACTTAAACTAACCCATATCTTGGTTTGTTGCTTAATCATGGAATCTTTATGTATGAAAAAATTATTAAACTCAGATTCCCTGACTACAAGGAAAACACACAGTAGCCTTTGTAATATTGGAGTTTATAGAAGAGGCTTTCGGGTCTCTTACGTGTTAGGCAAATGACTAGAATCAGCATTAGTCTTTCATTTTTCTTCTATTAAAATTACCTATTTTCTGTGTATTTTGTTATGGTATTTCTACCCCCTCTTATTTGGTTGCTTGATTATATTCTGCATGTTCACAGTGATATTGGAGAAAAATGTCAAGAACAGGAAATAATGTGGGAATATGTTTGGTTGATATATGATGTAGATAAGTTTAGCTTCTCAGACCATTATACACCAGGATATTCTAGATTTACCTTAAATTCATGGAATTTCTACTCTAATTAGAGTTTAGCTTTAATTAACTAATTAGAGATATTTGTGTTCTTTCTTTACTGCTAAAAAATAGTGTAGTTGGATTATGGTTAGCATCCTCCCTGAAGAAATAAAAGTGATAAAATGGCCATCTGTCGTATCTGTTACAGAGCAGAGATTATCTGGGTTTCTTGGCCTCTCTGTGTATATATACTGATACTGTTATTTCATTTTCAACTGTGATTAAGAAAGTCTGAAAAGCACTCTTGACTTGAATCTTGGTCTCCCTGAGGTAAATGTTACTTGTAGTTTCCCAGCTGGCATAAAGAGATATGTCAGTATTTGTTGACTTTAAAACACCTGTGGAAGAACAAAGTCAGGCACTGCTGACAGTGATCAGCTACTCCTACCAAATTTGTGTTTCAGTCCCTCAGCATTGGAGGGCCCCCTTGTCCCCAGTGCTAACCAAATCCATACATTTTATAGGGATGTAGGTTTTCAGTTTTGTGGGGATATTTTCCTATAATAAATAATGCCCTCATTAAAATTTATGTACATGTATGCCTTCTGTTCCTTGGGATGGTTTTTGAGATTATTGAGTTAAGTAATATGTCTCTTAAATAGGAGTTTGCAAACATAACAAACCTTGTTTGGTGTCGACTTGTTTTATGTTCCCACCTCGTCTACAGTCCATCTTTCAAGTCAGATCTGTAAGCTAGTGTGTTTGCTTTTTCAGTTGATATATTTAAAATAGAAGTGTTTGTGTCCATCCTGATTTAGGACTCCATTCTCTTTCATTTGCTTGGCCGGCAGTACCATGGTAGTTTACTGGTAGTTTATTTATTAGTGGGAGTATGGTTTAATAATCAGTTGGGAATCCCTATTCTTCTGGTAAACTTTGTAAATAAGTTTGTAAAGCTAGATATATATCTGTGTTCTTACTGTCCTTATTTCTGTCATTTCAAGCTTTACTTTTCAGCCTGAGAGTTATTTAGAAAACTTTTAAGAACGTTTTCAAGTGATTTGGATTTTTGGGAAACTTTAGCTTTTTTAATGTCTAGTTTTACATATTGTTGTCATACCCACAGCAATTTTTAAATTGCTGTTCTGTTCCTCAGCTGCAGATGACAGCAGATTTCACTTTTATAAATACGATAGAGGATATTTGTTGGGGAACATTGTTTTTTATGACATAATTATTTTTTGTACTTTGGATTTTCTTTTGTCTTCCTTCTCATTGTTGTATACTCTAGAATGTTTTAAACATTTATGTCTTGCAAAAAAGGTGTAACCTTCCGTTTTGAAAAGAGTAGTCGGTCTCAGAAGAATGTCAGGGTTTTCAGAATGTCGGGCTCCTCAAATCTTTTCTTTGTAATACGTTGCACTATCTCAATACAAAGCTTCTGTAATTGCTCTTTTAAATCCCTGTAATATAAAATGATGTATTTCTATTTGTCCTTAATGGAAATGAATAAATCCCCTTTCCTCTTTTCTCTAAGCTAGATCAACCCAGTTCCTTTGACTTTGACCTTATCTACAATTTAGGTTAATAATGTACCCAGTATTGGATATTACTTAGGTAATTGAAAGCCTTCTAAAACCAGTGGACTGCTTTTTGTCAGATAAGTTCGATTTAAATTCTATGGGTTAAAAAAAAAAAATTCTGGGAAAGACTTTTAGACCCATTAAAAATATATCTTGCTTAATGCTCAGGGCTTTGTTATTTGGTTGTGTTTTATATTTCTAAAGTAAAATTTTAGGTTGTTGTAGATATTTTCCCTTCTATTCCTAATTGTGAAATTTAGGTCCAATTTCACTTTTTGTTGAATAGTTGAGATTGAGAAAAATGTGTCATGAATTTTTTTTTTTTAACTCCCACGTTGTTTCTTATGTTAGAATCACCTGTGTGCCTCTTTAGACGCACAGCTAGAGCTGAATCTAGTGTTGTGCAGCACCTAGCCAGTGGCCTGTCGCCCTGAACAAATGCTCTTCTGTTTACCCCCTGATCCTCTCTGCCTTGTAAATCTCTGGAGCTCCATTGATGATGCATAGGTGGCATCTGTGTCCATAATGACCCCTAAACCGCTCTGATTATGCACACCTGACACTCAGTGACAACTACGGAGACCAGAGCCAGAGCCTGGGGGTTACCTCATCCAGATTTAATTAAACCAGGGGAAAAGATTATTTTAAAAATCTTGTTTCGGGCTTCCCTGGTGGCGCAGCGGTTGAGAGTCCGCCTGCCGACGCAGGGGACACGGGTTCGTGCCCCAGTCCGGGAAGATCCCACATGCCGCGGAG
>NC_041216.1:17798389-17817218 GCF_002837175.3 Physeter macrocephalus
GCTGGGCCCGTGAGCCATGGCCTCTGAGCCTGCGCGTCCGGAGCCTGTGCTCCGCAACGGGAGAGGCCACGACAGTGAGAGGCCCGCGTACCGCAAAAAAAAAAAAAAAAAAAAAAAAAAATCTTGTTTCATTCATTCCCTGTCCTGGTTAGCAGAAGAATCTTGACTGTTAACCTCTTGATGAGGCATTTATTGGAGTATTGTAGAAAGATACTTGGTTCTTATCTATTTTTTTCTTAAGACTAGTACAGTATATATTATCTACCCATATGTATGCCTGTACTTTTTGCTGAACCATCTTTAGGTAAATTGTGCACATCATGGCATTCCACCTCCAAGTTCTTAAACCAGCTTATCAGTAAAGACAGGGTCCTGTTTACCCAACCTCAGATTTCTTCACCTATCCCAAATGTGTCTGAAGCAATTTTCCCATCTCAAACCAGCATACAGTTAAGATATGCACTGTTTTGTATCAGTTTAGACTGTTATCCAGAACAGTTATCCTGCCTCTGCACCCCTTTCTTTCCTTTTTGACACTGACTGGATTAAATTTAATAATCTTAAAAATTTTTCAGTTTATCATAATTGTGTCTTTCTAAGGTCAAACTTATTTTGCTTTTAAATCTCCTTTTTATAATACATACATTTTAAAATCCTGGAGCTTATATGCAGTTAGAAGTGTATTTTACTTGTCGTTTAATTTTTTCAGTTTTGTCTGAGCCTACTAAGAACCTCCAGCGAGTTCCTATTCACTGTTGATATTGAATTTCAAATGGTTAACAGTCTGAAAAATACATTGCTTTTGCTTGCCTGATGAACTTTATGAGCACGGGTCACAGTGTGGGTAATTTCAGTGCTTTCTTTTTTTTTTTCGGATCTTTATTATAGAGCAACGGAGGAACAAAGCGGCAAAAGATATCCCATCAAAATTATATAGCCTACCAAAAGCAAGTTATTCGGCGGAGTATGCGACATAGAAAAGTTCGTGGTGAAAAAGCTCTTCTTGTTTCTGCTAATCAAACATTAAAAGAATTGAAAATTCAGGTGAGGAAAATATAGCATTTGTTTAATTATGCTCTGAACTTGGAGGACCTTCACGAGTTTCTGCTTTGCACCTAAGTATTAGGCCATTGAGAGAAGGCTTTTTTGAGTTTAGAATAATGCTTGCAGGGTCACCAAATTAAAATAACTCTTTCTTTAGAAAGAGTTTCAAAGTTTTCAAAATTAGCCAAGACTCTTTCTGTGAAGATGAAAAGTATTTTGGGGATTCTGAAAACTTGAGCAGGTTCTGAGTAGCTTTCCAATAATGATGAGAAATGTTGAGAGCCATTTGATTTGTTACATGTTGGGGTTGTTCTTTCTGAAGGTTCACTTTAGATCATTCCCGCTCTGTCCCCCCCGCCCCCGCCATTGCTTTTGCACATCAACACAGTGGATGCATTATGAAAATGCCTCATGATATGGTGGTTTCCTGGTAGCAATACTAAAGTACTATAAATGAGCAAGCCAATGGTACATCTCAAAACCCAGGAAAAAGAGGCTGATAAATTCAAGATGTACATGAAAAAACATCTGGCCTCTTATCTGTTGTAGTCACTGATACAGATCCCAAAAGTTGACCAAATTTCCCTCTTTGCTACTTTCATGTGGCCTGGTTCACTGGTTATGCATTTTTCCTTGTTGCTGATATGTATCATTGTAATTGAGGCAAAAGTATAGGCTTCCTTTGAGGGTGTTATGTGTTCCAGATTGTCCCGGGAACAGTATTTCCCTTGGTTGAACCCATGGCTCTGAAAATAAGTGTGTTGGCATAATATCTTTACTCTGTTATTGTAGCTTTTACATCTGAGAAAGCTTGTTTCTATCACCGGCTTTCTGCCTGTCAGTGGTAAACCTCGAACATTCAAAACCTTTAAATTACAAAAAGAGCCCCTGTGGATAAAGACATTTTCAAAGCCTGTGCTGCTTTTTATTGTGGACTACCCTTTTTAAAGAATAAATCAAAAGTCAGCAGAAATAACCTCAATCTATGAGCATGTTACCTGCACAAACGAGTTGCTAGAAGGCAGCAGCTATTCACAGGAAACCCCCCAAACGTGCTCTCCTTGGATGGCTCCTTTGCCGTGTCCCTCCTCTCATCTCCCATCCTTGCTTCGAGGACCACTGTGATCTGAACAGTCAAGAGAAAGGGCAGTGAAGTGTAATTTCCCTTCACCGGTCCGTGGTGGTAGCTTTGAAAGCTCCCACTAGATGGGACCTTTTTGCCCAGCAACCGGAGCACTATTAGAGCGTATGGTGGGCATGCATGTGACCCTCAGCCAGTGGTGGTGGGTGACTTTTTAAGCATGTAGTGCATTTTTTTAATGTTTCATGGAGTCTGTCCTCTAGGGTATACTACATTTCCAAGTTAATAGGATGGCAGCTACACCCATTTATAGTTGCTTAATTCATCCACCTCTGAGGCCATAAAGTACAATTTTATCCTTCTCCTTTCTCGGAATATGCTTGGCGTTTAATTGTCTTATTCTATTTTCCCAAAGAGAGGTTTTGAGTGGGTAGTATTGCTTGCTTTAGAAAGGAGGAAATTTTCCTTATTTCACTTTCCTTATTGCATTTCCTTATTTCAGCCACACACTCACACCCCCATGGCAAGCAGCGTGGAGCCGCTCACCTTGTAGGAACAGAGTTTTCATTGTTCCTTTTATGCCCCACAGATCAACAATGCTGCACCCGCTTGTTAAACAGACCTGTAGAATGTTAATTCTTCTGAAGCATTCTCCTAGCACTTACGGTTTATGAATTATTCTTATACAGGGCACAGGCCTCCATGCCTTTGGCCTGTTCCCTCATTCTGAAATACCGTTTTCTCCTCACTAGTAAGCACTGTTCATCTTTCAGAACATCTTTTCTGCAAAACCTGTCTTGGCCTTCAGTTACACAGCTAACTGCTCCTTTCTGTGTGCTCCGCTAGGAGCAATGTGTACTTTCTGCCACCATCTTCACTGCTTGGTTCTGTCCTCTGGACCTCTCCGGGGTGGGATTATTCACTTTTATATTTCCAGTACCTAGCACAGTAGTCAACACATGGTGTAATAAATCTTCATGAGTTGTTGAATGAATTGAAATGTCCTTGTCTGTGCACTCAAAGTATAAAGTATGAGCCTCCACCCCTCAGTGATGGAACTCGTGTCTAGAGGTATTTGCGGGTGGTCCAACGTTGCATGGTGGTGCAAAGACCCTGTGCATCCCACTTAGGCGTGTGAACTAGCATTCCTACAGTCATGCAGCTGTGACATTGCCCACATTAGGTTGGTATCAGACACTTCCTCTGTAACTGTGCTTTCTTCTTCATGGGTCATATTTACTAACTGGGGCTGTTGCCTCTGCCTGATGCCCGTGTGCTGGGCTGCCTTCGGTAGAACTGTCCCGTCAGTACTTCTCACGTACCAGAAATAGGCTCATTGCTTCATAGACAGATCATTGATGATGTCAGTGCACTGTAGCTACAGATCCCTGTTGAATCAGTCTCTGCTTGCTTATGAGGGCCTGATGTCCTTTTGAGAAGTCCAGTTATGAATCTGGCCTAACAGGGAGGAGGCCAGTGTTGTTATCCCTGTTGTAATTTACCTGTGTACTGTTATTAAAATCACTTTTCTGGTCACGGTCTTCCCAGCTGGAAAGCTCTTGGGCCCAATTATATACACAGTTGGTTCAGGGCTGCTTGTTTTGTCTTTCCAGATTTTTCAAAGAGTAGGGGAATAGAGTGCATAAAAGGGTAGAATGGTTTCCCTGTAACATGGATATTGGTGTAATGAGATACATGTAATGGGACATATTCAAGGAGTATGGAACTCAGTTATGCAGCATAATAAAATGAATACTCTAGAATACACCCAAGTGAAGAATTAGAATGTATCATGGAAGGGTACCTGTGTGTGCCTCTCTGAGCCCAACTCCTCCTTACTTCGCACTGGGGTTTACTCCCTGGGCGTGATAAAAATTTTTCTGAATTTGAAAACAATGTTTAAGTATTATGCACAATAGTCTTTCTGAATGTATTCCATTTTTAAGACTTGGCTAGAACTGGGCTAGAGTATATGGCCCCCACCCTTAAGAAATTCATATTCTGGTTCCTAGAGGCAAGACTCGGTCTAAGAATATGTGACAGGCCCAATGGCTGAATTTTGTAGTCCCGGCTGCTCACTAAGGGGATCAAAACGAGAAGAGTCCCAGATAGCCTTCTGGTTAATTTAGAGATGGTCTTATGAAAGAATTTGGAATTGGCTTGGTTATTAAAACGATGTGGAACCTGGGCATGATAGGAGTGACAGTGACGGCCTTGGTCAAGCCTTATTACCAGAGGAGCTGTCAGCCCAGCCCCACCTTCTGCTCCTTCGTTTTCTCCGCACCCTGACCCGACCCGTGGAGAGGTTGTAAGAGGCAGAAGACAAGGTCCTGTGGTGTAATTGTCTCCTAATTCTCTATCAGGCCTCCTAAGAATGTTCTCAGATGTATTGGGATTAGAGTCTCAATAGGAATTTAGCAAGCGAGCTGACTGTAAACTGTTGTATCTTTTGTATTCTGACGTCTTTTATTTTGCCCTCAGAATCTATGCATTATTTCTTCAAATAGGGTATAAGTCTCAGTATTTTGCTTTATACAAACTTTGTTTCTTTTATATTGGCACAGATCATGCATGCATTTTCAGTTGCTCCTTTTGACCAGAATCTGTCAATTGATGGAAAGATTTTAAGTGATGACTGTGCCACCCTCGGAACCCTTGGCGTCATTCCTGAATCTGTCATTTTGTTAAAGGTGGGTAACAGCTCTTTACCTGAGGGATTCTAGGGATTCTCCTGTGTAAACTGCGTGCAGTGGTGGTTACCGTTACCTCAGGTTCTCAGCAGGGTGTGGTAAGAAGCTTCTGCTGTGAGTTTTGCTGGCCTCTACATTCTCCATCTCTGGATGAGCCATGAGAGACTTAGAGGAGGTCACAACATCATTGGGTCTTGTGGGGTTTTAATAATTCTTGTTTAAAATAATCTAGATTTAACCTCCTCCCTAACTTTAGGATCAGCGAATCACTTAACCATATTTCTACTATTAAAGCATCTCCACCTTTCCTCATAAGTACAGGAAACAGACATAAGACACAAGGCTTGGCCACAATAGTCAAAATACTTTTGGTTGGCTTAATGGGATTCTTGTCCAGGGTATGGAAATTGGCTTTGGGGAGAATGGATTTAGGAGAGGTAGGTGTGTTTTAGAAAGTAGGGGCTTCTGAGACTTTGTCACAGAAGAATAATCATTGAACCAGCCGCTTTAGCCCAATCCTGCCCTCCCTCAGGGCCTGATTTTGTCACTTTCCTTTGCCTCTTGTTTCTTTGTGGCTAGAAGCATGCCCCCTGCGTGATGTGATAGAATATTTTTCAGGTTTTGAACTGTGAAATGTTTTTCATACTGTAGAGCTTCAATTCTGGTCAGATAAAGTTAGGCCCTGGAAGTGTTCATGCAGACCCATATCTACCCCTACACACACACACCCCCCACTCATCCTGCAGGCCCATATCTACCCCCACACACACACACACACACACACACACACACACACACACACACACACACACACCCTCCCTCATCCTGCTACCTACCCCCTGGAAATGATGATGCAGGTCCATATCTACCCCTACACACACACACACACACACCACACACACACACACACCCTCATCCTGCTACCTACCCCCTGGAAATGATGATGCAGGCCCATATCTACCCCTACACACACACACACACCACACACATCCCCATCCTGCTACCTACCCCCTGGAAACGATGATGCAGGCCCATATCTACCCCTACACACACACACCCTCATCCTGCTATCTACCCCCTTCCTGTTTGCTTTTCTTGGAACTGTAGGTTCTGTGGAATTATTTTGAAAGCCTGTTTGGTTTGCTGAATCCTAAGGACGCCGTCTAAAATCCTAGAAACAGCCTGTGTAATTAAAGCATTTGTACTTCAGATGGGCAACTAGAGTCCATATTGGTCATTGTCCTCTTAGCCCTTGCAGCTAATCCCACCGCAAGCTCAGAGCTCAGTGCTGGCTTCTGCCTTAAAAAGGACATGGGTATTCTTTTCTTGATGTTGAGGAGGGATGAAAATGTATTTTTAACCTAATTGGCGTTTTTAGAGGACCATTCTGACTTGATTTCTGCCAACTCACGCTGTCATCACTGGCACCTTAAGTCATATCAGTTAGATCAGTGTTTAGTAACTCAGAGTATCTGAACCTTTCTGCGTCTAAAGGTATTTGAGGAGCAGGAAAACAGTGCCACATCCAATGTGCAGTCTGTGCGGTTATCAGGGTATTGAGTCTAGACCCACCATTGACAAGGCATCCTTTGTTAATCCTGGACATTGCCAGCTCTGGTTTGAACCCTGTTTTCCACTGGACAGTGTGTGTATTTGTGTCTTGGAGCAACACACCGGTGGGCTCGGGATCAGCCTTTCGTGTGAGGTGGATGGGACCTTATCCTCCTCCTGGCTTCCACTCCCTTGTGGTTTTGAATTGTTTTCATTTGTTTTCTAGGCTGATGAACCAATTGCAGATTATGCTGCAATGGATGATGTCATGCAAGGTAAAGACCGACTTGTTTTGGGAATTTGTTGAGGAACTTGTTAAAGGAAGGTGGGATTATAGTTATTGATGCTTTAGTCTACAGTGCTTTTACTTTTAAACTTGAACAAAGCTTCTGCATGTTAAGGTAGAATCTTACATTATTGCTCTGAAAAGATCATAGTAAGAATGATATCTATGAAAATTTAGAAAGTGGAGAAAATAGTACTAATTAATTAATTTACCATAGGAACAAATAAATGTAAGCCTGCAGGTGAAAGAGGTCAACAAAAAGCAAAGCTAATTCAAATTGCAGAGCCTCAGACAGGTACGCAGGAATTGGGTGCCCTAGGTGCCTTTGAACCTAAGAGTGAGGTCTGAACCTAAAGGCAGGTTGGAAGCTGTTTAAGAAGCAGTTAGACAGCTCACTACCTTGCACATCCTCACAGCCCTTCCCTCCTGTCACTGCCTCTTCTCAACCTGTAGGGTTTGTGTTTCAGCTCTTTGAAGAAATTAACCTAGAAAGGTGATAATGAGGCCCATTACGTACCAAATAGGGAGACCACCCACCAGCTCTTTGTTCAAATACCGGCAGCCCATGTCTTACCTTCCATAGTCGAGGGAAGGGATGATCTGGGGAAATGGGCAATTCAAGAAAACAACCTACAAATATTTTTAAAAAGTGTTTCATCTCCCAGGTACCCTTGGGTTAAGCCCACCACTGCCCACTGAACAGTTTTTAGGCATCTTTTTAGTACCTCACACTTAAATAGGTGGAAATGGACAGCTAGAGAGCACCAGACAATTGAGCAAAGAGCATGAAACCAACAGACTGAAAAAAAAGGAGCCCAGAGAAAATAGACAACACAGGAAGAATAGAAAACTTAAAAATTAACTATAAACAATATGAGAGAAAGAGCAAATAGTCTATGTGTAAGGAACATTCAGAGAACAGAAAATAATTCATGAAAATAAAAAATGGGTGCACCAAGGGCCTGGTACAATAAAGTATAAATCTAGGGATAAGAAGACCCTAAAAGCATCTAGAGGTACGGAAGGAAAAACCAGCACATTCACAGGATGAAGAGTCAGAAAGACAAACTAATGGACCAGTGCCCACAAGATTCTGAGGAAAAGTGAGTTTGAATCTAGAATTCTATAACTAGACAGACTTTATTTTAACGTCACACTTGATGGCTCTTTGAATGTAAGGCCTCAAATTTCTCTCACACACCATTTGCTGAGATACTCTGGGAGGGTGTGCTCTGTTAACTGAGAGAGTAAATCCAGAAAGAAGTCAACAGTGGAACCCAAAAACATGGATCCAACATAGGAATAGATGCCCTAGAAGCTGGTGAGGGGGAAATTCCAGGACGGAACCCTGCAGCAGGTGTTGAGCACACCCGATCCAGATTGGAGCAGTGGGATGCAGGCTTTGGCAAAGGATGTCCCCTGGGAAGAGTGGAAGTGATAGATGACTGTCTTGAGGTTTACAGCTCTTGCAGAGTTTACACTTGAATTGGAGATAGTACAGAGAAAATGAAACACATAAATAATGCAGCAGTTACCAACCCCAGAAAGACAAAGTCATACCAGATAGGAACTATAACCAAGGTACACCAGGGAGTTCAACTGTGAGCAGTATTATGGAATAAAAAATAATGTAAACATTGGAGATTAGCTTAGCAAAAAATGTCACTGTGTCAGGAGGATGGGTTCGGGGGCAGGTGGTAGGTAAGAGGTGGTAGAAGAACTAAATTTTTATCTTTCACTGAAATTATTAGATAGTATCTAAAATTATGAATTAGCAATATAAGCATGTTATTTAGAAATACAGAGGTTAAATACCAGAAATGGCTGCAAGGGCTGAAAGTGGTTCCTTCTAGAGTGTGGAAATGGGAGGGGGAGAGAGGGCGATGGCCACATGGTTTTCTCCAGCCCCCTCCCCCCATCATGCAAAATGTTGGCTCCAGTTACACCCCTTGTTCTCCCAGTATTTGTCTTTTGAGTGATGCATATGTATTGCTTTGATAAAAATTAAAACAAAGAGAGAAGATTTTCATTTGATTATTATCTGTAACTTCAAAGGTAATGTTTGTAGGTGAATAAGGTAATTAAAAGTTATTTTAAACTTTTCGTCTTTAGGCATTGAAGTGAACTAATTACTGTCGGTAGTGACAATCTTTTCAATTTGGAATTCTGTTTTTTTCCTTCCAGTGTGTATGCCAGAAGAAGGGTTTAAAGGTAAGTTACATTTGTCACGTTTTGTTCATGAATGTCAGAGTCATACTGTAATTTTCTATTAAAGTGAAGCCTATGATTTGATTTTAAAATTTAATTCAATCTGAGTCTCATGACTGAAATTAATTTTAGTTAAATGCATTTTTTATTCAAGCTTCTTCATTATCTGTATCAGCACTCAGGCCTCAGGCCTCAAATAGGGCCTGTGTGTTAGACGTATCTACTGCCAGATGTCCATTCTGCTTTTTCTTTCTCATTTCGGGGGGAAGTTGGGGAATTAGCTAGTGGCATTTTGATTTTTATACTTAACCTTTTCAAGTTCCTCCTGTCAGTCCCATCTTAGAGCAAAACAGTTTGTATGTAACTGATAAGAATTAGAGGAGAAGAATTTGCTGAATTATATTAGGTTCAGTGAGAAGGTTTCATTGATCTATTTAGAATTAGGCATTTCTTGGATTATTACTTTAAATGGATAAACGGCAGTGCCTCCTACTACATCTTGGCCACTATAGTTGTGCACATAGTCGAATCCAGACCTTTGACATTTACAGATTTAACTGTTGCCAGTTTGATTCTTTGTGGCCTAGTCCAGAGGTCCATGACAGGTTGCAACTTGGCCCAAGAATGAGGTTGAATCGAATACCAGGGGTTCTTTGCTAAAGCGAACAAGTGAGCCACGCTACGGACCTAAATAAAGCCTCCCTTTCAGTGCGGCTTTTTGTCTACACATTCCCACTACACAGAAACTCCTGATGTGGTTAAAACAAAACAAACACAGCAAAAAATTTCTTTATGCAAAATGGCCATCAAATGAAAGCATCAGTAAAATCTGATTAACTTGTGTGAAGATAACTAATAGGAGGCACATGGCTTTCAACAGGAATGCGCTTTAGCTGAAAACCTGGAGTCTGTTGATATTTTTTCTTATCCTTCAACGTCAAAAGGCTTCTGTGCTCATTTATTAAGTTGGATGTTCCCTGTTGGTGATGCGTTCTTGGCAAATGGAATATATGAACTCTTACCTTGCAGTTCACAACTGTACCTCCACATGTGTTTCTTTTCCCAGGTACTGGTCTTCTTGGACATTAATCTTTTTGAACATTTGCTGACTGCTAAGAAATGACCAGAAAGGAAGAGGAGTTTGACATGTTAGGGCATTACAGAAAAAGTGGATTTAAGAATTAAACCATTACATGACTCCTCCGCAAGGCAGAAAACCATTCAAAAGTGACTGTCCCCAAATGCCTTATGTCAAATAAAGCAGATTGCACTGAAGGCCATCAGACTTGAAGGAAATGTTTCAAATTTTATATTTAAGGGGGGTGGGGGGGGAATGGGCAAGTAAAGACTGAAAAAGTTTAGTAGCAGTATCAGTAAATCATGTTTACATATGAGATTTATAGGCACGGGAGGGAATAAAGTTCTGTTATATTTCCTTGCTTGAGTTTCACACCAGATGCATTGGTCCATAAAGGGTTTGTATCACAGTAGATGGGACAACATTCTGCTCTGAACTAAAAGTAATTCTTTAGAGACATAACCTGCTTACCAATACCTGTCTTTGATTCATATTTTACTTTCAATAAAGCATGAAAGTGAAGAACTTGCCGTAATTGTGGAAAAGTGTCTTCAGAGTAGATTCCTCTCCGCGTTGGCTCCAGTGCACCTGCCTCACATCCTGCCCGCTGGTCTCTGACTTGGTGCTGGGAAAGGAGGGTGCACCTGCGTGTCTCCTGCAATGAGTCAAGGGATTGTGTCTCACTTGTGTCTTCAAAGGCTTTTTACTTCCATGCATTTCAGAAAGGATGACGAATGTATTACATGTCATAGCATTCTCCAGTTTTGCTATTATTAAAAAGTGGGAAATCAAATACACCTTGCACTTTTGAGAAGTCTGGCCACCTTATCTGAAGAGTAAAATGGCCTGAAATACATTTGGAAAATAACACGGGTTTTTATATAAAGTTTCTTCTTCCCGTCCTCCAAGTCCGCCATTTCTTGGATCTCACTTCTCTTTTTTTGAAAGCATTCTTCCGAAACACCCAGAAAGGATCTTTTAGATCACATTGTTCAAAAATGAAAAAACAATGTGTGCGTGGAGTGTGCCCCGTCATCCAGCTGAGGCTTGTTGGTTAGCAGCACGTGACCAAAGCAGGATTCGTTAGAATATCGGAGGATTTTCAAAGGAATTAAGACTGGAGTTTGTTTCACTGTTTCCTCTGAGTACGTATGTTCAAGTTTTCGGCCGAGATGCTGACTCAGGCGTCTCTCTTGCTAACACTTTATTTAGCCCTGGGTTTTGCTGGGCTTTTTTTTTTCTTTTTCTTTTTCTTTTTCTTTTTCTTTTTCCTTAACCCCTTCCTTTTCTGAAAATTTAAACAAATACCGGATGGGGGTGTCAGGTTTCAATTTGAGGACCAGGAACCTTGGCAGCATCCCCTTTGAATAGATCTTTTTATCAGAATAATTATGGCTTTTTGGTAAAATTACAACTTCTTACCTGAGTTTCCCCTCTGTGTTTGCGGTGTCTTCAGTCTGTACCCCCTGGGTAGGCAGGGGGTGTTTAATGAGTCTGTGTGGGAGAGTGCACTGCACACAGGACCCTCACAACCCATCCTAGGAGCCTGTGGGCTCCACCCTCAGGTCGGCAAAGGGAAAGGAAGGACTTGAGGTCCAGGTCGTGAGCTAATCCTCATTTTTATTTTTGTTTATTTTTATTTTTTTTTAATCCTCATTTTTAGATCACAACACCTGCAGTCCCCTGCCCCTCCATGAACCTGAACATAAAATAATAACATGCCAAGCAACTACTACTTTCCCAGGGTAAAGACTTGTGTGCAAGTTCACTTAGTACTTGATGCAGCTGCTTCCTCCTCCCTGTAAAGAAACTGTTTGTCCAGAGAAGGTTCTTTCTGGGGATTGACATAAACATGTCAGTAGGCACCCAGAGATCTGATGTATTTCTCCAGTTTGCTGTTAATAACAGTTTTAAAATGTGTTACTTGAGTCTTTTTTTTCCTCATGCAGTGGTAGAAAATAACAGCCTGTGGTAGGTCTTTCAGGCTGACGACCCAGTACTGGCTCCCTTATTGATCTGCACAGGTGGTGGGAGCGGTGTGGGCCCTGTGTGAGCAGGTGATGCTCCAGCAGTTTTCTGTCTCCTGCCCCCACGACTTAACCGTGTGCTACCAGCACTGCACTGCTCAGAGTGATGTCTGTGGCCCCATAGTACCAGCAGCACTGCAAAGCTGTATTAGAAATGCACGTTTTCAGGCCTGAGACCCACTAAATCTGCATGTGCAAGCCGCCCCTGTTGAGAAGCCTTGGGCGGGGCCCTCTCCCGCCCAGGGTCGGCAGAGTTACACAGTCATGTATATGTGTATTTAGTGGCCCTCACCACTTTGCACAGGGAAAACAGGTACAACATGTAACCTAAAATCAGTCCTTGCCTTGTCTGTATTAATAGATGGAGATCAATTGTCTCCTTGACTATGACCACACTAAGGTGCAGAGACTCTTTCCATCAGGTTTCTTATGCATGTGGTTTTGTTTTTGTTTTTTAAAGACAGTCTTCTGTGGAAGGTAAAATGAAGCTTGAAGTCACCCCTGCCCTCCATCCCCATTGTATTTCTGTCCATTCCTCAATCCCAGTCCGATGTGTACAGCATGCCATTCTGCTACAAATTGTTGCCGTCACCTCAAATATAGGTCGCCGTTTGGATGTCTGCATTCCTTGGGGGGAATAAGTATCTGTGTATTAATGAACTTTATTGTGTAGAATTACAGTTACCATTCTGCCCAATTTAAAAGAAATGTATGTCCCTTTGTTTCTGTGGCATCCTAATCCAGAGCGAATATATTATTACTTTAAATGTACATTTGGGTGGTCTGTGTGGTCATGGGCTTCTTGATCAGACCCTGGTTAATACTTGAAGTGAATGCTAGGATTGAATAACCTGTTTTAAATACCCAAAGGGTGATTTATCTCTGTCTGAACAAACTGCTAAGGTGAAATGAGCACTGAAGCCTGCCTTTCCTGTTATAGAATCGCACAGGAGTGTCACATCCTTTCTCTGGCATTTGGATGTTCAGCTTGTTCAGTGTTACAGGGGACTGTGAATAGAGTTCAGTCTCATGAACAACCAGCATTTTCATTTTAAGGAGATTCTCACCCCTTCGCCTGTGGCCCGTGCATCCCCACCCCAGGTGCAGGATTTTGTCACGAACTGTATTTCTGATTCTGAAAGCTAGCCGTTTACCACCCCCCAAATCCAGGCAGTGCATAGATACCAGTATTGGCTGGGGATTTGATGATTATCAACACGAGTGGAATCCTTTACTCATTAAAATACAGATTACAGACATTTGTAAAATGGTAACACTTTGTTTCACATACTTCACTGAGCAACAGCTTTGTGCCAGAGTCCTGAGGGCCAAGTCTAATAGGGAGAATTGGTGGCGCAGTGGTTAAGAATCCACCTGCCAAGGCAGGGGACATGGGTTCGAGCCCTGGTCCGGGAAGATCCCACATGCCGCGGAGCAACTAAGCCCGTGCACCACAACTACTGAAGCCCACGCGCCTAGAGCCTGAGCTCTGCAACAAGAGAAGCCGCCGCAATGAGAAGCCCTGTGCACCGCAACGAAGAGTAGTCCCCGCTTGCCGCAACTAGAGGAAGCCCGCGCACAGCAACAAAGACCCAACGTAGCCCCAAAAAAAAAAAAAAAAAGTGTAGTAGAGAGACGTAGAAAACAACGCCTCCATCTCATACATCCCAAACATTTGTGGGTTTTTTTCAGATCTGGCTTTTGAGTTAATTGGGCTGAGGAGTCTGCTAGCTATTCAGATAGCACATACTTGTGTAGGCGAGTGTTGAAAGGGCTAGTTTGAGAAGTTGGGTCACCTGTGTTACAGATAATCTCACCATTTACCTTTAACTAAGCAAAGTTGCTTAACTTTGCTTTGTCTTGGTTTCCAAATTATCTCTTCGAACAGAGCAGTATTTGCTGCTTTGTTCACCCTCCCACACTGAGGATCATGCAATAATAAACACTGTTGGGGTAAAATACTTCGTGATTCTTTGTAATTAGACTTTAGCCTTTGTGACGAAACGCTGTGGAATCTTTCCCGCAAGTCTTCAAAAAGAGGTCTTGTAACTGCATAGCCAAGCTGCCTGGAACCCCCTCCCTGAGAACTTTAGGACGTACGTGAAGCCGTTGGAGTTAAAATGATGGCTGGACAGGTGTGTTTGATTATTCTGTTATATAAGTATTTCCTCTTGGCCCGTAAGGAAAGTGAAGCTAATGGCCAAACAGTAAGGTGCCTTGATTCTATGTTTATTTGCAGGGTCATGTTGAAAGGAATTTGAAACACGTTTGGAATGCATGTTGAAGATTTATGTCTTTGTGATAGGCAGGTTCTGCCCCAGAGGGGCAGCTTCCAGTGTTTTGATTGTCATTGCCAAGAGCATCCGGAACAGGTGCCGTGAGCCTCAGAGGCCGGGCTGTGCAGGCACCGGGCAAAGCAGAAGACTGGCCAGTGCTTCAGGCTACTTTATGATCTGAGAATCGTGTTTTATATTCTTTATTTACCTCTTGAGATTTAGTGAATAATACTTTTCAAGAGTAGGGTACACGGAACAGGTATTACTTGTGCTTCCGGGAACTTCCCCAACAGATAAGCCACAGGACCCGCTTTATCACGATTGCAGTGTACTGCCAACCATATCACATTCAGCACTTTTATAAAATGCATATGTAGGGCTTCCGGATCCCACATGCCGCGGAGCGGCTGGGCCTGTGAGCCATGGCCGCTGAGCCTGCGCGTCCGGAGCCTGTGCTCCGCAACGGGAGGGGCCACGGCAGTGAGAGGCCCGCGTACCGCAGCAAAAAAAAAAAAAAAAATATATATATATATATATATATATGCATATGTTTCAGACAAGTTGGTGACATTTGTTCATATGGTAAGAGGTATCTTTGCTGAGCCTCATTGGGTTTTGGGAAGAGGTTGCAGAATTGGTCTTGTGAATCAAGTCATCTTTGTAACTTGCCAGGAGTTGTCTGGCCTTTATTATTATTATTATTATTTATTTATTATTTTTGGCTGTGTTGGGTCTTCATTGCTGCACGTGGGTTTTCTCTAGTTGCGGCGAGCAGGGGCCACTCTTCGTTGCAGTGTGCGGGCCTCTCATCGCGGTGGCTTCTCTTGCTGCGGAGCACGGGCTCTAGGCTTCAGTAGCTGCGGCTGGCGGGCTCCGGAGCGCAGCCTCGGTAGTTGTGGCACATGGGCTTAGCTGCTCCGCGGCATGTGGGATCTTCCCAGACCAGGGCCCGAACCCATGTCCCCCGCATTGGCAGGCGGATTCCCAACCACTGCGCCACCAGGGAAGCCCTGTCTGGCCTTTTCTAGGTGACATTGTTCTGCCTTTAGAATTGGAACCTGCACCAGCTCATTACTGGACTCAGCCCTGGCTGTGTCTCCCCCAGCGGAGGCAAGACCACGTTTCCCGAAGACGTGTATCCTGCTGCCAAACGGGCTCCGTCCACGGGCACCAGTGACGCGGTGGCTCTTCTCGTGCCGTGTGTTCCCACTTTGCTATTCATGAGGCTGTCTGAATTCCCCCTGAAGTTAGTTCTGAGAGCTTGTCCAACATAATTACCGTATTGGTCTCAAACAGAGGGCATCATCTGTTCTCCCCCAACATGTTTAAAGGGGAAAAAACAAAAAGACCTGCTTTCAAGGATTTGGCTGGGACTGCGTAGGCCAGCCAGGGCCTTTGAAGTGAAATTGCTCTTGGTCAGGGAGGGAACCAGCCTCATAACAGCATCTGGAATGGCAGCTTGAATTCCACATCTGTGTTAGTGCTGCCAGGCGAGGCAGGCCCTGGGCCACAGGAAGTGGGGGACACGCCCCAAGGAAGCCAGAAGGCCTGGGCAGCGGCTGCCTGGGTTGAAACGTTGCCGGCTGGCACGTGGGCCTCTGCAAGCTTGGATCTTGGTCTCCCCTCCCCCCATTCTCTGGCGTATTTGTAACCGAGAGAACACAAAACTGCTACCAGCTCTTTTTATGGTCCTGGATAAGTGTTTCCCCTTTGTGCCTCAGTGTTCGCTCTAAAAGGAAGTTGGGTGTAGAAATGTCGAGCAGGAATTAGGTGGAAGGAGGCAGTGGGGCCTCATCTCTTCACCCCTACCGCCACCCACTACCTCAAAGTCCAGGGGGTGCGTTTGGGAAATTGCCCGACTGGACCACCTCTAAGGACTCTTTGTTTTATATGTGAGTCATTTCTTTGATTGGTTTACGTTTGGAGTTTCTGCTGCATCTCATCTCCCATCTGTAGCGTGTACTGGCTCTGGGTGAAGGAGGCTTAAAGCCGTGCTAGACTGTCTACAATTCTGGAACTAGAGTGAATTACTTATTTTTGTCTTAACTGGGAGCCAGAGTTAGGGCTGTGTTGGATCTTATGTCTGCGTTTATTTTTTTTTTAATTTATTTTTTATTTTTATTTTTGGCTGCGTTGGGTGTTTGTTGCTGCACGCGGGCTTTCTCTGGTTGCGGTGAGCAGGGGCTACTCTTCGTTGCGGTCCGCGGGCTTCTCACTGCGGCGGCTTCTGTTGTTGCAGAGCAGGGATCTAGGCGCGCGGGCTTCAGTAGTTGTGGTGCACGGGCTCAGTAGTTGTGGCGCGCGGGCTCAGTAGTTGTGGCGCACGGGATCTAGGCGTGCGGGCTTCAGTAGTTGTGGCGCGCGGGCTTAGTTGCTCCGCGGCATGTGGGATCTTCCCGGGTCAGGGCTCGAACCCATGTCCCCTGCATTGGCAGGCGGATTCTTAACCACTGCGCCACCAGGGAAGCCCCTTACGTCTGCATTTAAAACCACTCCAAATCCCAGGAAATGAATCAACCTAATTAGTGCTGGACTGGTGTAGCTCCCTAGGGCAGGGTCTCTGGCCATCTTATTCATCCTGTATCCTGCAGCGTGTCACACATGTTCTCAGCAAGGAAAAACCGGATGAACGCTTCAGGACCCTCTGGAAGCTCTTGTCCAGCAACAGCAAGATCCCTGGGAGAGTTTTCTATTACTTTGGTGTGACCAGTGCTGTCCCCACCTTTAGGCTTGTCTCCTTTGTCCTCAAAATGGGGATTTCCTAGCTGTGTTCACAGTTGTGATCCAAGAGTGGGTCCCCCCAGGGTGGCATCCTCTCTGCTGTGTGTCCGGCATCAGCATGGCAGCCCACCGAGACACTGAGGCCTCAGAACCTTTCTTGACGGCTGTGCCCTGGAGCTGACTCTCAGTCCTCATCGGTCTTGTTCGCACTGGAGCGGAACTTTCTTCCAGCTATCCCTGCAGCCCACCCTCCTCCTCTTCACCAGCCCCTCCTAGACCTGGCTCAGTGTTTTGCGGACAACACACGTTGGGGACCCACCACTTTGGGGTTTTCTCCCTCTGCTTTTCCCACTGGGCAGTTCCCATCCCTATCTTTCTGATCTGGCCAGGCAGGGAAGGGTGGCAGAGAGTAATTTCCATTCCCAGTTTTGTACTCCCTCGTGCATTATTCCAAGTTTACAGCTGTGCCACCCACGTTTTCACTCTCCAGCCTTCTTAGATGTCAGATTTGTTGAAGCCAGCTTTCATTTTTCAGCAGTGGGGAGGGAGGGCAGGGGTGGTGGCTGGGTCGCAATGTATTAAGTGTTTGGAAAAGAAAAGACTTTGTGCCCAGAGGCAGCCATGCATGAGTGGTCAGTCTTGAGTGGTTTGGATTGAAATAGGGCAGGGAAAGCGAAGCTCCCAGGCCTTCATTCAATCTTCCCTTTAATACCCAGGCTCCACGCCAGGCGCTGTGCCCAGCCCCCTACGGCACGTGCTGGCTGCCTTCTCCCCCGGGCCCCTGAGAGTCTAAGCATGCTGCCCCCCAGGACACAGGAGAGATTATAAGCCTCTTGCACTGAGGTTTTCTGTAAAGAGGAAAGTGCTGTAATTGAAGAGCTCCTTGGTTAATAAAGAAGAAATAGAGGCCTGGCACAGAAGAGCCTTCGTTTTTTTGACCTACTCAGCCAGGATTGGGTACATTCAGTCCCTCAGTGCCCATAGGACCACAGGCCCTTGGAGACCTTGGAGTTTGCTGGTCCAGACCACGAAAGACCACAGCTGCAACTCCTCACTTAGTTTGTTTCCGGACCTCCTCTGCCTCCATCGGGCCCCTTGCTGTGGCCACGTGAGACACTTTGGCTTCGCTCTGGAGTCCAGTCTGGAATGGTACCACCAGGAGTGCTTTCCTGGCCAGAGTTGGAAGCCCATGGTCTCTGCCTCACAGCATGGAGGGGAAGAGGGCTTTTGGGGCGAGTAGTTGGAGAAGCTGAAGTGGCACCGGAATTTTGATGGGAACTGAATTCAAAGATCCATCTGGCCCAGTTCACAAAAAAGACAGAGGATGGGAGGAGATGTAGTGCTTCAGAGAACCCTGGAGTTTGTGCGCCCTTCCTGAGATGTGTGAGCCCAGCCTTGCTGTAGGCAGGTTAGCCCAGTGCCTGCTGCCCTGGAAGGGCTTTAGGTTTTCAACCAGTGTTTCCCAAATACGATTTTACTTCACCAAGCATCTCTCAGGACCAGTGTCCTATACAACACGCCAGTCTGGGGCAATTGCTGCACTATGAAATCCCTTCTGCACCATCCCCAGAAGTACCTTGACCGGTCTCATTCAACTTCTTCCCTCTTGACTACAGCTTTGAACCAAACTATAAAGCCCTGGTGCAGCCTGAGAAGGATCCAGGCTCAGGCCTGATGCTTAGGCGGGAAATCAAACGCCCCCTGGGGTCGGGGGTGCCCAGAGTGAGTAGGTGCTGCTCTCGGAGCCCCTGCAGTTTTCTTTCTTCTTCCCTGAAGGCCTTGTTCTGCCAGCACTATTCAAAATGTTATCTGTGGGCTTCCCTGGTGGCGCAGTGGTTGCGCGTCCGCCTGCCGATGCAGGGGAACC
>NC_041216.1:17817302-17870193 GCF_002837175.3 Physeter macrocephalus
CGCGGAGCGGCTGGGCCCGTGAGCCATGGCCGCTGAGCCTGCGCGTCCGGAGCCTGTGCTCCGCAACGGGAGAGGCCACAACAGAGGAAGGCCCGCATACCACAAAAAAAAAAAAAAAAAAAAAAAAAATGTTATCTGTGGCCCCAGAGCACCGGCAATGCCATGAAGCTTTATTAGAAATGCAGAAGCCCAGGCCCCAGACCCACTGAATCTGGATCAGGCCACTCCTGTGCTCTTAGAAGTTTGAGAAGCCCTGGGCTGGGAACTCTTTCCCACCCATGGCTGGGGCGTGCCTGCGGATGAGACACAGAAGGACTGGAAAGAATGCGTGCCCCATTCCTACATCCCCTCTGCCTTTTCACATTTTCAGGGGGTGGGATGAGGGTGAGGGATGGCCTGCTACTCCCCCTTAATTCTAATCTCTGTTGGTTGAGGTGAGAGCCCTGGCGGGGAAACACGGCCCTGGTCCCAACCCCTGTGGGACTGAAAACTCAGGCTTGAAAGGCTCAGATCGTCCAGAGGCTGAGAGAAGCATTGCTGAAGGCCCCAGGTCTTTTCCTTAATGACATGAATCCCCATGGCTGGGAAGATAGAGGGGGGAATGAGGACCGTGGAAGTGACGGTCCCTTGTTAAACACACAGCAGGTGCTCAACAAATATGGTGAGTAAATGAATACAAGACTTGAATCTTCCCTAAATCTTGCCTGTGAACTGGGCCTATTGGACTCGCTGACCTTGGAGGGTAGATGAGATGGAGGTTTTTCTCTACCCCTTTTGCGACCTCAGTTTCTCCAGTTATTAGAGCGAGGGCGTGAGATCCAGAGGTGTAAAGATCGCCTCTAAAATCAGCGTTCTGTGTGACGCGGGCTACCAACCGCAGCCTCACCCATGGTCCCCGACAGCTCTGGCCTTGTAGGCACACTGCCTGTTTCCTCTGTTCATCTAGGGTGGTTGCTCCTTGGAGGCGAGTCCAGTGGGGAGAGGGGCCCAGGAGCCGCTCAAGGGTCCACGGCATTGCTGCTGCTCACTTGATTGTGACCTTGGGCAGGTCTCTTCCCCTCTCTGGGCCTCAGAGGTCAGGTTAAGGTGACGTCTGAGGCCCCTTCGTGCCTGGGTTTTCACTCTTGCCCTCACCCCACCTTTCTCCTGCAGCCTTCCCTCTACTTCTCCTTTCGAGCGTGGCCTGAGGTTCGCCACCCCCGTTCCCCGGTTAGGTTGGGAGTAGGAAGAGAGCTACCTAGTCCCGGGAGGATGTCGGAGAGCCGCTAACCGGCTGGGGGGCCAGCGCGCGGCCGCTGCCAGGAGGCACGCGAAGCGCCCGGGCGCGGAGGACGTGCCGCGGGGGTACAGCTTCCTCACCCAGCTAAACCTGGCCGCCTTTTCCTTCCTCCCCGCCCCTGCAGACTCGCGGGCCTAGGGCGTGTCCCCCACCTTCCCGTCGACCCCACTTGTCGCAGAAGTTGCCCCTCTCCCCTTGGAGCAGGGACTGTCGGATGGACCGCTGGGTCCTCGCCCGGCCCTGCCAGTTTAGCCGTGTAACCTTGAGCCGGTCCTTGCCCTCTCCGGTTCTCAGTTACCCGACCTGTAAAATGGGGCGCAGAGCGCCCGCCTCCGGGACCTGCTGTGGCGGGCGGCCGAGTGGGGGCCTCCGCCGAGCCCGCGGCTCCAGCTCTGGCTCCGCAGTGAGGGGGGAGCGCGCCGGGAAGGAGGCTCCGCGGTCACGTGACGCCGCCCCCCACCCCCCCCGAACTGCGGCGGCGGCGGCGGCGGCGGCGGCGGCGGCGAACGCCGAGCCGCGTCCGACCAGAGCTGCAGCGGCTGCCGCGGGCTCCGGAGCGCCGAGCCCAGGAAGCCCCGGCCCAGGCCCGCGGGTGAGTCCGCCCCGCCCGGGCGGCGGCCCTGGGAAGGGGAAGGGACGGAGGTGGCCCGGGCTCCCCTCGGCCGGCAGCCAAGACCCGGCGCGGGCGGGCCGGGCAGGAGGGTGCGGGCAACGGGCGGGGACCCGGGGGCTGGGGGCCGGCGGGGAGGGGGCGCTGGCTGGGGTTGGCCGCGCTGCGGGCGGGGGATGGAGGGGCGGCTCAGCCCCCTGCCTCCGGGGTGGGTCGAGGTCGCGGCTCGGGAGGGGGGGCTCGGGCCCCACCCCCTTGCGTGGGTGGGGGTTCCGTGTTGGACTCACCCTGAGGAGGGGGCGCGGAGAAACGGGCGCGTTCTCTCGATTTCTGGGGAGGGGCCCGGCCCCGACACCCACCAGGAGGAGGCACTGCGGTCCTCAGAGGAAGGAGGTGGGGGTCCAGCGACCCTGAACCGAGGGGGCAGTGATGTCCTTGCTTCCCCAGGGACAGCGCGCATCCCCCCCAGCCTCGTCCCTGACCCGCCGCGGAACAGGGCACCCCCGCGTCACGCAGTCGGACGCCCCCTCGTCGCCCCCCCGCCCCTGGCTCCGCAGGATCTGAGGACTCGGTGGGAATCGACAGGGCGGTCCCCGCGACCCGCAGACGCTTTGGTGCCAGCCGCGGGGCGCCTGGGCTTGGGGAAGATCCCTTGTGTTCACGCATGCACGCGCACACCCAGACACCAGCTCAGGACGTGAGCTCCCTCCCTCCGTGGCAGTTAGACCCCGACCCGTGCGTGACCCCTAGTTTTTGTTGGGGTCCTACCACAGGCCTGGGGGTGGAATCAAGAAGGACACCCCACCCTTCACACACAGCACACTGGCATCTGTCCCCGCGCTTCATCCCCCTTCCTCTCCAAAGTCAGAGGCCAGCAGGAGGGAGACTGGGAGAAGCTGGGTCAGGACAGAGCAGGAGAGACAGGCAGAGGGGAAATGAAGGAAGGAGGCAGCATTTCCCCCGCAGGCTCCTAGTCCACCCTGCCTGCCTCAGGGTGGTGGTCCCTCCTTCCCGAGGGTGTCTGGAGGAAGAAGCTGGGCCAGGGCAAGGGGGTGGGCGGCCCTGAGTTTCCTAGCTAATGAGAGGGCAATCGGCCAAAGGGGCCCCTGGACAGGGAGAGGGCAGCGGCTGAGTGGGGCAGGTGGTAGTCATGCCCAGCTGGCCCCAAGATGGCCCCCATTCCTCTGTCCGGGACCTGTGTCTCCCTCTGAGACCCCCTGGCAGCTGGAGGGTCTGGGGAAGCAGAGGGGTATCTTAATAGCCTTGGAAAGGATTCCAGGGTCACGATTAATCCTCAAGTGGCGGAGAGCCCTCCTTACCCACAGCAGCGTTTCAGGGAGGGGAACTGGAGTGTCCATTGCACAGATGAGGAAACTGAGGCTCAGAGAGGCTGACTGAACTGTCCAAGGTCACAGAGTCACCTTTGGCTGGCCTAGAATCAGTCCTCTGGCTCCTGGTCCAGATGGATCTCCACAGTGGTGGGGTGGAGACAGGGTCAGTGACAAGGTAGAGAGGTTCACAGGTGACCTGCTCTCCTGTGCGGCCCGGGGTGCGGGGGGCAGTGGGGAGGGTGCCTCTGGGATGGAGGTGGGAAGCTGGGTCAAGTTGAGGAGGACTTCACCTTTCTTCAGGGTCCAGAACTCAGACCTTCTCCCCTCCCAGAGCCCCGTGCTTGCTTTGCTGCCTCTGCCCACGGCTATGATGGTGTGTGTTCCCTCCCTGGGACCTTCCCAGCTCCCAGCCTTCCTTGGGCAGAGCCCTCTGCTCTCCTCTCTGCCCCAGCTGCCTGCCTGGCAGGGGTCTCCAGAGACCCCTCTCTATCCACCCTCCGCCCCTGTGAGACAAGAAGGATTCTTCCTTCGGCCTCTTGAAATGCCGGCAGTCTCCTTTTTGGCTCGGGCGTCTCTGCTGCTCTGGCCTCAGGCCCCCAGCTGGGTCAGCACAAGCCTGGGGTAAGGGAACCCTGAGACCCCGCTCCACCTCCCTCTCACCAGGCCCCACCCCTGCCGGCTGTCCTGTTCCAGAGCCGAGAGGCCCTTTGAGGACTCCTGGGGCAGGTCTGCCTTCCACGCCACCTGTCTGTCTGCGGAGGCCTTTGTCCTGGCCGTCAGACACCGCTGAGCAGCCACACGGCTGCACAAACAACCAAGACCTGTGCACAGCCAGACACAGATGCAAACACGCTCTGATTCACAGATACCCTGGGACCCAGACACAGGAACGCACCGCACACTCAGGCCAAGACCCCCGCCTCTAACTCTGACCAATACCGCAAGCGGAGAGACCTGCCATCCAGACGCTGTGTGCACACAGAGGAGGAGGGTGTTGTCAGGAAGAAGAGGCTCCTCCAAATCCCTCATGGGGCTGATAACGGCCTCCATTACCTCCTCCAGGGCACGCACATGACGCACACCCAGGAAAGAGCCCAAGGAAGCCCCACACCCTTAGAAGTGAACCTGGCAGATAGGCCCATGCACCCACCCACACCCAGGCCGCCATGGGTGCACACACGCGTGCATTACATCAGCTTCCTGTGCGGGGGACACGAACTCAGCACCACCCCGGCAGGGGGTAGCAGAGGCCCCTCTGGCCACCCCCAGCAAAGCCTCACCCTCACCTTCTTCCCTCTTTTTTGGTTCACATGAACCCAGGTTGGCTGACCCTGAGAATCCTGGGAAACTACCTGTGGTTCCCCGTCAGTGGACCTTCCTCTCCTGCCCGCCTTCCCCCCGGACATATACCTGCCAGGTGGCCAGAGCAGCCTCTCCCTGGGCTGCCCCTTTGCTGCCCCTGGAGGTGCTGTTCCTCAGGCCCCTCCCAAAACAGGACACCCCCCAAGCCCAGGCTCCAAGCAGCCCGGGGGTTCCCTTTCCTTTGCCACTTTTCCGGGAGGCCTTGCCAAGTCCTGGTTTCGGCTTTGCCCTCCCAGCGAGGCTGGGGGCCAGTTGGTGTGAAGGGAGGGGAAACCTCGGAGTTCTCCTCTACCCACCTCCTCGCTCGGCAGAACCTCTGCCTCCCTGGGCCCTGGCACCCTGGCTCTGCCTCTGAGAGCCTGGCATCGCTGGGAGGCAGCTGCTGAGAGGTGCTTCTGGGGGCTCAGATGTCTTCTGCAGGGCAGACTGATGCTGGGTGGAGGGCAGCGAGGGGCTCCGGGCTTTGCCGTTCTCACTTGGATGCTCACCCTGGGCTTGCCAGGGCGCTAGTTCTGAGTCCAGGCCTGGCCCTGCCTCTTGCTGGCTGTGTGGCCCGGGGAAGTCATCTCCCCTCTCTTGGCCCATCTCCAGCTCTGGGAGGCAGCTCGGCCTGGCTAGGGAGTGTGAGGTGTGAGGTGGCAGCTCTGTGCCAATGAGGAAAGGAAGTTTGGCTCTGCTGGGCAGGGTGGGGCAAGAGGGGGCCCCTGGCTAAGGACTTAAACGGCAGATGGAAAACTCTGGGTCCACACTAGGCCAAGCAGGGGTTGCCAGTCCAGGGATTTCCTGGGGAGACCACCCTGGGGTCAACAGAGGGGGACCTGAGGGCAGGGGGGCTGCTGCTGTAGTTTACATCTGTGAGTATTTTTATGCCCCCATATGTGCTCTATTTTTAGGGCTGCAGACTTGTACTTGCAGGCAGTGACTCAGAGAGGAAGGAAGAAGAAGCAGAGGGGTGCTGGTGGGGAGACACCCCAAAACGGGGAGGTTCCGCTGGGATACCAGCCTTCCCCCCTGGCAGAAAGGAGTCAAATCTGTGGTGCCCCCGCTGTGTGCTGGCCCTCGTTTGCACACTCAGGAAGCATTTACTGAGTGTGTAGTGCGTCCCAGGGACAGTAATAGACACTGGTGAAACAGACATTAGCTGGGTGTGGCATCCTTCGGTCCCTGCCACAGCCCAGTGTGGTGCTACTGTGGCCATGTCTCAGATGAGGAGGTAAGGCTCAAAGAGGTCAAATGAACTGCCCACTCCTCTAGTAAATGCCTCTGCCAGCGTGGGGCCACCCTCCCCGGGGTCCCCTTTTGGAAGAAAGCCTGAGTTAAAAATCTGACTTTGCCACTGACTAACTGCACAACTTGGGACCCATTACTCCATCTCTCCGAGCCTCTGTTTCTTTATCTGTAAAGTGGGGATCACCCACTCTATGTCCCTGATGGGGTTGTTTGGAGGGTTAAGAAGATTAATGTAGGCAAATACCCAGGGCAGTTTCCAGCTCATTGTGGCCATTTGTTGGGGACTCAGAGGAGATGGGCTGGGAGTTGTCAGGAGTCCAAGTCCAGTTTCTGCTGTGTGACTTTGGATAAGTCAACTCACTCTCTCTGTGCCTCATTTCCTTCTCCATAGGACAGGGATGATAAGCCCTTGTTTGCCTGCCTACCTGGGAGTGTTTTTTGTGCAGATCAGACATGGTGGCTGGGAGCTGCTTTGAAAAACATAGAGCTGCACTCAGAGATATGAATGCACAGAAGAAAAAACAAACACCAGAAAAATATGGAGAAAAATCTTAAAAAAGAAACTTCAAATATTTTATTACAGCAAGAAAAAATAAGGCTTTTGTTCAGTGTTTTAGGGGCAGAGTGGGAATTGTTTCCATAACCTCACATTTCCAAGGCAGTTGGCATTGCTCTTGTCACATGAGATGGGTAGTTTTCCCCCTTGGGGAGTCAGTGCCTGGCACATAGTAGGTAGTCGATAAGTGGTCCTGGTGGCTGTGAGTGGAGTCGCTACGAGGGGAAGGAGGAGTGAAGATAGTTCCGGTGGTGTGACCACTACAGCATAAAAGGTGGCAGTCAAGACACTGGTCTGGCTTCACTGGAAGGTGTGTGTAGGGGTGAGTTGGAGCCAGTTTATTAAGGACCTTGAATTCCAGGCTGAGGAATTTTCCCTGCAAACCAATGGGAAAACCATTGGAGAGAGTGGCTGAGTCTTCCGTGGGCAGGCCTTGGGTGGGAATTAGCCTGGCTAGTTCTCTGCCCTGCTTCTGCTGTGTAAGTGTGGCTCCATTGCCCGTTTCCCTGGGTCTCATTTTCCCCCCGTATGCAAAGGAGAGAGCTCCAGCATCTTCCATCCCAGGGACAGGAAAGAGGACCAAGGCACCAAGCAGTCAGGAAAGAAGGGGGCTATCATCTGTGTTGGAAATCAGGAGACCCATGTCCCCCTCTGACCTCATCCCACTAGCTGTGTGATCTTGGGCAAGTCGCCAGCCCCTTTGAGCCTCCCTTTCCATCTGTGCAGTGGGTGGGCGCAGTTTCTGCCTTTGCAGTGTGGCTCCAGTGAGGTGGAGCTGGTGACCGTGCTGTACGAGCCTCAGGTGTGTCGTATCTCTGGGGGAATCGTGCTGTTGCTTGCAACTACATGTTCCCCAGGCTCCCTTGAGAATCTGGGGCTGCTGCAATTTGCGGGGGACAGTGGGTGAAAACAGACTCCTGAGCGGCCAGAGAGGCCGTGACCTTCTCAAGGCCACAGGAGCCGCTTGCCTGCCACAGCCAGGCTGCTGGGGGAGTGGACAGGTGAGGCATGTGGGCCCAACCCTCTGCTCTGCTCCTGAGTTCTCCACCCCAAGTCTGCAAGAGAAAGACACCCCCATCCCAGCTCAGAGGACAGCCCTTTCCAAGACCCCACTCCTCTGAGTTGGGACTTTTGGGGGTGGGTGGAGGGTGACCTTGGGAATTTCTCTCTGCTTGCAAGCTCAGGGCCAGAACCGTTGGGGCAGCCCCAATTCCTCCGTTTCAAAAGTGGGACCCCTCATTGACCTGTGACGGATTGCCAGGACGAGGCCCAGGGTGATGGCAGGCACGCCTCCTACCCTGGTGCCGCGTCCCGACCTTGAGGGTGCAGAGAGAGGCCATGGGGCTGAAGCTCTGGGTAGGTGGGCTCCAGCCTGGACCCATTTACCACCTGCCTCCACCTGAGATGTGGGAGCTTTTCCAGGTGCACAGGCGTGCCCTTACGGTCCCTCTCCCAGGGCTTCAAGCCTCCGGAAACAGGACTGCACAGAGCCCCTGGGACAAAGCCCTCACCTGTCCCAGTCACCGGGCAGGGCCCCAGACTGCCCTAGCTGGAGAGGTGTGGCCCTCCGTGGTCCTCTGAGGGGCAGAGAAACCTGGGACCTGTCCCCTGCCCTTGCTCCCAGCTGTACCATTGGGGTCTGCCCTGTGTTACCCAGGGTGGGAGCTGGCTGGCTGGCTTAGCCACGCAGGAGCGTTCCTGGCAGGGGAGAAGCAGAACGGAGGCTGAGTGATGGGATGTAGGTGGGGGGCATTAATTGAGCACTTACAGTATGCTGGGCCCTGCGCTAAGCACTTTCCATGGATCTGTCTTATTTAATCCTCAGAACAACTGTCATTAGGCCCACTGAGGCTCCGAGAGGGTAAGCAGTCTGCCCAGGGTCACCCAGCTGGTGTGTGGCTGGAGCTGAGATTTGAATTAAGGGCTGTCTGACTCCATTTTTAACCACTTTGGTGTACTGCATGCAGAATGAGATGGGGAGGGGGAGGGGGAGGGGGGGGCCCAGTTCTGGGCAGGGGTGGGGCTGGGGCTCAAACCCTGGGGCTGTCCCACACCTGCAGGACCTGGCCCTGAACCTCCCAGCTCCCCCTCCCTCCCTTTTCCCTTCCCCATGGCCCATCCGTGGGGCTCTGCACCCCGGGCTGAGTTGGGGGAAGAGGAGAGAATGGGGAGATTTGTTTGCAGAGGTTCCCAGGGACGTACAATCCCACAGACCCTGGATTCTCCTGGCCCCTCTGGCTGCATGAACTCCCAGCTCATGAAATCCTCAGCATCAGAGCTGGAGAGGAGCCCGTGGAGATCAGCTGGTCCAACCCCCTCATTTTATAGATAATAATTATGATGATTACACCCGATGGCAGCAATTCACAAAGGGCTTTCACATCTGGGTTGCCTCCGACGTGCGCCAGAACCCTCAGGGCTGGCAGGACTCGTTTGGCCGTTGTTATTCTCCTCACTTTGTGGCTGAGGAAACTGAGGTTCAGAGAGGTGAAGGGATGGGCCTCGGGGCACAAGCTGGACTCCAAACCCAGATCTTGCTTCGCCGGAGCCCACGGCACCATCCCATGTCCCCTGAGACTTAGAGCCCATGTGGTGTGGCTCCAGGACTGCATCCTGCCTTAGGGGCAGTGTGGGGGGTGTCTCTAGGGGGGTCTGCTTCTGAGAGATCTGTGTGGGCACGAGGCAGGTGTCAGGTGAAGCTCCGGGACACCCAGTGATGCCTGCCTTCCTCCCCTGTCATGGGAATACACCACCCCCTCCCTGCCGAGAGTGTAGACTGGGGCAGAGCTGTTTCCTAGGGGCCTCTCCACCTGCCATGCCCATGGGGCCCAGGCTGGCCCCCAAATCAGACTGAGAAGGCACCTTGGAGAGCCCTCATTTTACAGAGAAGGAAACCGGGTGCCAGAGGGGTAGGGACCTGCCCACAGTCTCACTGAGCCAGTGGCAGAGCTGGGCCTGGGACCTGGGTCTCCTGACTCAGTGTATGGCTGTGCTGGCACAAGTCCAGTAACAGTACTGAGGACAGCCCCCACTTATTGGGCACCTCCTGTGTGCCAGGACTGAGCACTTTACACTGAATCCTAAGAACAACCCTATAAGGTAAGTACTATTATTCTCATTACCATCCCCTTTTACAGATGAAGAAACTGAGGCTTTGAGAGGTTATGAAAATGGCCCAAAGTCATAAACCAGGAAGTGAGAGACAGAGGTGAGAATTCAAACACAGGTCCACCTTACTCGGAACCCATGCTGATGTCAACCCCTGTATGTATTATGATAGGAATAAAATTTATTTTATCCTTCTTTTTGCTCATAGCCAACCTAGGACATCATACATTCATTCACTGACATTTATGGAGCGCCTTCTGTGCTGAGGAGACCAGGGAGCTGATCTGGAGTCAGAGGCCAGGGGTTGAGGGTCAGAGATTAGACAGTGAGGTAGGGCGTCTCCAAACACTCCTAGACTCTCTGACCCCGCCAAGGATGGCTGCCCTCCCCTCTTCTGTCCCCAGCCTGGCCACAGACTGTGTGTTTGCAGCCTCTTTCTCTGCCCTTCCTCTTGCCCACGGTGTCTGTTGTAGCCTGATCTACCCTTGTGAGAAATGTGGGCATGACTCAGCAGGGGCTTCTGGATTTTGTACGCCACCAGGAAGACTGTACGGACAATAGCAATAGCAACCACCACCATGCAAGCTCTTCGTGGGCCCAAGGCACCGTGCTAAGTCCCCTCTCTGTGTGCATCACCTTGTTTGGTGCTCACCATCACCTTGTGAGCCAAGAGCTGGTATACCTCCATTTTCCAGATGTGGGAACTGAGGCTTAGAGCCCCACAGCTCAGGACTGGGCTGGAACCCAGCTCTGTCCAGCTCTGAGGCCTGTGCCCTTACCCCTGACTCACACTGCCCTGCTCTGTGTCCAGGCTCTGTGCCCAGGCTGTGTGTTTGTGCATTTAGAAGCCTGGTTCCTGGAAGGCAGGCTTCAGCCGAGCAGCAAATATTTGTTGAGCACCTACTGTGTGCCTTGGGGAAGTGCTTTGCGAGACTAAAGCTTGTGAGGATGGGGAGATAGCACCCAGGCCTTGAGGCAGAGGCTCTCAGGCTTCCAGGGGTGTCAGGGCAGGGCAGCGTGTGCTGTTTGAAGGGCTTTCTTCTTGCAGGAGTGTCCCTGAGAGTGTGACTCAGAGCTGAGTTATCTTAGGGGGTCTTCCCTGGCCCTTGGGCAAGCCACTTAGTCTCTCAAAGGGCCTCTGTTTCCTGGTCTGTGAACAGGGATGATAATAGCACATAGTCTACAGGGTGGTCGTGAGGACTGAACCAACGAGAGCGCTTGGTACAGGTCCTCGGGGACTCGTAGCTGCTCTTACTGAGCTGGGGTGCGTGTATGATGGAGGATGAGGTCTTGAGGGGGCGGCAGGAGAGCTGGATCTGCTCTATTTGCAGGCCTCAGTTTCTCCATCCATCACGGCTGACACACAGCTCTTGTGTAATCTGCCTCAGGGGGCTGTTGTGGAGATCAGAGAGGTCCCAGGGCACGTAGGTGCGCCTCCATGATCTGCACACCGAGGGATCGGTTCCCGGGGGAGAGGGGACGGCGGGAACACGGTGGGCGGCGGCACAGGTGCCACCATGGTGGCGCGCAGGTGTGTCATTGTGGGCCGGGAGAGGCGCGGCAGTTCGCGCCGGGGATTAGGGAAAAGGCACGTTCGGGAGGCCGCCTTCGCTCAAGGGGCGGGGGGGTGGGGAGTGAGGAATGCGGGGGGCGGGGGTAACCAGAGCGCGGCCGGGAATGCAGGGCGCTTCCTCGGGGCGCTCTCGCGTCCCAGCCCTCCCCAGAAGAGACGCCCGGGGCGCTGTCCCTGGTCCTGGAGCCCGCCCGGCCCTAGCCCTGCAGTTCCCGTGGTGACCAGTTGAGGGCGCCCGGGACCGCGGCGGACTCTTCAGGCCCATTTCAGAACACATTTTTAAACAGCGTTCTTTATTCTCATGTAATGGTATTCCCGGATAATAAGCCTACCCACACACGCAATTTAAAAAACCAAACGACACACTGCCCTAAGAGAAGTAAAAGCCCTCACTTCCACAGATAAATAGTCTGGCACGATCACACCACAGGACCTAATGAAGTAACCAAATTCTTGCCCCTGTTTGTATATTAAAAAAATTTAGGGCTTCCCTGGTGGCGCAGTGGTTGAGAGTCCGCCTGCCGATGCAGGGGACACGGGTTCGTGCCCCGGTCCGGGAAGATCCCACATGCCGCGGAGCGGCTGGGCCCGTGAGCCATGGCCGCTGAGCCTGCGCGTCCGGAGCCTGCGCTCCGCAAAGGGAGAGTCCATAACAGGGAGAGGCCCGCGTACCGCAAAAAAAAAAAAAAAAAAATTTAGATTTAAGGGTAGAAAAATCTTTTCGTGGTACCTGACTTCTAGTTCAGAATGGCTCCAGTAGTTACATCTTTTGAAGACTCAGTTTGTATAAAGCCATACTAAAAAATACTCATATGTAAACCAGAGTTAAGTTGTAGGATGGGATAAACGGGCCTTTTCCCCCACGTGAGTATCTGGGGGGATTTTTTTTTTTTTTTTTTTTTTTTTTGCGGTACGCGGGCCTCTCACTGTTGTGGCCCCTCCCGCTGCGGAGCGCAGGCTCCGGACGTGCAGGCCCAGCGGCCATGGCTCACGGGCCCAGCCGCTCCGCGGCACGTGGGATCCTCCCGGACCGGGGCACGAACCCGTGTCCCCTGCATCGGTAGGCGGACTCCCAACCACTGCGCCACCAGGGAAGCCCTCTGGGGGGATATTTGATGTACAGCAGGTCTCCTTGGGTGGGATTCTCCCTGGCATAGCTTTCCTGGCCTCCACCCACTGAGTGACAGCGGTGACCCCCAGTAACTGTGGAGGACCAAAACCACCCTCGCGTATTTCCCTAATGCCCTTCAGGGGGCAGAGCCGTCCCCGTTGAGAGCCATTGCCAAGGTGGGGGCCTTGGCTGGTTGAAGAGGGGTTCACAGCATCCCTGACTGGCTGAGTGGGAGCGTGGCACCTTAAGGAACTGTCGGGGCATCCCATCCCCCATCTTACAGATGGACCAGTAGAGGCCCAAAGCAGGAAGAGATTGTGCTAGGAAACAAAATGAGTGACCAGCTGAGCTGGGAGCCGCAACCCAGATCTCCTGCCCCCGGTACAGGGCTCAGTCCGCCCAGCTGCCCTGGGTGGAGCTCTGGGCATAACTAGTCTCCCTTCCAGTTCAACTTACCTGCTTCTGAAAATGGGCAGGGAGTGCCATGCCCCTAGCAGGGGGGCAGGAGAGGGAGGCTGGCTGGATTCCAGCCTATAATGTGTGAGAGGGTCTTGGCTTCCCCTCTTCTTGGGGATATAGCAGTTGCACACCACTGGACCCCTACCTTTATTTCTTCCCAATAGTTGGCTGAGCGCTGTGTGTGTGTGTGATGTGTGTGCGCACGTGTGTCTGTCTATGTGTATATTTTGTGTGAACATAATGTGATCTGTGTGGGCCTGTGATTTCTGTGTATGAATCTGTTGTCATTGGTGTGTATTCACATGTGTGTACAAACCCAGCCACAGTCAGTAGGTGAGCACTCACCGATTTGGGACCTGTGGGTGTGAGTTTGATTTGACCTTTGCACGCGTGTGTGCATGTGGGTTTGTAAGTGTGGGGCTGGTGTTCATGTGAGCACGTCTGCATGCATTTGACCTTGATATGATCCCTGTAGGCATTAGTTAGATGTCTCTGTGCACAGTACAAGGACAAGTGCACGTGTGACCTGGTGAAGTTTCTGTGCAGTTGTGCACACAGGTCCACTACGGACTGTCTTGTTCATCCTCTACCCCTAGTTCCTGAAGAGTGTCAGACAGAGTAGGTTTCTGAATAGGCAGAGGGTCTCTGGAACTCGTTGAATGGGATGGCAGTCTCAGAGTCAGGATGGCTGGTTCATTAACTTCACTGGGAAGCCACTTGGGGAGAGGGTGTGAGCCAAGCCACACCCACTCCTCCCTCCTTTCCCAGGGCCTAGGGACCCTCCAGGAGACTCCTTTTCCAGGAGCTCAGGGTTTGCAGCATCTTGGGATTGGGTGTGTGTGGTTTGGCTAGAAAGGCCATGAGCTAAGGACAATGGTGCTTCGAACCTATGAAATTCTCATTTTTCCGTGATTCAGTCTCTAACCCAGCAAAGTGAAAGTGGGTGTTTTAACAGATGAGCGAGCTGAGGCCCAGAGGGGAAAACTGGTTAACACAGGAGGCTGCCTGGCCAGGCAGGAAGCCCGGGATTGCCCTGCCTCCTGCCCAGGATGCCCCCAGCAGATATGGTTGGGAATGACACGGGGGAGGGAGAACAGGGGAGGTTGCTGGGGACCCTAGCAAGAATTGACCCCACCAGCCCCATCTGGAGCCCAGGCCTGAGATCTTCCCAGGAGCCTGCCCCTCCCCGTGCCCTTACGTTTCCATGCTGAGGGTTGGGAAGGGAGCCGGAGGCAGGTGGGTGGAACTCCCAGAGTTCAACCCAGGGTGAACTTGGAAAGGGAGCTCTGCAACCCTCCGCCCCTGCACCCTTCCCTCCTCCTTCACACAGTCTGGCACCTGTTTGAACAACTCAGGTGCAAATCTAGGAGGCCCAGAAGGGAGGCTTCCTCCTAGAGGGAGGGCCTGGACCCTGGAGGGCAGCCTGGCTCTGGTTTCTAGGGGAAAGGCTGCAGGGAAAGGAAGAAGGGAGCTCTGTCCCACCCCGAAGACGGCAGTGGCTTCCCAGTACCAGTCGGCGAGCACCGGTTCTGTGCTGCCGGGAGAGTGTTGAGCTCTCTGTCACAGTGGCCAGTGGACGCTGGACGTCTGGGGACTGTTAAATACGATACAGTGAGGAAATGTCAGAGCCTGGCCTGGCACCTCCACCCTTACTGCCCCACCTCTGTGTGTGTCAGTGTGTCTGTCTTGGAGGTTGTTTCATGTGCCCACACATAGAGTTGCCCCCCTTCTTTCCAACAGCTACATATACTGCATGGTGCACATGGACTTTGATCTATTTATCTGGATGGCTGTTAGTTTGTTTTGGAACTCTTACTAATAAATCTTTGCTAACTTAAAAAAAAATGGTGATTTCATGTAGTTCGGCCTAATACAAATGATGCTGCAGCAAGTGTTTTATTTAACAAACTCATGCGATTCAAATACTATTCTCAATGCTTTGTAAGTATTATATTAGTTAATCCTTGGCAAAACCCTTTGAAGTAGGTACTTTTATATTCATCGTCAACCCTATTTTGCAGATGAAGAAATTGAGGCACAGAAAGATTAAGTGACTTGCCTAAGGTCACACAGCCGACAAGCGGGAGAGCTGGGATTTGAACCCTGAGAGGGTTCACAAGAATGAGGATATAAGCACTTGCCTTCCTGTCTCTTGTCCTTGGCCATTCATCTTGAGACTCACCTGTGGTGACGTAGAGGGTAAATTCTCAGAAGTGGTTTTGCAGGTTCAGAAGGTGCATTTAAATTCTGCTATTGCTGGCGGAACCGGGAGCTGGCCTGGGAGTGTCCTGAGCGTCTCCGGCTGAGGGACTGTGACACCCACCCCCAGCTCTTGCCAATGAGGCAGCTGCAGCTGGTCAGAGCCCAAGAGTCCAGAGCCCACACTGGGCTCTTTGTCTTCGGTGGGAACCCTGCAGCCCCCATGGCCCCTCTCAAGGGCCCACTGTCACAGCACCAGCAGGGCCTCCCGGGGGCCAGGCCCGGCTGGGAAACTTGGCACATCAGAGGCCTCTTGGCCACCCTGCCAAGTGGACATGCAGAGCCCACTCAGGAATCATTCCCACTGAAAAGAGAGTGGCGAGGCTGAGGGAAATGTCCAGGTGGGTGCATCACCCTGGATGGGGCTGGAGTCCTGGGTCCCAGCCCTGACACTGTGCACACCCCTTATGACCCAGGCCCAGCTCCTGGTCCTTCCCTCCACCCCAGCTCTCTGGGCGCCCCTGCTGCTGCTACCACTTAGGAAGGAAAGACTTCCTCCCTCTTTGGGCCAATCTCAGTGCTCCTAGGGTTTGCCCCTCGGGAGCCCTACCAGACTGCCCTGTGAGGAGTGGGCTTCCCACACTGCCCCGGAATCTGCCGCCCTGCCTGGAGCAGAAGCGGCCCAGCCCTGGCTCCAGAGCACCCTGCCAAGAGAGAGCCAGACCCTCCTCTGAGAACCAAACCAAGGGAGTGGTTCTAGGGCCGAGAAAATCATGCTGGCCCTGCCCAGGGTCTGAACTCTGCAAGGGGCTCTTGAGGGCTCCTCCACCCACCAGAATGTGTGGAGAGGAGAAGGGGTCCAGGCTGGGGCAGAGAGAGGGGCTGGCGGGAGGTGGAAATCCACCAAGACAGGAATATTTGCTGTGAGCCAAGGTCTCAGTTTCTTCACATCTGAAATTAGGAGACTGCTGTGCCCCCCATCCCCCACCTGGGTGAGGCAAACTGTGGAGCCCGGTACCCAGACCAGCCATTTCCCAGGGGAAGATGGAGCTCACTGAGCCCTGGCTCAGGGCCCAGGCGGAGCAGCTCCTGAGAGGCTTCTGAAGAATCCCTGCCACCCTATCGTTGTGCCCTTGGGTGGCCCTTCTCCCTCGTCCCCCCACTGCATCTGTTCCCTGCAGTCCCTTGAAACAGAAGACCCCATAGAAAACCTCAGGTTTCTATGAGGGCCTCCCTGGGTGCAGGGGGTGGGGGCAGAGTGGGCGTTCTGGGAGGGGCGGGTGAGTCCTGCGGGCAGGGGCAGTGTCCCCTGTCTCCTGACACACCTTTACTTGGGGCAGGAGAGACAGCTTCCTGTGGGGTGGAGCACTGGACTGTGAGCTCTGGCTGAGTTGGATGCAGAGGAGGGCCTCAGAGTGTTTGTTGAGTGAATGTATGAACGACTCTAGAACTTCGAGCCCAGTTTCCCTCCGAAGGGAAGGTTGCTGAGGAACCCAGGATGGATGATTTTCAAGAAGAGGGTGGGGCATCTCCATTCCCCCCCTCTTCCTCTTCACCTGGGCAAAGAAGGGCCCCTGGGAGTGGGGGATGAGAGTGGGCAATTCCTTCCTTCACTCTTTCAAGAGCAGAGCTTCTGACCCACAGTGCGGGGACTCTCCTAGCTGGCACTTAGTTAGCATTTACTGTGTCAGGCCTGGGCAGAGCGCTCCACACACGTTAACTCACCACAAGGGCCCTGCGGGATTCGTCCTATTTAACAGATGAGAAATGCGAGGTACAGTGCAGACCATTTTGACCCTGGATTCCAAATTCTGGACCCGGCTCGCTATGAGCTTCCCCTTCGTGATGACAGGGGGACAAATCCGCCGACAGAACCGGAAGGCTCTAGGGGGGGATGGAAGAGGGTGTCGCCTCCAGAAGAGGGTCTGCAGCCCCGTACGCCCTGGTCTGGGGGTGGAGGGTTGGCCTCGTCCTAACCTCTCCCCGCCCTCCCGCTACCGCCGAGGCCCCGCCCGGCCCTCCTTCCTCCCCGCCCCGAGGTCCCAGCTCGGAAAGTCCAGCGAATCCCCTGCCCCCGGCCCAAGGGCGGCGCGAACAAGCGGCCCTTTCTGCGCGCGGCTGCCCCCGACAGCTGGACCGCAGCCCGCAGGGGCGCGGACAATCCCGGGGTTTGTGGCCGGGGGCGGGGCGGCCCGGGTTGCCAAGGTGACCCGGGCGCGGGGAGGCGGCTCCGGCTCGGCGCGGGCCGGGCGGGTGGCGCGGGCGGCGGCGGCACCATGAGCGGCCGGAAGCGCAGCTTCACCTTCGGGGCCTACGGAGGGTAGGTGCGCCGGGCGGATGCGCTCGTGCGCGCGCGGGGGTGCGCGGGGAAGGGCGGCGGGGTGGGGGGGGACGCGCGCGCCCGCGGGTGTCTGCCTTGGTTTCTGTAGTTGTGAATTTGTGCTTAGGTGTGAGGTGAGCGGTTTGATGTCAGTACGTAACTCGTAGGGTTGGGAAGTCTGCGTGTGCGTGTGTGTGTGTGTGTGTGTGTGTGTGTGTGTGTTCCGATTCGGTGCCCATGTGCACGCGTGGGGACGCGAGTGGCTGCGGGCATTTCTGTGTTTGTGTCTAAGTGTGTGACAGTGTTTATGTGTATGAGTGTGTGTGGACCGGCAGGTTGGCCTGTGTGTGTGCACTCCTGGGTGCACGTACAGGTCGTGGGGGTGGGAAAAGGCAGGTCAAGGGGAGGCCCTGCAGGGGCCCTGACTTGGTCCCTGAAGCTGCTGGGCCCCAGCAGTGAGGCTTTGGAGGAAGGGAACCTAGAAGCCATTAGCAGGCCCCCGCCCACCTCCACCCCTGGGCACCTCGCTGCCCCTATCTCAGGCTGCCTGGCTCTCAGGAACCCCCTCCTCCCAGGGCTGCTGGCTGCCTGGACCTGGAGACCTGTGGAGGCGGGGGGAGTCAGAGTGGTGTCTGGTCCATCTTGGGGTCACTGTTCCTCCTGCCCCCAAGTGCCCACCCCAGAGGAGTGCAGAGGTGGGCTGGGAGGATCCTTGCCTTAGGCAGAGGTTTGGTAAATTGGAAGGAAGACTGGGTAGACAGACTGGCCAGAACCCCTTCCCTGGCTGACCAAGTAGTTGCATAACCTTCACCAGGCCCTGCCTCCCTGTGGTCAGAGGGACACACGGGACCCACCTTTTGGGTGCAGAGCATTTGGGGCTCACACATGTAACGCTGCAGAATCTGTGCTCTTTGAGCTGAGGGGATTGTGTCCAAGGTACGTCCCCTCTCTGGACACCCAACCTCCAAGGGGACCCCGCAGAGGGGCTGGGTGGGGTGGGAGACAAGAGGGCTGCCCTCCCTGTCTGGGCCCCTGCTAGCCATCAGGTGATGGGCCTGGGTCGAGCCTTGAGCCTCCCGGTCAGCTGACACCGAGAGGCAGCCGGGCAGTGGGGCTGCATTCTGTTGTGTGACCTTGGGCGAGTCCTGGCCTCTCTGGCCTCACTTGCCCCATCTGCAGAGTCCGCATTAGCTGATCCCTGGGAGACCCCAGCCCTGCCTCCCCAGAAGATGTCTCCTTAGCTGGCGGAGTCCGGTTTGGGGCCCCTTTCGCATTCTCCTCTGGCCTCTGACCAGGAGGCAGGAGTTGTTTGTTGTGCCAACAGCTGCTGAGCCCCCCGGCCCCCAGCTGGGCTGGAGGGTGGAGCCCTCCCCTATCCCAAGGTGCCCTCAGAGGGCAATGGGGGGAGCCTCTGGGAGGGGGCACTGCCTATACACTCTCTCTAATGCCGGACCTGGAGGGAGTGGGGGAGACGAGGCCAGGGGGTGGCCCCTGAGCTCTGGGGGCTTGAGGTCTTCCTCTGGTTCTGCTCTGGACTGGGGGTGGGTTAGGAGAGGAAGCCCCTCATGGGTCTCCTGCTCCCAGATTCCCAGGCGTTTGTCCCCTGGGTGGATGTGAGTGAGCTCCAGCTCCGGGATCGAGGCAGGCCACTGGGGAAGTAGAGGGGGGTGTTCTTCCTGCCCACCTTTACAAACACCCACACCCTTCAGTCCCTCTGGAAACACTCTAAGTTGGCTCCAGCCACACCCCTACATCCTTGCTCTGATCCCGAACTGCCGTAGTCACTGTCCCACTCCACCTGTTCCAGGACATCCCCTGCTGAACCCCACCCCTGCTGCCACCCCATAGCCTGGTCCTGGGCCCCTGCTCCCCTGTCCCCAGTCCTGTCTCTCTTCCTTTCTTCTTCACCCCACAACTTCACGTGTCCCTAAACTGACGTTAGGGCCCCTGCAGCCTATGGGGGATGGTGACAGTGCATCAGGCACCTTAGAAACAATACCTCCTCTAGGCCCCTCTGCAAGGGCGGTGGTGAGTTAGGATTGGCCTGATGCGCTGGGCGAGGCCTGGTAAGAGGGTCTGCCCCCCTCACCTGCTGTCCCTCTTGCTGTGTTTCAGGGTGGACAAGTCCTTCACCCCTCACCGGAGTGCGTGGTGAGTACTGAGGGGCTCTTGGGAGGGGCTGGGCTGCTTGGCTAAACTTTAGAGACACTCCCAAACCATTACTGTCCCCTGTAATGCCAGACCAGACCCCACCAACCCTCCACCCATCCTCTGCAGGCCTTGGAGTGGGCAGACCTTCTTACCAGCTCTGTCCCATCACCACAGTTCTTTCTAGAGCTCTGCCGTGGAGTCAGGAAAATCAGGTTAAATCTCAGCTCTGCTATTGCCTGTGTGACCTTCAGTAATTCACTCACCTCTCTGAACTTCAGTGCTCTCATCTGTGAAATGGGGATTGAAATGCCTATTTAACAGAGCGAAAGTTGTACCAAAAAAAAAAAAGCAAAACAGGGCCTGGCATATTGTAGGCCCTCAGTGAAAGGGTTTCCTTCCTTTTCTCTTTTCTTTCCCATCTCATGGTGGCTCCTGGCCACTGACCCCCAAACCCTCTACTTCCACTCCATACATAGCCTTCAGGACGCCCTCCTCCAGCCCATTTCCTGTGTCTGAGGCTGCCTCTCTCTGGAGGAGGAAGTGCCTGCAGCTTCCCCAACACTGTGAGCAGTGGGTGGAGGTGCAGCCTCACCTCAGGATTCACACCCCCCAGCCTGATGCCCCAGCAGGCGGGTGCCTCCCGGCTTCCCTGGCACCGGCATCACTTGGGTCCGGCTGGCCGCTCCTGCTGCCACTTTAACACCAGCAGGAGAGCCCCCAGCTGCTCTGGCTTCTGCTTTCTACCCCTGCGGAGGGCTTCCTGGGGTCCCCAGGCCCTGCAGTGCCCCCCAGCTGCTGGATGACTCCTATCTGGCACCATTGCCTTACCTGCTGCCAGAGCTCCCTAGGAAGCCACACCTGGGGCGGGAGGCAAACGGAGTGCCCAGGCTGAGCTCCAGGGCCTGCCCTTTTATTTTCCTTTGACACTCTCTGTGCCACCTGGAGCCAGTTACTCTCCCTCTCTGGGTTTTGTCTCCTGCTGCTGTGCCTCTACTACGTGCAAAGCCAGTTTGAGTCTCTGCCATGTGCAAGGCCATATGCCAAGCCCAGAGCAGGGGTAGGGCAAGGAGAGATACAGATGGAGGTGAGAAAAATGCCTTTTCTTTCAAGGAGTTCAATAATAGTATCCCAACAACTGCCATTTGTCAAGAACCTGCTGTGCACTGGGTACTGTTAGGTGCTTGAATTGCATCATCTCACATAATCTTTACCCCATCTCTGAGTCAGGGACTATTAGCCTTAACTACAGATGAGAAGAATGGTGCATGGAGGGGGAAAGTGACTTGCCCAGGTTCACACAGCTAGTCAGTGGCAGAGCTGGGATTTGAATCTTGATCTTCCAGGCTCTGTGCAGAACCCAGAGTCTCACTCACTCCGTCCCAGGGCCTCCAGGCCACAGGGCAGATCTGACAGATGCACCTGAGGGAAGACTTGAAGATGGAGGAAGACTCAGAAAGCCCACTCTAGGGAGCCTTGAATGAAGAGTCAAGAGACGAGGGTCTAGGACTAAGAGTAACTAACCACTGTGTGACTTTGGGCAAGTCCCTTCCCCTCTCTGGGCCTCAGTTGACACATTTACAAAATAAGATTCTGGGATGACCAGGACTTGCCCATCACCCACAATGCCTTGCCCCACGCCCTCCTTGCTGGAGCTGCTGTCCTTGGTGCTAGCCCCTAGGCCCTCTCTTCCCTCATCCCCAAGCCAATTGCTTAGCCCCCAGCCTGTGCCTGGCATCTAGTTAGTGCCCTGTAAGTGGGTGGTCACTTTGACTATCAGTTATGATTTTCTGGCATTCAAGGCCTGTCTCCACCTCACCTTCCAGGCTGGGACTCACTTCTCCCATGCCCTGCATTTCCGATCAATGGGAATATGGTCCCCACGAGCACCACCTCCAGGCTTTTGCTCACATTGTCCCCTCCCCTTGACCTGCCCTCCCCTCCCATTTCCACAAGCCCTCGCCACACCTGCAGCCCATCTTTATCACCATTTGTTGAGTGTTTCCTTTCCTGATCCCCACACCTCCTCTTTTTCTCCTTGAATGCCGTTTCTGCTGCTAGAGCACACAGTAGAGCTTACTCCTAGTGCAGTGGAAAGACCATGGCCTTTGGAGTCTGACAGACATTGATTTGAATCTGCCTCTGTCACATACTAGTGGTGTGACCTTGGGCAGGTCACTTCCCCTCTCTGAGCCCCATGTGGTGCTCAATAGTATTTAATGAATTGGATCTTTCAGCGAGTTGACCTCAGTTGAGTTGAACGTATCCACATAAGACTGTGGGGTGAGGCAGGGGCTGAGGTCCTTGAAAGCAGGGGTTGCTTGAGTTACTTTTGACTTAGGCCCACTTTCCAGCGTGAGTCCCGTAAGAGCTGGGCTGTACTCTTCTCATCTCTCCATCCTCCACACAGTCTTGCCCAGCTACCCAAACCCAGTAAATGCTTAATGAATGTTTGTGGGATTGAATTGAATGTGTCCAGAGAGTGGAAGAGGTGAAACCTGGTCAGGTAGACTGAGAGGAGGTGTGGTTTTCACCGCGTATTTTTAAAAAGGATTAAGAGGTAGGGGCTTGGATCAAGGGAGCAGTGAGGCCTGGTAGAGGCCAGACGTGATCATGGCTGGATTCCCCTACCCCCTGCCCCTCATCCGCAGATTATCCACAGTGAAGGAACACAGAACAAGTGTGCAAATGCCGAGGAATGAGGCCCAGTGGGAGGATTAGGAGCCAGTGGGATAGTGGGTGATTCTGGTTCCGCAGCCCTAATGGACATTTAAGGTGGATTCAAATGGTGGGGGGAGGAGGGAGGTGGAACAGTGCCAGAGTGGGGGGATGGCTCGGTGGAGTTGTGCAGGGAAGGCGGGTTCTGGAAATACCCTGGGGAAGAGGAGATTCAGCTTTGACCTTAAAGCTGGGACCCTGGGAGGAGGAGCAGGACCTGGCAAGGATTCAGTGCCAGTGAGTGCTGGGCATTTTACTGTGGTGGTCTCATTAAGTCATGATGACAGTCCTGAAAGTTGGCCGTAGTGTCCCCTTTTCAGAGGCCAAAACCATGACTGAGAACGTTGAAGACTCTGGCCCAAAGTCGCACAGTTGGCGAAGGCTGGATTTGAATCCAGCTTTTCCTCCTGCCAGGGAAGTGTCCTTGGCCAGAGACAAGGAAGCCACAGGAATGAGAAAAATCCTGGTTATGGGGTGAGAGAGGAGGAGGAGGAGGAGAGTGAGATAATCCCGGAATACCTCCAAAACAGAGGGCACTGCCCAACCCCCTGTGTCCCACCGGGAGGGCCTATCTGCTCACTGAGATATTTCCCCGTGACAGTAATGGTACCAGTTGCTCCCATGTATGAAACACTTCCCAGGTCTCAGGCCCTGGGCTGAGAACTTCATTTAAATTATTTCATTCCATCCTCATACCAGCTTTACAAAGTAGAGACTATTACTATCTGTCTCCCATTTTACAGATGAGGAAACTGAGGCTCAGAGAGGGGACCTGGCTGGCCCAGGGGAACACAGTCAGTGAGTGGTGAACAAGACTGGCAGCAGGGTCAGCCTGAGCCTGTACCTTTAGCCCCAGCTCTCCTGGAGGCTGCCTGTGCCGAGTGGGGGTCTTGGGTGGGCAGCCCCTGTCCTCAGGTGGCTCCTTTCTGTAATCACTGAGCCAGAGGCCCTGGGGGCCGGAGGGAGCCTGTGTGCTGCTGCAGGAAGCACGAGGCTGGCCTCATTAGTGGTTCTGAAACGCCAGGCGGGCACAGCCTGCTGGGCCTCCTCATCTATTATGCATCTGGTGGGCAGGACCCCGGTGGGCAGCTGGCAGAGCACAGGACAGGGGAGCTAGCTACCACTTCTTGAGCCCACACCTGCCACCACACCTCTGAGCAGGGGGCAGCTCCTGCCTCATCCCCCTGGCCCAGCCTGGGTGAGGGGGTTCCACGGGGGACAGGAGCATGGATGCTGGTCCCCAGCTCATTAGTCTGCCTGTCTCAGCAGCTACTTCTTTTTTTTTTTTTTAAATTTATTTATTTTATTTGTTTATTTTTGGCTGTATTGGGTCTTCGTTGCTGCACACGGGCTTTCTCTAGTTGCAGCGAGCAGGGGCTACTCTTTGTTGCGGTACGCAGGCTTCTCATTGCGGTGGCTTCTCTTGTGGCAGAGCACGGGCTCCAGGCACGCGTGCTTCAGTAGTTGCGGCATGTGGGCTCAGTAGTTGTGGCTCACAGGCTCTAGAGCACAGGCTGTGGAGCACAGGCTCAGTAGTTATGGCGCACAGGCTTAGTTGCTCCGTGGCATGTGGGATCTTCCCGGACCAGGGAAAGAACTGGTGTCCCCTGCATTGGCAGGCGGATTCTCAACCACTGCACCACCAGGGAAGCCCCTCAGCAGCTACTTCTGAGAGAGGCTGGGACCTTGATTGAGCTGAGAGTCATTTGGGACTAGGGTGGGCAGAGGCAGGCTGATATAGAGTCTTAGGTGCACAGGCTCCTGGCTGCACAGCACCTCAGAGTGATGGTAGTCTTGGTCATTTATTCACCATTCATTCAGCCATAAGGAACTACTGAACACCTACTGTAAGCCAGACACAGTTCTAGGGACTGCAGATTCAGCAGAAAATGAGACAGGCCCAGTCCCTATCTTCAGAGAGATTCATTTGGCCAGTTCTTCACCTCTTTGAACCTCAATTTCCTCATGTGTAAAATAGGGAGTAGGGGAGACAGTCTATAAATAGACGCCCCCCCCAAAAACAAGCTATGATGGTTGTGCTGAATTTTAAAGCAAGAGTGCATGCTAACAAGAGATGATCCTTACTTGGAGCTTAGCCAGCATGCTGGGCTGTGTTCCAAAGCCCTTTCCATATATTGATGGATTTAATCCTCACAACCCCATGAGGCAGGTACTGTCATTACTCCTGGTTTAGGGCTGAGGAAACTGAGGCATAGAGAGGCCAAGTAACTTATTCAAGGTCTCTTGGCCAGGCTGAGATTTGAACACAAGCAGCTGGGCTCCAGTTTGTACATCACCCTGTACTGTGAAGCTGTGGGGTGATGGATGGAGTCATGGAAGGCTTTTCCTCAGGGCCTTTGCATCTGCTGCTTTCTCAAGTGGCTCTTCTCATTCTTCAGATTTTGGTTCAAAATCTGAAGAATGAGAAGAGCCACTTGAGAAAGCAGCAGATGCAAAGGCCCTGAGGCAGGAGTGAGTTTGGTGTGTCCTCAGAACAGGAAGGAGGCTGGTGTGGCTGATGAGATGTGGGAGAGTGAAGCCAGGGGTGGATTTAGAAAGGGGGAAGGGGCCAGACTGAGAGTCTCGCAGGCAGAGTAGGAGATTGGCTACAACATCAGTGACTGACGTGCAGAACCACTGAGTCTCAGACTCTTGGCTTTGTGAAATCTTAGAATCAGAGAATTTGGGCCTCCTAGAATCTTTGGAGATGGAAGAAATGTTTGAGGCACCCTCCTATGGCCTCCCACTAAACAAGGAACCCTCCCTTGGTTCACAACCCCTTTGAATATTGGAAGAAGACTTTTGGGGCCCTCTGAGGAAATCGTACCTTTATTTTCAGTGGCTGTGTAGACCTCTTGAAGCTCATCGTCCCTGGTTGAGACCATCATGACCTCTTGGCAGCTCCTTGACTAGCTTTTGTTGCTCACTCCTAGTGATAGGAGGCTCACTACCCTTGAAGTATCCCATTCCATTCCTGAGCAACTCAGATGGATTTCAGAATTCTTCCTTACTTCAAACCAGCTGCCTGAGGCTAGATGCACCCTCTGGGTGTCCCATCTCTGACAGTGGCCCTTTAATGAGACAAGGATGGGGATTTTGTATCCCCAGGTCCACTCTTTCTTGTCTAAACAGTCACTCATCCTAGCCCACCCTCCTTTACATCCTCTACTTAGCTCAGCTTGTGCAGGCCTTGAAGCCCCTTAGTTGTCCCTCTCTGCCTTCCTAGGGCCAGACAATGCCCACTCCTGGGGAAGGCCACTTCTTGGGCAGAGGGGATGCCTAGGAGAGACTCCAGACCAGAGAGACCCCCTCTTCCAGGAAAGAGGCCTCCCTAACTTAAGGAGATAAGAGAAAGTCTCCTTCAGATGGGTTTTGGTCCTGGGTCTGCCGCTATGTTTCTGTGTGACCTTGGGAAGTGAATCCCCATCTTTGGGCAGTTTCTCCATGCCCACCTTTGGCACAATCAAGAGGCAGAGATGGGGGACTTCCCTGGCAGTCCGGTGGTTAAGACTCTGCGCTTCCACTTCAGGGAGCATGGGTTCGATCCCTGGTCAGGGAACTAGGATCCTGCATGCTGCGAGGTGTGGTCAAAAAAAAAAAAAAAAGGAGGCAGAGATGGTCCTGGAGGGCACTTGCAGCTCTAAGTTTCCCAGTCTGGTTGGCCCTGCTTGCCTCTACATCCCAGCAGCGCTCAGGCTTAGGTCCCTTTGTTTGGGAAGTGCATAGAAAGATGAGGGTTCTGTTTTCAGGCAGATCTGAGTCCAGATACCAACTTCAACTTTTCTTACTTGCTGTGTGGCCTTGCCCAAGCTACTTTTGCCTCTCTGAACCTCAGATTGTTCATGACAATAAGAACCAGGCTCCTTACCCCACGGGGGACTTAGAATGAAATAAGTTCATTGTGTGCACTCAGTGGATGTTTTCCCTCTCTCTGAGCATTTGCATTTTGAGAGAAAAGACACATTAAACCAAAGAGAGACTCATTAAAATTTTAGTGCTAGAATTTTAGGCCCTGTGGAGGTGGCTTATTTGAGGAGAAGTGATTAAGGAGAGGACCTTTCTGATATCCCCAAATCCCATAAAGCCTTTCCTCTGCTCAGGGTCTCTCCCACGACAGTCATTCCTTCATTTAGCAAATTAATTCAACAAATATTTCATGTGGGAATGCCCTCTAAGGGCCAACCAGACCCCATGCTGGACACTGGGGACATGGCGATGGAGATGACAGACAAGGCCGCTCCCCTCGTGGAGTTCAAGGGCAGGGGGGAGAATAAGGAAAGAGAGGGTTCTAAGGGAGGGTGATACGTGTTGATGGGGCAGATGTGGGGAGTTCTGAGAGCTCAGAGAAGGACTCCTCTCCCCTACCTGGGAATCAGGGGAGGCTTCCTGGAGGAGGTGACCCAGAAGCTGAAACTCAAAAAACAAGTTGAAATGGGCCAAGTGGCAGTGTGTCTGTGCGTGTGTGGTGTGGGAGGGAAGGCCAGTGCCAAGAGAGTGTTCCAAGAAGAGGAGGTGGCAGGTCAGCAACGTGGAGGAGAAAAGCGTTTGGTGGCACGTGCTGGGCACAGGACGGAACTGGACCTGGCAAGAGAAAGTGGGAGAGGCAGCCACCAGCTCATGTCCCTGCTAGCCCCACTGGGACTTCCTGTGGGTGTCCTAGAGGGTCTGAACCCCCAAGCCACGATAGGGCAGAGGCCTGCCAGGGCTACCCGTCACCCTCTGTAAGATGGGCACTCCCCACTGTAAGAACTGCCCTGCTCTGTGCTGTTAGTCTGGGGCTGTGTACAGTGGAGGATAACTTCTCTGGGTCTTATAAATTAAAGACCATAAAAGCACCTACCCTGAAGATTGTTGTGGGGATTGAGATAATGTATGCCAAGGTCCAAAACCGAAGTGATGCCAGCAGTCGTGGTCACTGCCGTGTCATCCTTACAAGCTGGTCCTTGCAGTGGGTCCAGAATCGCTCAGTGTGTGGACTCTGCCCTCTGGAAGTTCACTGCCTGCCGGGAGGCAAGACCTGCCCACACGTGAGCATGCTCCCAGCCATGGGCACTGACCTTGACACTGGCCCTGAGAATACTGGCTTTGCAGCCAGCCAGGTCTGCACTGAGTCCTGGCCGGGTGACCTTGGGCAGTGCCTCCCTGGCTGAGCCATGGTTTCTTCCTTTGTGCAGTGGGGTTATTAGTTGTCACCACCTCAGGGTGAGTGAAAGGAGTGAGGAGGTGCTTTTAAAGGGCCAGTGCAGCCTAACAGTACAGCTCTTTCAGACCACGGGAAGCCCCGGTAACCTGCAGAAACAGCACTCTCACTCTCTGAGGCTCATTTTCCTATCTATAAAATGGAAAGGTTAGCTACAAAACACTGACGTGCTGGGGTTCTAGTGGAGTCTGATAGTCCCTAATCTTGACCTGGTCTGTTTGCTGTAGTGCCTCCCTGGCTGAGCCATGGTTTCTTCCTTTGTGCAGTGGGGTTATTAGTTGTCACCACCTCAGGGTGAGTGAAAGGAGTGAGGAGGTGCTTTTAAAGGGCCAGTGCAGCCTAACAGTACAGCTCTTTCAGACCACGGGAAGCCCCGGTAACCTGCAGAAACAGCACTCTCACTCTCTGAGGCTCATTTTCCTATCTATAAAATGGAAAGGTTAGCTACAAAACACTGACGTGCTGGGGTTCTAGTGGAGTCTGATAGTCCCTAATCTTGACCTGGTCTGACTGTTTGCTGTGTGACCCTGGGCTAGAGACTTAACCTCTCTGAACCTCAGTTTCCACACCTGTAAACAGGGACAATATTCACCTCACAGGATCCTTTCAAGGATTCGTTAGCCATTTGCTTGTTGTTTTTTTAAAAATAAATTTGTTTATTTTATTTATATATTTTTGGCTGCATTGGGTCTTTGTTGGTGCCCGTGGGATTTCTCTAGTTGCGGCGAGCGGGGGCTACTCTTCGTTGTGGTGCGCAGGCTTCTCGTTGCGGTGGCTTCTCGTTGCGGAGCACGGGCTCTAGGCACGCAGGCTTCAGTAGTTGTGACATGCGGGCTCAGTAGTTGTGGCGCATGGGCTTAGTTGCTCCGTGGCACGTGGGATCTTCCCGGACCAGGGCTCGAACCCGTGTCCCCTGCATTGGCAGGTGGATTCTTAACCACTGCGCCACCAGGGAAGTCCCTCGTTAGCCATTTGTTCATTCAACAAATACTTACCAAGTCCCTGCCACGTGTCGTCTAAGAATTGGGGATACAGCGGCGAACCTGAGGCGCCTGGTGTGTGGCCTCATGCAGGTCACCTTCCAATGCAAGAGACAGATGCTAAACGAGCTAACAGGCAAATAAGGTGGATTCACATGGGTAGTGGGTAGTGAGTGACAGGGTGGCTGGGGAGGGGATACCCTTTGCTAAGGGTATCAGGGTGGGCCTCCCATTCAAGGCCTGAATGGGAAGGAATTGACTGTGGGAAGGGTGATCCAAGCAGAGGCAGAGTATGTGTAAAGGCCTTGGGGCAGGAACAAGATTCCTTCCCTTCCCCAAATCTGGAACATTCCAGATCATCTCCTGGCAGCAGGTGGAAGGTGGCTGAGTAGGCAGGGGGGTTGGAGGCCCATCCTCTCTCAGAAGAACTGCTGCTCACCAGGCAGGCCTGGGGGAGGGGCGTGGGCACCGTGGGCAGGCATGAAAGACCAGGCTTGGGTTGGGCCTCCGGTGAGATGGGGCGTGTGGCAGAAGGCGGAGCCTCTGAGCCCGCAGGGGTGGGGCCGACTGCGGGGGTGGGGCCGACTGCGGGGGTGGGGCCGACTGCAGGGCACAGGCAGGAGGCCAGCCTGGCGACCACCTGGCTGATTCCCCCGCCCACAAGTATTCTGGGGTCTGGTGCAGAGACCCGGGGCCTATTTTAGGAGGGGTTTGGGGGAGGGGAGCAAAGGAACTTAGGCTGGCTTTCTGTCTCACTGCAGCCAACCTGGGCCTGAGTACCAGTCATAGAGTGCCCCGGCCTTTCCCAGATCTGGCCCACCCACGGGCCAGAGGTTCTTTGAGATGCCCCCTATACACACGCACATCTTCCCTATGCTCACTCCTAGACTTGACTCTTGTCCAGGCAGCTTCGTCACGAGCACACAGCTATATACACATTCACTCATGTAGCACATCATAATCGGGCATCGACTGTGTGCCAGGCCCCCAAACAGATCGGGTCCACACCTGCAGAAGCTCCGTGATCTGATAATCACACTGTGACAAGTGCAAACCCGGGACAGGCTTCTGGGAAAGCTGGTCAGGGTAGGGGCAACCTGACCCAGTCTGGGGAGGGGGCTCCAGAAAGACTGTATAAGAGTGTAGCATGTAGGTGTGATGGGGGATGACGGGGGAGGGTGGAACAGGTGGAGGGTACGGTGTGTGCAAAGGCTGGGAGGTGGGACAGACGCTCAGGGCCTCGTGGGCCACGTGAGGCAGTCGACTCTCCATCCTGCACGTGGCGGGAAGCCACGGGGGGCTTTTAGGCAGGTGGATGACGTGATAGACGCAAACATGCTCGCCTACAAACCCACGCACGCCCCAGACACGAGCGCGTTCTCTCCCACCCACATTTCACGTTCCTGCCAGGCCTCCCACCTACATCCTCACCCACGGAGTTGCACACACCCTGTCGCACCAGCGGGCAGCACTGCAGAAAACCCCGTGCCGGCTCCCAGCAAAAGTGTCAGACATTCGCCCCAGCTGCTTGCTGATTTTGTGGAGCAGCGCCCCCTGACCCAGCCCTTTGCACACTCCACATTTGCACAGATGTGCACGTGTCCCCTCTGAACCACCCCCACAGTGCGCAGGATCATAACCCTCCCCTGCACATGGGAGGCGGCTCCTGGCTTGGGCAGCACTTTCATACGCGTTATCTCACTGAATTCTCCCAGCAGCCCTGCGTGGAGGAATTATCAACACCATTTTACAGCTGAGGAAACTGAGGCTCAGAGAGGTGAAGTGACTCTCCCCAGGCCACACAGCTAGAGCTTGACCAAGTCAGGATTTAAACTCAAGTCCATCTGGCTTCTAGATCTGTCCATTGGTCCAGCCAGACTCAGGAGCACGCATCTGTGCTCCTCTCCAGGCTCTCACTGAGAAGGTGGCAAGGAACTTAAAACGCCAGTTTCTTCCAGAAACACGTTGATCAACTTGGAAAGTTATTTAGAGCCCCAGTGCATGCCCATCCTCCTGGCGACCTTGAGGCCTTGGGGGGTGGTTCCAGGAGTGGGGCTGGGCACTGCCAGCCTGTTAGCCTGGGGCAGCTCGGGGCTGGGACCTGACGCCAGGAGCAGAGGCTTCATTTATTTGCATTTGCAAATGAGGCAGACAGCCTTGTCCCCGCACAGGCTGACCCCAGCTGGCCTGGCTCCCAGGACCTGACAGCTGAGGTCCCAGGGTATAGCCCTGAGCCCAGCAGCCTGGATTGCTTCTCTCCTGCCTTCTCTCCTCCCTGCCCCTCAGAGCAGAGTGCCTTGTGTAGGAGAAAGAGCGTGGGCTTCAGAGTCAGCCAGAACGAGGGTTACAGCCCAGCTCTGTCACTGCTGCCTGGGGGACCTTGGTCATGGTGTTTAACCTCCCTCTGTGTCAGCTTCTCCTTGGAATAAGGAGCGAAGAGTATCTCTTTCTCAAGATGACTGAGGAAGGTAAAGGAGTCAGGTACTCAGAGTGCTGACTCAGACGACTCAGTTGTTTTAATCTTTCTTTTTTTTTTCTAATGACAAAAATAATCAGTGCTCATTGTAAAAATCCAAACAATGCAGAGAAATATATCCTGTAGAAGGCAGAAGTTCCTAGTGGTCCTGTTTCCCAGAGATAACCCATGTGAACTTTTACATGTAATTTAAAATTTTTACAAGTGAGATTTTTGGGGGGCAACCTGTTTTTTTTTCACTTAACAGTATACCTCAAATTCCCTTTTCCGTCAGGACTAGAAACCTCCTTTGTCACCACTGCATGATCTTCCATGGTTTGCACACGCCTTGTGTATTTAACCAGCTTCCAGGTTTCAGCTATGGCAAACCCTGCTGCAGTGAATGTCCTCTGTTCATATATTTTTGTGCTTTTTTGTAAGTATTTCTGGGGGATAAATGCCTAGAAGTGGAGTTTCTGGGCCAAAGAGCGTGCACATTTTCATCCTTAATGGCAGTGGCAAGCAAACCGGCAGAGAAGTAGCAGCAATCCATGTGTCGCGGGAGACCCAGGAAAGTCCATCTCCTCAAAAGAATGGGAATTTATCCACTGCCTCTGCCCTTGACTACAAACCCTGGAGTCAAGAGGAATCGATTCCACATGTGGGAGGTGCCTGGCAGGTCATCGAGTGAAACCCCATGCTCCCATTATTCTCCCTGTTCCCATACTTTGGCATCTCCCCCTTCATCCCTTCCTGCCTTTGCTTGACGGGGAGCTCAGTACCTTACACGGCTCTATTCATCACATTATTTCTCATGTTGGACTCTGGTCTACCTTCTCTCAACTTTCACCCAGGAGCCCTGCCTCAGTCCTCAGCAGCCTACAGAGGAAGGAAAAAAGGAAGAGAGAAGGGAAGGCCAGGAAATGCTCACGGTTAATATTTACATACTTTACATGTATGAACTCATTTAATCCTCACGACAACCCTTGGAGGCAGACACAGTTGTTATCCCCAAATTATAGATGAGGAAACTGAGGCTCAGAGAGGTTAAGTAACTTGCCCAAGTCCCACAGCTCTTAAGTGGCAGAGCTAGGATATAAACCCAGGCAGTCTGGCTCCAGGGCCCACACCTCTGATGTTATCCTGTCTCTCCGGGCAGAAGCTTGTAATTTATTGAACAACACCTACTGTATACTCAGCTTCCGCTCACCAGTGGCCTGGAACCCATGAGCGAGCAAACCCACTGGCTAGGAGGAAGAGGGATGGATTTAACAAGGCCTCAGCACTGCAGGGTTTAGCATCTGAGCAGTGAGGCCACAGAGCACCAGGCACAGCTAGAGAATAGTCCGGGCAGTGTCACTGGGCTCTGCTTTGAGGTGGGTGAGGCCTGGCTCTGATGCCAACACCCAGCACCATTGTCTGGCCCAGAGCGGGCGGGCATCAGGACGTGTGTCCTGAATGAGTGACTAAGCACAGGAATGAAGGGCACATGGGGGAGTGGGTGGGTGGTGGAGTGAGTGAGCGGAGGAATGCATGGAGTTCAGCAAGGGAGACCCCCTGGGCTCCAGAGGCTGGGAAAGGACAGTAAGGTTAAGGAGGGAGGCGGGGTGTGGGTGGCTCTAAGGCTGCGCAGCCGATGGGTGCTGGGAAGGCCCCTGCGCACGAGCTCTGGCCACCCTTTCCCTGGGTGCTAAGGGCGGCGGCCTGTGCCGGCCCATTGGTAAGTTGTCCTGTGCCCACGTGGGCAAGGGCTAGAGCCGCTGGGTTTGGGCTTCGTGTGTGATACCATGGGCGAGTCATCACCTCTGTCCCCTCTTCATTTTTCTTCTGTGTAGAATGGAGGTAACTAACATTACCTGCCTTCGGTTCCTTGTGAGGCTGTTGAGGGTCTAGAGCAAAGGAAGTCTGTAAACTGTAAAGTGCCAGGCGGGATAAGCAGATGTTGTTATTAGGGAGCAGGAGGAGGCCCCGTGGCTCGGTCATCTCAGTGTCACTCCGCCCTCCTGCCCCCGGTGCAGGGAGGGGTCAGTCCCCAGGGAGGGTCAGGCTTAGGCTGCTGCAGGCCTTGGGCCACCTGGGCAGGGGAGGCACTGGGGGGCAGCTGGCGGATGGGAGGCCCGGCTCCCAGGTGCTGTGCCCCCGGGTGGGGGCCAGTCCCATGACCTCCTCTCGGGGCTGCCAACCTGTTGTTTGCTCAGGAGGCCGCTGCCTGGCGCAGCTCTGGGATCCGGTTGTCTCGGCGCTCAGCCAGCTCAGGGTGAGGGTGCGGTGCCCCCGAGCCCCCTTCCTGCTCCCCTCTGCCCTGCCTGGTGCCTGAGGTCCTCTCCTCCCGCCCCCAGGGGGGCCCTGCCAGCTCTGCCGCTGGGCGGCTGCGAGACCCCGGCCTATCTTGATCTTGCAACCTAGCTGAGCCTCTGCTTCCTTATCTCTGAAATGGTGTGAGGATAACAGCAGCCTCAATCAGAGCTGTTGTAAGGATTACAGGACATCACAGCGCTTGGCTCCCCCCACCCCCTCCTTGTTTCTTGTGCCCTCAACACTCCCTCTTGAGTCCTGGCTGAGGTCAAAGGTACCTGGGGAAAGGAGAGCCAGGAGCAGCCACGCGTGTGTCCCCCACGCCCCTGCTCTCACCGCCCCTCCGCATGGGCCCCCAGAGGGGGCCCAGGCCTAGCTTCAGAAACTTGCTCACCAGCTGCCCCTGGCCACCTTCCCTGGCACCTTGGCAAGGCCAGGGGCAAGCAGTGCCGGATGGTTGAGCTCCGGAGACAATGGGCTTCTGTGGCCCCCAGGGGAGGGGGCGGTTCCAGGGTGGCCCGTAGTCTCTGGTTTCAGGAGATTAGAGTCCCCTCAGACCTGATACCATGGCTGCGAGGCACGGGCAGCCTCCCAAGCCCCATCCAGAGGGCCCTCTCTCAGGGGACTGAAGGTTCACAGGAGTAACCCTCTGGTGCGGGATCCCTTTTCGCTTTGAGGTCTGTGCCCTTTCCCCATCCCCCTGCCCCAACGTGAATCACCAGTTTGGTAGAACCGGTTGGTCTCATGGAGACCAGGGAGATTCAAGGGGCCCTGAGCTCTGGTGACCAGTGCTGGGCTGGCCTGGACCCCTTAGGCCCCAGTCCTCGGCTAGCCCCCCCACAAATCCTTCTCAGCCTTATGTTCGTTGGTTGGCTGAGCCCCTCTTCTGCCCTCCCAACACCCCCCAGGACTGGTTTCCCAACCTGTGTGTGTGCTGTTCAGCACCTGCCCAGCTCCCCTGCCCGCCGTCACAGGACTCCTGCCTCGGTGGTCATGTGTCACCTGCTCTGGTCACCAGAGTTTCACCTGTTTCAATTGCATTTTAAAGCATGAATGGTTTACCGGGGAGAAAAGAAGGCAAAAGGAGTTCCCAGCAAAGGGCAAAGCCTGTGCAGAGGCTTAGCAGTGGGAAACAGTGTGTTTGGAAAGCTGCCTGCAGCCCAGCCGGGTCAGGGCAGCAAGCCGGGGGGTGGGGGGATGAGGCTGGGAGACTCAGCAGGGGTCAGACCCACCTGGGGGCCTCCATTAAGGGCAGCTCTCTCTGAATGGCCAAAGGGCCAAGTCCTACTCACAGGATAGCTCAGCCACCCCTCTGGTGCCCTGAAAGGGTGGGTTCTCTGGGAGAGCAGCTAGTAATAATAATAATAATGGCAAACACTTCTACTGGGCTTACTTGCTTACTCTAATCCGTGGCTTAAGAGGTGGGTACATTGTCTCTCATTTTGCAGATTAGAGAAAAAGACAGGACCCTCCCACCAACTCTCCAGCTGGTTAACAGGTGGGAAGCAACCCAGGGAGGCATCTGGTCACCTGTCCTCCGTCTTCCCTTTCTCCCCAATCACACCTGGGTCTGACCTGCAGTTTTGCAGAGCGTGGATACCCCCTGAGAGGCCCCCCACCCCAGCGCAGCATCTGTGGCCCTGGACCGGTGGTGGCCTGGTTCTAGTTCCTAATCTGCTCCCGCCTAGCTGGGTAACTTCAAGTTGGTTGTTTAACCTCTCTGAGCCTCAGTTTACCCTTCTGGGAACGGAGGATCCTAGCGACTGCGTTATCTCCTGCTCCAGTTCCGGTGAGACTTCCAGGAGTGAGCAGATAAAGAGGGCTTTTGAAAAGTAGGAAAAGCTGCACTCACGACACTGCAATTATTACTGTTACCTCAATATGGAGATAAGGGAAGGGGAGGAGGTGCAGTGACAGTTGCCAAGTTACCGGGAGCTGTCTGCAGCAGCTTCTGGCCCGGCCCATCCCACTCGGGAGCTGGGCCACTGGGTCCCTCCCCACACACCCCGCCACACCCTTTCCCTGGGAGAGATGGGCACCCCGAGAGGGAGGGGAGCTAGGGCCAGATGGCTGGTGGCCACACACCTGCAGGGCCGGAAGGTGACCCTGGAATGTGGCTGGCCCAGACTCCAGGTGGGGTCTGGCTTTCTGTGTGACCTTGGGCAAGTCACCTCCTTTCTGGCTGCCGCCTATGCCTGTGTCCAGGTGTCCTGTACCTACAGGCAGGTGTCCAGGCCAGACAGGGCAGCAATGGAGCTGGACCTAGAGAAGAGGCTTGGTGGTGGCGGCAGGAACCCGGGGCTGTGATGGGGAGGCCGCTGGGGGCTGGATGACAGCACTGAGGGCCTGGGTTGAGAGCGGCTGTGATGCGTGTAGTAGAAGAACCCTGGGCTAGAGTGAAACCCCGGCACTGCCCTTTCCCTGGAGTGACCTTGGGCTTGTCACTTAACCTCTCTGAGCCTCAGTTTTCTTATCTGGAAAAAGGCTGATAATAATCCAACCTCACAAAACTGCCATGGTGATTGAATGAGACAATGCCTGTGTAAACTGTAGAGTGCTGTGCAGATATGACTATGGTCCTGGCCAGGGGAAAGGAAAAGTGTGGAGAGTTCCCCATGTCCCAGCTGCTGCGTGTGCAGGAAGAAGGCAAAGTATTTTAAGCTGAGCCAGGCCATAGGGTCAGGAAGGTTTCCAGAGAAGTGGGGAGGGGGCAGAGACTTGGGAGGCCCCCGTGTGAACGGAATGATGGAGATCAGGTGGAGACAAGGGTGGGATAGGAGAGAAAGGGGAGGGACAGAGAGATTCAAGTTCATGAGAGGGAGGAAAATAATCAAATAGGGGGAGGTCTGTGGAGACCAGAGGCAGAGCAGAGTGCATGGTGGGCTAGAAAGGTGGGGAAGAGGTGTGTGAGAGGTGAGGAAGGCTAAGAGGAGGAGGAGGAGGCTTCAGGAGGGTAGTGGGTAGGGAGGGAGGCAAGAACCTGAGTTTATTCATTTCTTCAGAAGCCCTGATTGAGCAACTACTATTTTCTAAGAGATAATACAGTGTAGCATTAGGGCAGCGTCTAGATCCTATGGTTGGAGGTTCAAATCCTCTGTATTTCACTTACTATCAGCGTGACCTTGGACACGTTGGTTAACCTCTGTGTCTTCGTTCCCTCCTCTGAAACAGGATTAAATGAGGTAATACAAGTGAAGCCGTTCGCGCAGGGTCTGCATGCGGTACGTCCTGCATCAGGGTTGGCTGCCGTTGCTGTTGTTACTGTTATTATTACTTCCCTGATGTGACGTGCTGGGTCCACAGGGCTGGCTGCCCATGCTCTGAAGTTCAGATCTTTGGCTCTGGAGTGACCAACCTGGGTTCAAATGCCTGCTCTGCCTCATTAACTGTGCGACCTTGGGCAAGTTAATATACCTTTCTGAGCCTCAGTTTCCTCATGTGTAAAGCAGGTAGATTTTGAGCACCTGCCTCACTGGGGAGCTGTGAGGATTAAGACAACTCATGGAAGGCACAGGGAGGCTGTGGCTTTTGTTATTATTGTCCTTCTATCCCTGCAGAGCTGGGATGGATTGAGGCAGGCAGGACCCAGGGCCTCCGATTTCTGCTCTGTTCTCATCCTAGAGCCCCTCGCTTCCCCTGCCCCTTAGGGCCTCAGCAGTGACCTTTGAGGTGGAGGGGTTGCCTGTGAGGGGCAGACTCTGGACAGCCAGGAACCGGAGGGCTGAGGGCCTTGGGCAGCACTCCAACAGAAGCAAGAGCCCCCTTGTCTTGAGAGACCTACCGAGTCCTGTGCCAACGTGAGCAGTCCTGCGTGAGGGGGCACCTGGACACAGGGAAACGGAGGCGGGTTCTGGAAGGCGAGCGTGTCAGGGAGCTGCTGCCAGGCTGACCTGCAGTGGCCACAGCCTGAGCCTTGGGGTATGAGAAGGGACAGACAGAAGGACAGCACCCGAATAGCTCAACCATGGGCAAAAACCTCCGCTCGGCAGCCAGGGCCACCAAGACAGTGACCTCTACCATCAAGGGCACCCAGCTTCACCTGGGCTTCAACTCCAGGACTTCCTGGCCCTTGGACAATCTCTGCTCTCCATGCTGACCTGGCACCGCCCTGCTTTGTCAAGGGCATGGCTTTAAATTCTGACTCTGTCACCCACTTGCTAGGGGAAGTGGCTTCATCTCTCTGAGCTTTAGTTTCTCCATCTGTAAAAAAGGGGATAAATAATGCCAGCCTCCCAGCACAGTAGTGAAGGTGTAATATGCCTGACACAGTTCCAGGCACATAGTCGGTCTCAAGGGTCCCCATGGCAGCCTCAGTGGAATTGGCCCGGACCATTCCTATGGGCCTCTCGCCACTCCCCCTTCCCCAGTCTCTCCCCACATCACTGTACCTTGTAGTCTATAGAAACCTGTGTTTAGGCCATTGTCTTGCTCACAGACCTTTAACGCCTTCCTGCTGTCAACATTCATTCATTCACTCACTCATCCATTTAACAAATACTTAATGAGACCCTAACATGGGGAGCCAGAGTTTACCATGAATGCATGAATACCAGAGAATTCATTGTGTGAATAGCTTCTAGCTGCCCAGGCTCTATGATGAATTTTTTCTGGAAACTGAGGCTGAGAGGGGTGTGTCACTGATTTAAGGTCACACAACAGGTAAGTGCCTGGGAGTATCTCCCCTACAACGATGCCACAGGCCTAAAATGTCACTGCCACCATGTCTATCCTCTGGGTTAAGCGCTACCCAGTTCAGGACCCCCTTTTAAGGTGCTAGCCCCGCTGGGAGGTGGAGAGGCGTCTGGTGCCTGCGGCAGGGCTATGGACAGTTCCTCTGAGCTGTTTCCCCCTGAGTAGCTGGGCCCAGGGGAGCCAGCCAGGGGGCTCAGAACTTCCTCAGCATCTCCTTCCTGGGCCAGGTTCCCACAGGCCCTTCCGTTCTTGGGGTGTGGCAGTCCCAGCTCCGCCTGACTCAAGTGGGGCCGTGGGCTAAATGACTCACCCTCTCAGGATGAGCCTTGGTCGAGGGACTGGGGCGGGGGTGCAGCCACGTCAGGGTGGCCCTAGGTGGTGGGTGGAAGCCAGGACTGCTTGCCCATCCCTGGGCCACCTGGGTCCCAGGAACCACTGGGCACTTCCTCTCCCTGACCTCAGAATTAGCCTCCTCGGCAGGCTTTCTAGGGTAATAGGAGCTGACTTCACCCTCACCAGACCTGCTTCCTTTCTCCAGGGAGGGCCGTGGGTGTGGGCAAAGAGTCTGGGCTCGATGTCAGTCAAGCGCCACTCAGATGCTGCTCTGCCGCTGACCAGCTGTGTGACCTCTGCATGCCTCTGCGTCCTCATCTGTAAAGTGGGAATGCCAGTGTGGTGATGAGTCTGTGCCCTCAGGCCTGGAAAGAGGGGCTTGGCATGGGACCTGGCACATAGTTGGCCCAATGAGTGTCCGTTATTGTTATTGTCATTAATAATAGCAATGGCCTAGGTGGCCTCTCAGCCTTAAGGCTACTCTGTCCCTAAAGGCTCAGGGAGAGGTGCATAGAGGCTGGGCTACCTTGCTTAGTCCAGAGGTCAGGGCTCAGTCCTTTACAGCAACCCTCACTGCCCCCTGCCTCAGTCTGCCCATCTTCAGAGTGGGCTGTGGACATCCTCTTGGCTGGAGTATGGGTTAGGGAGGCCTAATGGAGAGCTGGAAGTGAGACCCTGTCGACAGCTCTGATCCCTGGGGAAGGAGAGCCTGTTTGGCAGCCCTGCTCAGGAAGCCCCTCCTCTCCTGCCTCCTGGGGAACCCAGGACCCCCTCCTCCGTGAAATCTGTCCCCCTTAATGTCCCCCAACTCTGAGAGTGACTCTCCCTCCCAAAGTTCACAAATCTCCCAACTTGGGGCCCTCCCTGACCTCGGACTCTTTTTCTCTTCCAGGAGGAGTGATGGGCAGAACCAGCGCTTCCCTCAGGCACTAGACCTGACACGAGTGGACTTAGTTCCCTCCCAGACTGCTTCACTCCACCCTAAGGTAAGTGCCCGCCTCCCCACAGCCCCTGGTCTGGAGACCCCCCGCCCCCCAGGGCCAAGAGATACCTAGGAATGACTGCTGTGCAGAGGTAAAATGTTTGGGTAGATGCTGCTTGGGGTTTAGCCCCCCCAAGGGTATACCACTCCTCACCCCTGGGTGGGCCCGGTACAGTCTCAGAAGTTGAACCAGGGTCTGTAGCACTGTTGGGGGCAAAGCAGCTGGGAATAAACTGGCCAAACAGCTATTCTTCCTTATATTCGTTATCAACATCACCATCAGTTTCCTCAGCTGTCAATCAGGTATAATGGTAATACCCCACTTCACAGGGCTACTGTGAGAGGTGGCCCTGTGAAGTGGGGTAAAGTGTGAAAAGTGATGATAAAACACTCTGTGCACAATATGTGGCACAGAGTAAGAGCCCTATAAATGAGGCTATTCTTGTTGTTATCATCAAAATCAAATGTTTGCCCAGCACCTGACCTGTGTCAACTTTGTGCTGGGCACTGAGGTGCCAGAAATCAATCTGACACAGACCCTGCCCTCAGGGAGCCATAGTCCAGTTAGGAGATAAATAACTAAACAACTTATACAGGGTGTCAAATACCAGTAATAACCACTAACATTTATTGAGATTTACTGTGTGCCAGGTGGGTACTTAATGCTTTACGTGCAGTATCTCATTTCATTCTCAAACTCTAACTACTATGTACTTATATTAGTACTCTTATTAGTCCCATTTTGCAGATGAGAAATCGAGGCTCAGAGAGGTTAGGTTACTTGCTCAAAGACACACAGGTAGGATGTGATGGGTCTAGGACCAGAACTCATGTTATCTGACCAGAGTGCCTAGTCTGGTGGCATCTCTAATGCAGAGGGTAATAAGCTCTCACTTTTGTAGTACACTTTTCAGTTTCTAAAGCACGTCCACAGATATCATGCCTCTTGGTCCTTCCATCAAACCTTGGTGGTAGGCATTCTCCAGATGAGGATCCAGATGCTCAGAGAGGGGAAGTGGTTTTCCCAAGGTCACACAGCCAGGAAATAGCAGAGGCAGGATCTGCCAAGCTCCTTTCCCAGTGCTCTGACCTGGAACAAGGGCCATATACCTCTTCTAGGCCAGGAGGGCACATGTCCAAGGAATGGTGTACTTTTGGATCACCACCTCTCCCCGCTAAGCATCCGGTAGGAGGCCTGGGTTCACTTCCCCTTCCTGGGCCTCAGTGTTCCTGTTGGAAAAATGAGGGTTAGAAGAGCCCATCTCCCTGAGTCCTGCCTGCTTGGCCAGCCTGGGGCTGGCCTTCTCAGATTAGCTCTGAGCTACCTCCCCTCTGCCCAGTTTGGCTAGAAGCCTTCATTTGTGCCAATACAGCCCAGCCGGCTGCGGGCTCCAAACTGCCCCATCCCAACAGCCCGCCTCCACCCCAGAATCAAGACACAGTCTGTACATCGTACTCCTTTGAAGCAAAGGAAACCAGGGCCCAGAGATACTGGGTCCCCAGCAAACCAGTGGTGGGGCTGAGGGGTCCCAGGTCTGTGACACATTCTCCACTCCCCCTCCCCCAGCTCTGCATACATTTATAATGTTGATGGTGGAGCCAGTGTGAGGGGCAGTTGACCTCCCTGTGCCAGTGGGCAAATCCCTGCCCCTCTCTGGGCCTCAGTTTCTGATCTGTAATATAGAGGTGGCAGTTTCTTTTCTACCCACCTTGCCAGCTTGCAATTGGGGGATGACTGTGAAAGTAATTTTGGAAAGTTCAAATTAGGAAGCTGAACTATTATCAGCATCATTATGTTCCCAGGGCAGGACAGAACACCCATAAAGGACATCCCCCTCTCACTGGGAAGCCACATTTGTATAGACACTGAGCTATCAAAGACCCTCCTACCCTGCCCTGCTGTAGGATTTTTTCTGCTTGAGGATTTAGAAATCTGCACACATGTACATACACAGCCTACCCACACCTACATACATGGGTGCATTCACATGTCTGCAGATGTATTCAGAGACTCGCACATGTACACATGCATGTATATACAGATACACGTGTACAAACACACAAATATGCACACCCAGGATGTCCCCATCTGATCTCAGAGTCACACACATCTACACAGCTGCATACACACATCTACACAGCTGCATGCACACATGTGCACGCCCTCCACTCCTGGCACACAGATGTCTCCGGTGATGCGAGCAGCTCTTGCCTCCTCCCAGTGTGGGAATGAATGTTTCTCTGGCTGCATTTCGATGGGTGCCCGGAAGCGCTCAGGCCTGGAAGTGCCTGCGTGAATCAATATTTGCTGCTGTTAATTATTAAAAACAAAGCTACACTGTGTCTGGAATACACATCTCCAGAGTTCCCACTGGCTTCCTGGGCTCCAGCTTGACCCAGGGCCAGGTCTGGGGGAAAGGAAGGTGCGGTGCCTTCCTTCCAGGAGGCCTTGGCCCTGGAGATACAGAGTGGTGGGTAGCTGCCAGCAGCTCCTTCAGGAAGCTGAAGAGAGGTTGGGTACTGAGCTGGTGGGCAGCCCTGCCCCGCAGGGTCTGAAGCAGCTGGTGTTGACTTGGCCACAGCTCAGGAAGCAATTGCTGCTTTCCCAGCATCTGTCTGGGGAGGGGATGCTGAGGCCCTGCCCCCCACTGTATAGTGGCAGACACAATGTAGGGTCAGCTGGAAGGGCTTGCAGAGGCCTTATATTTTACAGATGGGGAACCTGAGGCCTACAGAGGTGGCAGGGACTCACTCAGGTGTACTCAGCAAGTTGTAGCAAGGCCAGAGCTAGAACCTGCATACGCTGAAGTCTTCTCCATGTGTGGGTCCTTGGCAGGGCCTGTTCCCTCCCTCTCCCAGGATCAGGGGCAGTTAGGGACAGGTATGGGCATGGGGCCTGGGGAAGGGAGGGTACAGGTCAGCCACTGGCAGGCATTAGAGGGGCGTGGAGGTGGGAAGGGAGAGAGCTCCAAGCCTTTCCCTGGATTCCTAGTTCTGCCTTTTCCAAGCTGTGTGATCTTCAGCATGATATTTTATCTCTTGGAATCAGTTTTCTCTTCTGTAAAATGGGGATGACACTCGTACCTCTTGAGGTGTGGGGCGAGGATAAGACTTGCAAAGGGTCCAACATTAAGTAGATGCTCAAGTAAAGCCCTCTGTCTCCAAGGTAACCCCCCAACCCCCGCCACTTCCTCCCCGACTTCAAAGCGCAGCCCAAGAAGCCCATCCCTGAGGCCCTAAGGCGTGGTACCCAGAGTTTGGGAAGGTAGAGGAGGCAGGGTAAGGGTGCGCTGGAGAGCCTCGGGGCTCAAGGGCCCGCGCCGAAAGCTCCCAACCCGCTAGCAAGAGCGCGCAGGCGCAGTGTCCGGGAACCGAGCCGGGGGCGGGGCCTCCCGTGTCCCCGCCCCGGATCCCCGAAGCCCCGCCCCGGTCCCCGCGCAGCCCGTACCTGGCGCCCCGCCCCCTCAGGGCCCGGCAGCCCGGCGAGCCCAGCGCAGGCAGCGCGCCGCGGGAGCCCGAAGCCGGGAGCGCGGAGCTCGGCGCTGCGGGGCCCGGGCCGGGGCTCGCGCGGGCCGGAGCCGGCTGGGTCAGCTAAAGCGCTGCCGGGGAGGGGGCCGGGGCCGGGCCGAGCTCGGGATGGCGCAGCCGCGGCCCCTGGAGCCCCCGGGCCATCCTCGGAGGGGATCACTGCCCTCTGGGGCCGGCTGGCAGGTGAGGACCAGGGCGAAGGCGGCCTGGCCGAGGGGGTCCGCGGGAGACGGATCAGCCCAACTTCTTCGAAGCCCGGCAGGCTCTGCCCCAGTTAGGGCGGGTGTGCGAGGCTCCGTCATGGAGGGTGTGTTAGCTTCTGGGCTGACACACGGCCACCGAGGCCACAGGGCACACCCCTGCCCTGGGGTCCCAGGCCTTGAGCTCTTTCTGCAGCTGCCTACGGAACAGAGTGCCCGTGGTGCCACTGTGGCTCTGGGCTATGGGGGCACTCTGTGTGTGTGTGGATGTGTGTGTGCGTGTGTGTGGATGTGTGTGTGTGGGCGCTAGCCTTGGGACCACTTCATCCATCCCCTCCCCCCTTTAGGAAGGGTCTGAATGTCACAGTGTAACTTTGCTTGGTGCCCTGGGGCACTTCACTCACAGCCTTCCATGTGTCAGAGCGTCTGATGCACTAGTGAGGCTGTATCTGTGGGTATCACTTGTTGCTGTGTGTGCGCTCTGGGTGACAGTACCATGTGTCAGTGTTTATGTGGCTGTGAGTCCCAGTGCGTTGTTTCTGGCCATGTAAGGCCATGTTACCCTGAGTGGGGTATTTTGGGGGACATCAGTGCACCCGTATCACTCATGCTGGGACTGTGCTGGGCTGAGGTTATGTGGCTCACCCAGGCACAGTCGCTGATGTTGCTGTTGTGCAAGGTGTTGGCCGACAGGCGTGTTTGTCTACCTGGACTGCAGATGTGTGTCTGTGGTCTCTGCTCTAATTGCCTGTGGAATTGTCTCTTCCAAGCTCAGAAGTGTTGGGTGTGGCCACAGGGGCCATGGGTCACCATCTCCTGTGGACTCCTGTCGTGCATTTTACAGGGTGGGTTTTGCCTCTGTGGGCAGGCCTCACAGTGTGCACATGGGGTGTCTGTGTCTTGTGATCTTTAACAGACAGCTCCGGGTGTGTGTGTGTGTGTGTGTGTGTGTGTGTGTGTGTGGTTCAGACCAATGCCCCTCATCCTTGGCGATTAACCACTTCCACAGTTGCTGCATGCTTTTTCTTTTTCTCAAAACTCATTTAATGTTATGAGATCAAGTCTGTCATGTCTGTTATACAGGGAGTGTGACTGATGGGGAAGGGTGAACTTGTGCATGGCAGTGGGGCTCTGTGGCTCAGTTTCCATGAACATACCTGCCTGTGTCTGCGAGTGCATGTTATTGTGTCTCTCGGCATGCGGATGTGAGAGTAGTTTTGTGGCGTTCGTGTAGCTTCGTGTGCAATTACTGGTGCAGTTGCACAGATCTGCATAGGGGTGGCTTTGCATTTGTGTGTGCGGCTCTTATGGGACATAGACCTGTATGTGTGTGAGGGAGTGTGCTGTTGTGTAACGTAGGACACTGACACGTGTATTTGTATGTTAGCGTGTAGCTGTAAGAATTGATGTGCACAGACCCGGTGGGTTTGTGCGTGTGGGTTTCTGTGTGTTTGCTTTCTTTGGTACAGTGAGACTGTGTTTAAATATTGGTGTGCAGGCCTGTGTGTGTTTGAGCGAGAGAGAGAGAAAGAGAGAGAGAGGGAGTGTGTGTTTCCTGGTGCACAACCCCAAAGCACGTGTGTGTGTGAGCTCAGGCAGTGCCCCCACTGGACAGCAGGAGCCGACTGAATTGAGGCCTTGGAGGTGCTGGGGGAGGGGCGCTCTCCTAGAGACTCTGGGGGCTTCCCAGGCCCAGCCCCCAGCTCCGCCAGCCGGCAAGGATGCCGCCTTCCAGGAAGGCTCGTAGGGAGTTGGCGCTGGAGAGGCTGAAGCTGCCAAGCACAGCTGGCAGATGCCCGGATTAACCCTGTGTGTGCCCTGGCTAGCCTCAGGAGAGGCTGGCTGGAGTGGGAGGAGGGAGGAGGGAGGAGGGGGAATGTGTGGACTCAGGCACAGGTATTGGGCCAATGGGACATCCCAGCATTCTCTCCCCCAACAGACGCCCAGCCCACACTGCTTGGGGGGAGGATGGGGCCCTCCTTCCAGAGGTGAGTGGAACCACAGACCCTCCTGAGGATCCCAGCTGGGCTCGTCTCTGGAGTTGGGACCTGGGGCTCTTCTGAGGGGTCCGTGGGCCGATCCGGGCACTGCCAGTCTTGCAGTGACATGGGGGACATGTCTCTCCCCAAAGGTCAATACCTTCTTTGTCTGAGGCAGCAGCCTCCTCCTTTGGAGAAGGGGACTGAGTGGGGTGGGCTGCCTGGGGAGGGTGCTGGACTCTGGGCAGACTTCGCTGGACAGTTGGTCAAACTCTGCCAGTCAGTGGCACAGAGCCCCATCCTATGATGTCCCTTCCACTCCCTCTTGCTTCTGGGACAGGTCCATGGTGTTTGGTCCCTTCCACTCCCTCTTGCTGCTTGGACAGGTCCACGGTGTTTGGTCAGAGTTGGGGGACCAGGAGGGCTGGGGCAGGTGGCGACTCCTCGGAAACTTGCAGGATCAGCTGGGCTACCCCGGTGCTGACCTGCTCTCTCCATTTCTGTTGCAGAACACAGATCTGTTTGAGATGATTGAAAAGATGCAGGTGAGGTGGGCTCTGGAGCCCGTTCTGGGGAGCCACAGAGGGGACTGGACTGGGGGTGGGGGGCCCTTGCTGTATCTGCAGCCCTACATCTCTCTGAGGACGGGCCGGGAGCTCTCGCAGACCGTGCCAGGAGGAGATGTTGGCAGTGTGTTGTCCAGAGCCCTTTGTCTGGGGTCGGAAGAGAGGATGGGGACTGACAGTGCCCAACTGCCTGGCTGACCCAGGGCGCAGGCCCCGCTTGCGTCTCTCCAGCTCCCATCCCTGTGTAGGTTGCTGGGGTCAGTGCCTCAACCCACCCCGCATACACATACCATCCCCCATCTCCCAAGACGCATCACAGGCTCTGCAGGACCCTGTGTGGAATGGGGGGAGGGACAGATGCCAGGGCACAGGGCAACCAGAGGCTGGGCTGCAGGTCCGGGGAGGTGTTAAGGAACCGAGCAGCCCCTGCCCCCTCTGCCTGACCCCTGCCCATCCTCCACTCCCTAGCCCTGGTCTTCCAGGCCCTCGTCTGTGTTTTTCACTTGAGTGTGTGTTGGGAGGTGGCCGGGGGACTTGAACAAACCTCAGGAGTTTTCCTGATATCGGTTCACCCTCCAAACCCCGTCTCCTGCCATCTTCCTGTTTCCCTGCCTCTCTTAGTCTTTCCATCTCCACCTCTCCCCCTCCTTCTCTCTCTCCCCCTCTCTCTCCGTCTCCCTCTTGCTCTCAACAACACGTGTCTGTGTAGATGCAGCGGCCTCCCTCCCCAGCTCACACACAAGCGTGCACACTGGCCCTGCCCCCACTCCCAGCAGTGACCAGAGCCCCGAGCCCTCCCTGCTGCTGCCAGCCTCCCGCAGCCCCCGTTCCCTCCAGGAGGGCCAGCCCTGCTGAGGCCTGAGTAACCCGGCGGCCAGCGCCCTGCCCTGGGAGCACCTCCACAGCACCATCTACCTGGAAGGGGTGCTGCTTCCAGCGGCATGGGAAGGGCGTGACGGGATGTGCTGCCTTCTCTTTGCAGGGAAGCAGGATGGATGAACAGCGATGCTCCTTCCCACCACCCCTCAAAGTAGGTCTGAATCTGGAACCACTCCACCCTTCTGGGGGCCTTTGGCTTCCTGAGCAGTGCTCTCCAAAGGGCTTGGGGATGGGAGGGGACGGGAAGGGGGAGGCAGACTCCCTGTCTAGGGGTGGAGGAAGTGCTGCCCCAGCCGAGCAGCCAGCCCAGGAGAATCTGCGCCCCCCCCCCTTTCGTGAAGTAGTCTTACTGCGGGCTGGTACTGGGGCCAAGGGGGAAGCAGGGTGTACCCAGCCCCTGCCCTCTAGGAGCCTAAGGTGTGGAGAACCCCTCCCTTGCTATAGGCCTTCATTCCAGCTCCTCCTCACCCCATCTGCACCACTGTAAACTCACCCTGCCTCTCCAGGCTTCCCCATCTCAAAATCGAAGCCCCAACCCTCACGATAGCCTGCTGTAAAAGGTTTTCCTTGAAGCCTCTTAATGATCAGCAGTTGCAGGAAGACTCATACCCAGGACCCAGGAGGCTTACGCTCCCCCTCTCCACGTAGCTCCTGCCTGGGACGGCTGAGGGGGAGGGGGAGAGACGGAGAGATGGGGAGGGGTAGCCTCGTTGCCCCCCAACCTTCATGAAGAGACTAACAGGAAGCTTGGGACCAAAGGAGGCGTGAGGAGGCTCTTTAGACTCGGGATTTTCTTGGGGTGGGAGCTGCATAGCCCCTCCAGGTAGGCATACGGTACCATGGTTGGTGATTTGGGACCCCAATAATCCAAGAGTATCAGTGGCTGGGCTTAGGGGAGTGGACCCAGGGCTACAAGGATGAGGGTTAAAGTGGGGTTCATGGGCACAAGGCTGATGCTTTGTCTGGAACAGGGCCTCTCAAAGTGTGGTCCTCAGACCAGAAGCATTGGCATCACCTGGGAGCTTGTTGGCATATAAATTCTTGGGCTCCACCCAGACGCACAGCATAAGAAACTCTGGGGGTGGGGCAAAGCAATCTGTTTAATGAGCCCTCCAGGCCCTTCTGATGCACTGAGAACTGCTGGTCCAGAGGTTTCTTCTGGGGACACAGTGAGCCTCCTTTTCCCCAGGCAGGAGACCCAGAAGAGGCTGCCAGCGCTCAGTGAGCTAAGCCTGCCTCAGTCCCTGCCTCGTGGGGTCAGCCCACATGGCATGGGGAGATAAGGACGCAGCCCCATCCGCAACCCCAGCCCCGGGGTGCTGGCTGAACAACAGGTGTTCTGGGGAGGCTGGAAGTAAAGGGTAAGGGCCCCACCCCAGCTGGGCCTCTGCCCTGCTTGTGTTTTGCAGACGGAGGAGGACTACATTCCCTACCCGAGCGTCCACGAGGTAACCGACTGGATCCTACTGAGCCCATCTCCATCCCGAGCCCAGGAGGCACTCCCTCAGGGAGTCTGGACTCCCGGGTCCTCCTCCTTGTCAAGAGCCTGACCACAGGCCTTGCTCTGGGTGTTGGAGACTCAGTTTACAAGCCCAAGACTTCAGAGCCCATGTGAACCCTTAGGCCTCTGAGCCAAATATGCCAGCCTCTCGGCCAACGTCACGCTCTCAGCTTTACCTGTCCCCACACTCCCATCCTTTGAGACTGGGACATGGGGCTCTGTGCATCTGGGTCTGTGCCTGCAGTGGGAGGAAAAGGGCTGGAGCAAGTGCCTTGAAGGAGGTGGATATGAGCCCTGGTACCCACATAGGCTCGGGACTGTCCCCTAGTACTCCTTAGCCATGGCAGAAGTGGCTCCAGGTCTGAATTGGGGGGTGTCTTGGGGCCCCCGGTGGCGTGCAGTGTGGGTGGCTCTCAGCTGAGTCCTCCTTCAGGTCCTGGGGCGAGAAGGGCCCTTCCCCCTCATCCTGCTGCCCCAGTTTGGGGGCTACTGGATTGAAGGCACCAATCACGAAATCACCAGCATCCTGGAGACAGAGCCGCTGCAGTCGCCCACGGCCAAGGTGAAGCTGGAATGCAACCCCACCGCCCGCATCTACCGCAAGCACTTTCTTGGCAAGGTGTGTGGCCCGCTGGTGTTGGGGGGCTGGGCTGGGTGGGGAGTGGGTCACAGCCCAGCCCTGGGGGAGGCTGGGCCTGGGAGGGAATGGAACCGTGGTCTGGGCTGGCTGGCTGTCGCAGAGTCCAGGGAGCATGCGTAGTGGATTCACTCATTCAGTCAACAAACATTTATTGCAAAAGGCAGTGTTATGGCATAGTGGTTAACAGAGACTCTACCAGGGTTTGAATCCTGGCTCTGTCACTACATGGGACATCAGGCAAGTCACTTACCCTCTCTGTGCCTCTGTTTCTTTCTTTCTTTCTTTCTTTCTTTCTTTCAGATGGGGAGACTGGTTTTTTGTTTTTAATAAATTTATTTATTTTATTTATTTTTGGCTGCATTGGGTCTTCGTTGCTGTGTGCGGGCTTGTGTTAGTTTCTGCTGTACAGCAAAGTGATTCAGTTATACATACATACATATATATATATACACATTCTTTTAAAAATTCTTTTCCATTATGGTTTATCACAGACTATTGAATATAGTTCCCTGTGCTATACAGTAGGACCTTGTTGTTTATCCAGTCTATATATAATAGTTTGCATTGGCTAACCTCAAACTCCCAATCGATCCCTTCCCTACCCTCCTCCCCCTTGGCAACCACAAGTCTGGAAGGAAGCCCAGCACTTTTTTTTTTTTAATTTTTATTTATTTATTTTGGGTGTGTTGGGTCTTCGATGCTGTGCGCGGGTTTCTCTAGTTGTGGCGAGCGGGGGCTACTCTTCCTTGTGGTGAGAAGGCTTCTCATTTCAGTGGCTTCTCTTGTTGCGGAGCACGGGCTCTAGGGGCTTCGGTAGCTGTCGCACGCGGGCTCAGTAGTTGTGGCTTGTGGGCACTAGAGCGCAGGCTCAGTAGTTGTGGCTCACGGGCTTAGTTGCTCTGTGGCATGTGGGATCTTCCCGGACCAGGGCTCGAACCCGTGTCCCCTGCATTGGCAGGCGGATTCTTAACCACCGCGCCACCAGGGAAGCCCCTGTCTCTGGTTCTTCATCTGTAAAAACGGAGATGGTGATGATACCCACCTCACGCCTTTAATGCGACGATGTTTGTGAGGCATGTAGAATGGTGTCCGGCACAAAGTAAGGGCTCAGTCAGGGTGAACAAATAATGAGCACCAGCTGTGTGCCTGGTCCTGTTCTGGGCCCCAGGTATACAGCAGCAAACAGAACAGACCCAGGCCCTGCCCTCAGGCAGCTTGAGGTGGGGAAGAGAGTAATTCCGTGGTGTGACCTGGATTGGTACAACCACCTGCCCCAGAGCCGGGACCCTGCCCAGTAACGACCTGTCCTAGTGTCACCTGAGGACAACGGCGTTCCAGGCAGGAGCTATTGGGCGAGGCTGTGGGAGCTGCAGGGGAGGTCACACGCTGGGACCTTGTATGTGCCACGTTCCATGCCGAGTGCTGTCTCTGTGTCAGTTTACAAACGAGGTGGCGGAATGTAGCGTGGGCTCTGGAGTCTCGTGGCCTGGGTGCGCCTATTGACTCTTCTGTTTATTGATGGTGTGACCTTGGGCAGGTTAGTTAACCTTCCTGAGCCTGTTTCCTCGTCTGTAAAAATGAGGATGATAAAAGCATCGAGAACCATGTTTGGCACATAGTAAGTACTCAGTAAATGTTAGCTGTTATTATTACAGCTTCATAATTACTCTGTGAGATCAGGATGGTCCTAATTTTTACAGAAAAGGAAACTGGGGCTCAGAGAGATAAAGCGACTTGGTTAAGTTCACACAGTTACTGAGCTAGGAACTGGACATAGCTCTGGCTGACCTTCCATTAAGACACACTAAGGGAGGGGTCACGTTTCTAGCGTGTGTGCGTGCACTCGTGGGTGCTGGGAGGAGGGGTGACTCCTTGGGGTGTTGGGAAGCTGTGTGGGCTCAGTCTGGGCCCAGGGCATTAGCCTGATGCTGGTGGGTATTGGTGCTAAGGTGGGGGGACAGGGTGACTGAGACTAAACCAGCAGGCTCAGATGCAGGAGCCATTGCCTGGGGACAAACTCAGAACAGGGCAGGAGCTTCCACCTGTGGGTGGAGAGAGACCTGCATCCCCAGGACCCACTGTCCGGAGGCTCTTAATTGGGTCTGGCAGGTGGTGGGGCCTGGGGGACTGTGTGGGCCTAGCATATAGTTGGTGCACAGAAAAGTTTGCTGGAGAAGTGGTGAGTGATAGAATGAAGGTGGTGCCTTGGGCACTGGAGGATTGGAAGAGGTACAGGTTGGGGGGTCTTAGAGGAGCCATGATGACCAGGGTCAGGCTTGCAGCACAGAGAGGAGGGGCCCCAGGGGCTGGCAGAGAGGCCAGGCCATTCCCGCTCCAGGTGGGGTGCTGGGGAAGCAGTGGGCCCTGTTCTGGCAGAGGGAGGAAGTTAGGGTGACTTTGGCATTGACCCACTGGGACCCTGAGCCCACTCTCCTTGGGCTTCTCTGGGTCCAGCCAGGGGGGTCTGGGGAAACTCCCCACCCCGAGGACTTCGGTGCAGACCTCCTTGCCAAGTGCCTGCCACTCCCTCTGTGCAGATAGTGCCAAGCCTTTGGGGGTTTCCATCACTCTGCCCCAGGTCCCCGCAGACTGCCCCTGAGCTGTGCATTTGTGGCGCATGTCCCCTGGCCCCTACATCTTTTCCCTCCCATCCTTTGAGCACGGCTGTTTATATTTAAACAGGGCTTCCTTCCACGATGACTCCTGGGGTGGGTGTGGCTGAGGAGCCAGCCTCATTCCCAGGGCCGGGCTGGCAGGGGAACCCAGGGCCAGGTGGGGTGAAATCTTCTGGCACTTACGGCTCTTGGCTTTGGGGCTTCCCCACCTGGAGGTACCAGACTGCCAGCTCCTCTCTGGGGGTGCCATCCCTGCTGCAGTTCCCCTGGGCCCTCGGGAGCATTTCTTCCCCACCCTGCGTCTTCCCCAGGTGAGGCAGGAGGGCAGGAACCGGCTCGGTCAGCCGGCCAGTGTGTTCATGAGATGTTTCGTTTCCTGATTCTCGTGGGCCCTGGCTTCAGGGGCCACAGAGCAATCAGTTGACCAGTCAGTCAGTTGGCATATTTTTATTGAGCACCTACTATGTGCCCAGCTCTGAGAGGGGCGGGGGCTGGGAGACAGCCATGCAGGTACAGATGTGGTCCTGACTTTGCTGAAGACCCAGAGAGCCAAGGTTACTACAGACGTTCAGAGAACACCTACTCTGCATTATCTCTTTCAGTGCCTGCCACCCTCCCACAAGGTAGTGGGCCTCACTCCCAGTTGATAGACTAGGAAACTGAGGCACAGAAAGGTGAGCTGACCTTCTCAGGTTACCCAGCTGGCAAGTGGCAGAGCTGGGATTTGAATGCAGGTCTCTCTGAGGCAGATAGTGCTGTTAGCCCGGACACCTGCTGCTTGGTGAAGGACCCCCATCCGGGGGTGAGTTGGCTTTCTGGTCTGGTTTCTGGAAGCCTCAGGCTCAGCCTCACCCTCTCCCCCGGCCCCCGCCTCCCACCGCAGGAGCATTTTAATTACTACTCACTGGACACCGCCCTGGGCCACCTTGTCTTCTCACTCAAGTATGATGTCATCGGGGACCAGGAACACCTGCGTCTGCTGCTCAGGTGAGGGTGGGGTGAGGGGACCTGTGACTCTCAGAATCTGAGAGCCCATCTTATTTTACCCACTCTTCTAATTGAGACCCAGAGAGGGCCAGGGATTTGCCTGAGGTTGCACCGCAAGTTAGTGCCCAAGCCAGGCCTGACCGCCTCATCACCTCTGGACCTCCCTGGGGTCTGCCCTCTCTGGTCTTACTTGGTGTGGAGGGGCTCCCATCTCCCTTTCGTGCTGCCTCGCCCCTCAGCATGGGTCTTCTCCTCCCAGGACCAAGTGCCGGACGTACCATGACGTCATCCCCATCTCCTGCCTCACTGAGTTCCCCAACGTGGTCCAGATGGCAAAGGTGAGGCCTCCGATCCTTCATGCTGAGCCCCCCTTGGACGCCCCAGGTGGGCACAGAGCTGGGCTGCAGCCTCGCCTTTGCACACCCTCATCTTTAGCCCCAGATCCTGGCCTGCCTGCTGTGGCCTGTCTCCAGGGTCCTGCTGCTCACGTGTTCCCATGATGCCCACGTGCTGGCTGTGTGCTTTGGGCACTCTTTAGAGCACCTTTTGGAGACAGGGGCTCCAGTTCTCTGTACCCCATTCTGAGTGACAGTGAGCCTGCTTCAGCCTTGGTTGTCCCCTCTTTGTCCTCCACTGTCCTCCCCCCAGACCTTGGCCAGGGAGGCCCAGAGGCCCCACCCTCAGGCCCTCCCTTATCTGCTCCTGCAGCTGGTGTGTGAAGACGTGAATGTGGATCGATTCTATCCTGTGCTCTACCCCAAGGTATGGCTGGATCTGGGCCCTGCTCACTGGGAGTTGGTGGGTAACTAGGGGACCAAGCATTTATTGGGCACCTGCTGTGTGCAGGGCATTTTTCCTAAGTTCTCTCATTTAAACCTCACAATAACCCTGCAAAGTCCACAGTTTGTGGAAGAGGAACCAGAGGCCCAGAAAGGGTTGGTGCCTTACCCAAGCATGCACAGCAGATAAGGAAGCCTGCATTTGAACCTAGTGCTGTCCTCCTTGGAGGCGAGCCTTCCTTACCTCTGGAAACTCTCAGTGCCATTTGGGGACCC
>NC_041216.1:17870693-17885961 GCF_002837175.3 Physeter macrocephalus
AAAAGTATCTTGAGATGATTATATGGTTTTTCTCCTTTAATGTATTAATGTAGTTAATTACATATTTGATCTTCTAATATTAAACCATCCTTGCAGTCCTAAGATAAGTCTAACTTGTATATTGGTTATTCTCTTATATCTTGTTTAGAATTATTTTATCAGTTTTCATGAATAAAATGGGTCTGTAATTTTCATTTTTTATGTTGTGCTTTTCTGGCTTTGGTATTGCAATAATAATGGCCTCATAGAAGTAGATGGTAATATTTTCTCTTTTACTGTTTTCTGGAAAAGTCTGGGTAAAATTGAGATAATTTGCTTCTTGAAGTCTGATAGAACTCACCTGTAAAATCACCTTGGCCTGTTTTCTTTGTGGAAAGATTTTTTTTTTTTTTTTTTTTTTGCTTTTACGCGGGCCTCTCATTGCTGTGGCCTCTCCCGTTGAAGAGCACAGGTTCCGGACGTGCAGGCCCAGCGGCCATGGCTCACGGGCCCAGCCGCTCCGCGGCATGTGGGATCTTCCCGGACCGGGGCACGAACCCGTGTCCTCTGCATCGGTAGGCGGACTCTCAACCACCGCGCCACCAGGGAAGCCCATGTGGAAAGATTTTAACTACTGTTTCAATTTTTAAATTTAGTTTCCTTATTTCTTCTCCTTCTTCTTTTTTTTTTTAGATGTTGGGGGTAGGAGTTTTTTTATTAATTAACTTATTTATTTTTGCTGTGTTGGGTCATCATTTCTGTGCGAGGCCTTTCTCCAGTTGTGGCAAGAGGGGGCCACTCTTCATCACGGTGCGCGGGCCTCTCACTATCGCGGCCTCTCTTGCTGCGGAGCACAGGCTCCAGACGCGCAGGCTCAGTAGTTGCAGCTCATGGGTCCAGTTGCTCTGCGGCATGTGGGAGCCTCCCAGACCGGGGCTCGAACCTGTGTCCCCTGCATTAGCAGGCAGATTCTCAACCACTGCGCCACCAGGGAAGCCCTCCTTATTTTTATTGAGTCAGTCTTGCTATGTTATATATGTATTTTTAGAAATGTATGCATGTAATCTGCATTTTCATATTTATCAGTGTAAGGTTGCTTATAGCATTTTATTATTGTATTCCTCTTTTCCGTAATAATTGTGTATTATCTCTTTCTCCCTCTGTTTATTTTTTTTAAATTAATCTTGCCTCAAGTTTATTGACTTTTTTAAAGGACCAACTTGTGGCTTTGATCTTCTCAGTTTAATCTTTGTTTTCTGTTTTGTTGATTTCTGCTCTTTGTAATCTCCTTTTATTTTCTTCGAGTTTCTGTTTTTTCTAATTTCCTAAATTGGAAACTTAGCTCATTAATTTTTAGCCTTTCTTTGCTGCATTGCAGTTTTTGATATATAGTGTTTTATTATCATTCAGTTCTAAGTGGTGTGTAATTTCTACTATGACATTTCTTTGATCTATGAGTTATTTGGGGATTTTTTAATCTCTAAGTGTATGGAAAATTGTTTGTCCCTTTAAAAACTAACTTCAAACTTAATGGTCAGAGAATGTGGACTATGTGAAGACCTGTTATTTAAAATGTGAGACTTGTTTTGTGGTCTGGTATGTCATTAATTTTTAAAATGTTTGCGTGTTCCTGAAAAGTGTGTGTGTGTATCCTACTTTTAAATTTCAATTTATCATGCTTTTTCTGTTTCATTTTAATATTTTATTACTTTAAAAGAATTGTTAGCTGTAGCTCTTCCCTGCAAAGAAAAGATTAGCACTTTCTTATACCCTTTGGTCTCTCTTTTCCCTTTCAACCCTTATACTCTTCAGTGACATGCCTTTGAGCCCCCATGACAGCACATTAAAACTGTCTAGGTTTTACAGTTCTGAGTTGTTTAGATATTATATATTTGTCTTGTTCTTCTCTTTGATCTGGATATTCTTTTTAAACACTAAACTTTACTAAGTTATTTGCTCAGCTTTCACATATCTTTAGTATCATATGTGGAATTTGTTTCTATTACTGAAGTAGTTACTTCAAAATTTTTTTTCGGGGCGGTGTCTTTTTGTATAAACCTGAGCCATTGAATGTTTTTTTTTTAGCCTTTAACATTTGAATGGCAGTTTAGCTGGATATAAAATTCTCAGTTCAAATTCTTTTCCTTTTGTACTTTGGTCAATTCAATTTGTTACTTATTCCTTTGTAAGTGATCTGTTTTTCTCTAGACTTTGAGAATGTGTCTTCTGATATTCACTCTAATATTTCTGAGTGTGGGTTTTTCATTATCTATCTTGTCTGATGTATTTGGGATGCTTTCAAACTGAGATCTATCATTTTTCTTCAGTTCCAAGGTTGTCTTCATTATTTCTTCAAATATCTCTTCTTTTGATTTATTTTCCTCTCATGGGACTCCTAATATCTAGATGTTGGCGCTTATATTTCCATCTCTCTCTTTTTTTTGGTTGATGTATAATTTCATTCAATAAAATGCACAGATCTTAAGTGTTCAATTCAATGTGGTATTTTGACCAATTACATTACCTCTTGTAACCATAACCCCAAAATAAGATTTAAAAAAATTTTCTCTCTCTCTAGCAAGTTCCCTCACAACCCTTTCCAGTCTATTTTCCCTCCCCAGTTGCAATCATTATTCTGATTTCTTTTACCATAGATTAGATTGATCTTTTCTAGAGTTTCGTGTAAATGGAATCATACAGCAGATACTCTTCTATGTCTAGCTTCTTTCACTTAGCATAATGTTTTTGAGATTCATCTATGTTTGTTGCCTCAATAGTTCTCTCCTTTTTTAGCCAAGTGGTTTTCCATTGAATTAATATACCACCATTGTTTATTCATTGATCTGTTAGCGAATATTTAAACTGTTTCCAGGGACTTCCCTGGCGGTCCAGTGGTTAAGACTGCGCGCTTCCAATACAGGGGGCGTGGCTTCAATCCCTGGTCGGGGAACTAAGATCCCACATGCCATGCCACCAAAAATTAAATAAATAGAGTGTTTCAAGTTTGGGGGTATTATAAAGTTCCTATGAACACTTAATGTATGACTCTTTGGGTGTTTTTTCTTTCTTTTTAAAATAAATTTATTTATTTATTTTTGGCTGCGTTGAGTCTTCATTGCTGCGCAGGGGCTTTCTCCAGTTGCAGCGAGAGGGGCTACTCTTTGTTGTGGTGTGCGGGCTTCTCATTGTGGTGGCATCTCTTGTTGCGGAGCGCGGGCTCTAGGTGCCCGAGCTTCAGTAGTTGTGGCAGGCGGATTCTCAACCACTGTGCTACCAGGGAAGCCCTTTGGGTGTATTTTCATTTCTTTTGAGCAAATACTTAGGAGTGGAATTGCTGGATCATGTGATAGGTGTATGTTGGTTTAACTGCCAAACTCTTTTCCAAAGTCAGTGTACTTTATTACATAACCATGAATTTTTCTACATTCCTGCCAATGTTTGATTTTGCAAGTCATTTTGATTTGGTTTTAGTCATTTTGATGGGTGTGAAACGGGTTTAATTTTCATTTACCTGATGATAATGATGTGGAGCACCATGAACTATTGGTCATTCGTATGTTTTCATTTTGAAGTGGCGAAGTCTCCTGCCCATTGTGTGTGGGGGGGTTGTTAATCATTTTATTGGCAACTTTAGGAATTCTTTATTTACTAGATACAAGTCCTTTGGGAGCTATGTGTATTGTGCGTATTCTTTCCCATTATGTGTCTTGTCTGTTCAGTTTCTTAATGGTATCTTTTGATGAGCAGAAATGTAAAATTTTGATGAAGTCCAAATTATCATTTTTTTTTTAAATGAAGTTAGGACTCCTTGCCTTACCCCAGCATCACAAAGATATCTGCTTATGTTATCTTCTAGAGGCTTTATCGTTCTGGCTTTTATAGTTAGGATTATGGGGACTTCCGTGGTGGTCCAGGGGTTAAGACGTGGTGCTTCCACTTCCACTGCTGGGGAACTAAGATCCCACATGCCGTGTGGTGCGGCCCAAAAAAATCAAAAACAAGAAGATTTGTACAATTAGGTTTATGATCCATTTCAAATTAATGGAGTAAGATTGGGGCTGCTGTTTTAACTTTTAACTGATCTTTTACCATTTCTTTCATATTTCCGATTTCTTAATCCTTCCTGGCTTCTTTCTGGAAATATTCCTCCATCTGATATCCCAGTTCCCTATTTCATTCCTCAGCTGCAGTATCCATTCTGCAGTTAATTCTACCTATTATGTTTGTTATTTCAACTGTTTTTTCATATAGAATATTTCCGCTTGGGTCCTTTAACACTCTCTTATTCTGTTTTGTTTCACTAATATCTTTCCTTATTTCTTTGGCGTATTTCTAATGCTTATTTAAAAATTCTCAGTCCATCTGTTGAACACGGCCGATTCCAGTGGTATCTCTAATTGGTTTGTTTTTCTTTTGAAGCCAGTGTACTCCTTGGATTCCCTGTTCTGTAACCCATGAGCTCATTGCTCGGGGTGGGAGGGTTTCAGCTATTCTGTCTGGTGCTGCATGTTGGGGTAAGAATCCAAGCCTGACCCTGGTCTCTGTCAGCACTGATGAGCCCAAGGAGATGACAGTCCCAGAGTGGAGCCCCCCAGGTGTCAGAACTGCATAGTTCCTCGCTGGGTTTGTCACCACGACCCTCACCCCCAGCCCCCCAACCAAGTAACTAACTCTACAGGATTGAGCCTCACTTTCTGGATGCCAGGAAGAAGCAGCCAAAGGAGGGGGCTGTCTGCCTAGGTCAGAATCCACCAGCCTCCAGGTCCAGAAGAGAAGGGGTGGTGGAGTGACCGTGGAGGCCTGTCACCCCATTTCGTTCCCTCTTGATTTCTGCAATTCCACGGTGCCTGCTGCACGGCCCTGATTTTACTCCGGCATATACTTGGACCATCTGCCTGGGCCCCGCGTGTGCAAGTGAGAATGCTGGCCTCGGTTGCTCCAGGGCAAGTGGGCATGTTTGGGGGCAGGGGGTGTGGGGAGGTGTGCTGGGGAAGGCTTGATGCAAAGAGGCAAGGGTAGAGCTCAAATCCGATTGTCTTTTCTACAATATTCTCCACCTGCTAAAGACTAGGCCCTGCCCCTTCTCCTGGCTGCTGCGTTCCCACCCTCCAGCGCTGCATACACCAAGTTAAAACCCCCTTCCGTCTCCCCAGGAGATTCCGTTTCTCTCCACGATTTCCTAGGCTTAGTGACGTTTTTGCTCTATTGTTACTCTGGTGTTGATTTGAGGACGAGGGGCCGGGAGCCATATGTCTTCCCTCACTTTCTAGGGATGGTATGTGCAGCACCCTCACCCGCACTGTATCACCAGCCGGAGCACAGAGGCTTCAGAAGAAAAACAGCAAACTGACTCGAGATAGCACTGGAGTCAGCGACATTAGAACAGATAGACCAAGAATTTTTAATTAACATTAGAAACATACGAAAGAAATAAGGAACGATATTAGCAACATAAGACAGAATAAGAAAGTGTTAAACAATAAAAGAACGATGTGGAAATATGAAATATGGTTTAATATGAAAACCAGCCTTATCATCCGTTCCAGCCCCAACCTTTGCATGCACCTCACAGCTCACTATTCTCCAAAAAAAGACTTTCATGGCTGCCAGACCTTCGCATGGGCTGTTCCCTCTGATTAGTCTGCCTTCCCTACACTTCTGCTGGAAAAATTCTGGTACATCCTCGAGACTCCTTCCCTGAAGGCCTCACACAGTCATTGTGATACTCAGTGATGGCATGGGGTTCAAGAGTTAGGAAACCAGGGTGCTTGTCCTATTCTTCAACTAACTGACTGTGTGACTTTGGGAAAGTCACACTACCTCTCTGGACCTGAGGCTCCTGCTGGGAAAAATATGAGAATGCTGGGTTAGATTAGTCCTAGAGCCCCTTTCAGCTCTGACAAGCTGGTACAGTGGTTAAGAATGAAGGTTCTGGACTTAATCGCTATGTTTCAAGCCTCATTTACTAACCTAGCATAATGGTTAAGAGCTTATACTTTGGGGTTGGACAATTTGGGTTCATAATCCCAACTCTGTCACTTGCCAGCTGTGTGACCATAGGCAAGTTACTGAGCCTCCCTGTGCTTTTTTTTCCCCTCTTCTGTAAAATAATGTTGATATTAAGGGTGCCTACCTCCGAGTGTAGGAGCACAATGAATGCAGCTGTTGCTGTGCTGGTGGTGGTTGTTCACCATTATACAGACTTCTCCATTCCATTCAACAAAATCTTGATGTTTGTCTGCCAGGCTCTATCTAAATGCTTTTTAAAATTCTACCAAATTTTATCGCTTAACAGATACTCTCTTTTGCTTTTTATCTTTTTTTTTTTTGGCTGTGTTGGGTCTCTGTTGCTGCGCGCGGGCTTTCTCTAGTTGTGGCGAGCTGGGGCTACTCTTCGTTGCAGTGAGGGCTTCTCATTGCGGTGGCTTCTCTTTGTCGTGGAGCACGGGCTCTAGGCATGCGGGCTTCAGTAGTTGTGGCACTCAGGCTCAGTAGTTGTGGCTCGTGGACTCTAGAGAGCAGGCTCAGTAGTTGTGGCGCACGGGCTTAGTTGCTCCGTGGCATGTGGGATCTTCCCGGAACAGGGATCAAACCCGTGTGCCCTGCATTGGCAGGCGGATTCTTAACCACTGCGCCACCAAGGAAGTCCCTGCATTTTATCTTTAAAACAACCCTGCAGAATGAGCATCTGTAACCCTGTTTTACGGATAAGGATCCTGCGGCCCCAAACATAAAGTCACTTTCAAAGCTACACAGCCAGGACTTAACCCGATATCCAGCGCCTCCATGGTCAAGGTCTTTCCACTATGCCACAGTGTTCAGAAAGATTAGTCTGGGGTTTGGGGAGATTACTGAACAAATCCAGATGGAAAAGCTTGGTGAGAAATTCCCCCTCCTCGTTACACATGTACGCCAGCTGTCTGCCCGCCTAGGCTGTCCACAAGATGTATTTTGTAGGTTTCATGCAAATGCAGATTTAATGATGGGCCAGAAGTTCATTGAGGAGGCAGAACAAGGGTGGGTTGGACGATTAGCATCTCATGTGACCTGGGATAGAGAGCCAAAGGGGCTCTGGGAAAGAGAGCAGTGGTCTTGGAGGACACGGAGTCAGCAAAGAGGAGGACTGAGATTCAGCAAGCCCAGAGCTGAAGCTGAAGAGCGTGGCCTGTGGAAGCAGATGTAGGTCTTGCTAAGAGGCAGTTCCAGAGGGTGGCACTAGGGCTGACTCCAGCCCCGCCCTGTACTCTTGAAGGTCCGGATATGTGGCTTTACCTCTCAGAGGCTGCAAAAGGGCTGCTAGTACCATTTGGTAGGGGAGAGGGTACGTGGCAGAGCAGCAGTAGCCCTGCACCAGAGTCTCAGCTCCACAGCTGATTAGATTGGCATGTGTAGACTCGATTTAATCCTGAAGCCTCAGTTTCCTTATTTGCAGTTTGGGAATCACATTCTTGCCTGTGTGGGGTTATTGCAAGCCTCCAGTGAGATGACTTCGTGGTGAGACCTTCTCTGATCTCTCTATTTAAAACTGCAAATACCACCTCTCCCCCCCGCCTTCTATTTCTCCATCTCACTTACCACTACCTGGCATCCTATTGATTTTACTTACTTTCTACCAAAGTAGAAATACTTTCTACCAAAGTAGAAAGTACTTTCTACCAAAGTAGAAAGTTTGTTTCTGCTCACCCCACCAGCAGGGATTTGAGCACCTAGAACAGCCCCTGGCATATAGTAGGTGCCCAATAAACAGAGGTCGAATGAATGTTGGTTGAATAACATATAGGGAAGACCCTAGGGGATAGGGGGTGTTGAGGCCGTGTCAGCTGGATCTTAGAGATGCAGGACAGAGACACGAGAGAGGCCAGGACAGCTCACTTGGGGTGCCAAGCGCTGCCCATGAAAGCATCTGGGGCCTGGATTTTAAGGTTGTGGCTGGTCCCTCTATGGCCACAGCCTGTAGGAGGTGAGTTCTTTAGGAGATTAAAGCTGGATGGGCCTGAGTACTGGGGCTTCTCATGGAGCCAAGACTCTGGGGGCAAACAGGAAGCCCATGATACTTGGCTTCCCTGCTTTCTTTAGTTTTTTAAACCATTCTGATTGCCCCTAAGTGGAACAGACTACCTCAAAGAAATGTCAGTCCCAGTGCCATCCCTGCCACCCCAAAGGCTAGAAGAAAAAGCATTGGATTTGGAGGCAGGCAGATCCGGGGTTATGGCCTAGCCCTGCCCCTCTTTACCAGAGGGATGTTCGGCAAATCACTGCACCTCTCTGAGTCTCTGTTTCCTCCTCTGTGAAATGGGTGTAGCAGTTTCCCCCCTGTATGCCAGCCTCCTAGGGCTTTGTGTAAAATATAGTAAAAATGTGTGTTGTGACCAATCATCACTAGACTGAAGGGCCTAGAAGGCAGAAGTTGTACCTGCGGCCCTTAGTGCAGGGCCAGCCACACAGTAGACACTTGGAAACTGGTGGTCAAAGAGTTGTTAAACTCAACTGACAACAACCTTGGAAGGGAAGGGTCTGAGTCCTGCACACAGTAGGGCTTTTAGGCAAATCCTGCCCAAGGACCTCCTACAATTCTACAAGTTTATAGATTCCAAGAAGAAAACCAAGCTTGTATTGGTTGGCCTCATTTTACCGTGCACTCGAAACTTATTGACCCATCTTTAGCTTGTATGCAAGATTTTTCCTTTGGTAGAAACAACTAGATGAGTGACATGATGTGGTTGCTTACAATGTAAGGGGCTGAGAAAAACAGGCTGAACTGGAATTCTGAGGTCAGACTCTGTGTTCCAAGTAACAGAAAATCCAAGGTAAGCAATATGGGGAATTAATTAGCTCATGTAACTTGGATGTTCAGAATCAGTCTTCAGGTGTGGCTGCATCCAGGGGCTCAAGCATCATCATCAAAGACTCAGATTCTCTGCATCTCTCTACTCCACCTTCTGAGAGCTTGCCTTATCTTCAGGCTGCACACAGTGCCCCTCCCCATTGCCCCACTCCCTCACAACACACCATCCAGGTGGAGAGAGTCTTGAGCTGAAGCCAGTCAGGACCCACCTGGAACCGCTGGAGGTTAGGATCGTTCCTACCCAAACCAGCTGGCTGGAAAAGGGAGAGTCACTTCCAAAGGAAACTTTATGGTATCGTTAGGAAAGGGGAATGGATTCTGGGTGGCCAAAAATTATAGTACGTATCTACTACAGTCATCAGAAGGGGAAACAACAGAAAGCCATAGAAACATCTGCATAGCACTTTACAGTTTGCAAAGTTCCTTCCCTCCTAAGAAGCCAATATTGGGAGCAGAATGGCACTTATTATCACTGTTTTGCAGATGAGAAAACAGCCCTTGAGTAACTGGCCAGGACTCTGACTTGTAACCCTGAGCTGCCCCCACCCATCTCAGCCTCTTTGTGTAAAATTATAAACCCAGAGGGGCTGACCTGCGGGGGAGGGAGCCAGTGTGACTGAAGCCCCTCCCTTTACGGAGGGAGCGCCCGTTCCAGACATGAGAGGTCCCCAGGAAGCTGCAATCACGTGAAAGCCCAGGAGGAGCTGCTCTGGGGGCGGAGGGAACAGCCTGACGGGAGGACTGGTCACGGGGCTGGGCACACACACAATGGGAGCCCGGCCTCGCTCACTGCCAGGACGCCGGCATGCGCGCGCATACACATGCACACAAACTCACAGACGCACACTGCCACACAGGCAGAGGGAGGTCACGTGACACACTGACGCGGGGCTCCCTGTACCGGGGGTGGCCGAGGCATCGGGGTCTGCTGCCCATAATGGTGACCGTGATGGAAGTTGTCCTGGCATGTGACTGAGATGGGGGAGCCAGCACACTGAATATGGAGCCAGACAGGCCTGGCCTGCATCCCAGCTCTCCCACATGGTTGCTGTGTGACCCCGCACTTCCCTCCCCCCTTATGAGCCTCAGTCTTCTCTTCTGACCCAGGCTGATAATTCCCACATGACTGGTTTCTTAGAAGGCTGAACAAAAAGCTCCCAGTACATAATAGGTGCTTCATTCATTATGAGTTTCTCCTTTTCCCCCTTCATAGTGTCCTGTTAATAGCTGTGTGACCCTGGCCAAGTTACTTAACGTCTCTGTGCAGTGGGAGCAATGTTAGCACCTACCACATGGTGTTGTGAGGAGTAGATGAAGGAATGCCTGGAAAGCACTTAGAACAGTGCCTGGCACACTCGTTATCACCTTTACTACTAGCTAACATTTATTTTGAGTGTTTAATATGGGCCAAGCCCTGGGCCTTGATCTCATTGTTTATTGTACAGTTATCCTTCTTATAATAGCACAGTGATATAGGCACTCTCTGTGATTATCCCCATTGGACCCGTGAGAAAACTGAGGCCCAGAAAGGGGACGTGATGTGCCCAAAGTCACAAAGCCAGTAAGCAATCTGGGGGCTCTGCTCAGCTGTGCGCCCTTGGGTGAGACCCTCACCTCTGTGGGTCCATATTTCCTGCTTGGAGGTTGGGGTGCATCCCTGCCCTGTACCTCCCAGGGTCACCATGGATATCAAATGTAATAGTGCCAGGAGCCTCCACCAGCTGGAAGGTTCTCTGGGAATATGAGGAGTGCTATTACCATAAGCCCAGGGCAGTGACACCTGTCTCTGGGAACATCCGTGTACTCCCTGTTCTGACGCAAGCTGGGCATTCGAGAAACCGGGCACTTGCCACCCAGGGATACTGCTTGTGTTGGCCGCCACTCAGAAGGTTACAAGTTCATGGCCTATTTCCCTGAAGTCCAGAGCCGCCTCAGCCTCTTCTTACAGGGCCTGTGTGGGGCTGTCTATGGAATGGAGGTTTCATCTCCTAGGGGAAGGCTGCCAGAGCACGTGGGGTGTCGGGGGCAGGGAGGGGGAAGAGCCGTGGTGGTCCAGGGTCCTGCAGGAGGACCAGCTGAAGTAGGGGATTCTGGGGGAGGAGGGCTGTGTCTAGGGTCACTGGCCTGCCCAGGGGTGGAGCCAGGTCTCCAGCCGAGGTCTTCCCCACCCCGCCCCCCGTCTCTGCTGCACACCCCAGGTCGTCCCCTCTGCAGGGCAGGCCACCTGTGATCAAGGACTTGGACTCAGTCAGTCCTTGGCCACTCTCATGCTGTGTGACCTGGGGCAAGTCACCTCACCTCTCTTCCATAAAGTGGGGATAAGAAGCCCTCCCTCAGGGGGCTGTGATGCACATACAATAAAATGACATTTGGGAAGAGTGTATAAGTCAAATGGTAGATGTGTGCATTCCATTCATCTACAAACATATAATGTACATATTGCAGATAGAACAAATGTGGTTTGTTTTCAGTCTTACTGACTGCTTTAGGAGTTTATACTTGGCCCTGGGAGACAGAAACATCTACAGGTGAGGCTGAATTCTGGCTTGGTCACTTACTGGCTGTGTGACCTTGAGCAAGCACAATCTCTCTGTGCTTCTGTTTTGTTACCTGTACAATGGGTATAATAATAGTGCCTACCTAGTAGGTTGTTGTGGAGATTGAATGAGTTAATATAGGTAAAGTGTTTAGGACAATGTCTGGCACATAGTAAGTGCTATGAAGAGGTATGCTATTATTACTAAAAATACAATGACAAAGTATATAAAGTAAGGGTTTTTCTAGAGTAGTCTCAGTTTGAAATGTTCTTTTCAGTTGACAGAAATCACTGATTTCTGGAATTCCAAGACATTGGTATCCATGCTATGCCTCACAGACTGCCTTGTGCTTCTGGTAATAGCCTCCCAAATCTTAGCTAGTTAGTGGGGAGACTTATCCCTGCTGATGATTGCTGTGTGACCCTGGGCAGGTTGTATACCCTCTCTGTGCCTTCCTTTTCTTGTTGTCCCCTGTGAGAGTAAGGATGGGATGCCTATGTCTCCTGGTACCAGAGGGGCTCCCACTGCATGAGTGCTGAGTGAGGTGCCAGAGTGCAGGGAATGACAAACACCTCAGGGACACAGCACATGCTCCTTCCCCCCACACCACCGCTCAGCTCCCAGGCTTGGCTCAGAGCAAGGTGGCCTGGGACAGCACATGTTCTCTGCGTGGGATGGTGGGAGCCTGTGTGCCCTTGGAGCAGCCATCCCTGACACCCCTCTGCCCAGGCGCTCCAGCCCCCCCGGCACGGTGCCTCTGGGCCCTGCCATCTCCCTCCCCCGCCTCCCTGTTGCCAGCTCTCCTCCCACCAGATGAACCTTGACTGGCTTCAGTCCTCTGCCCACAGAGCCAGTCTGTGGCATCCAGACTGGCCAGGCACCCCAGGAAGCCACAGAAAAATCTTTAGCTCTGGAACCCAGACCCCTGAGGCTTCCGATTCCAGCTCTGCTGTGTGGCCTTGGGCGAGGGGCAGACCATCTGAGCTGCAAAGTCCTCACCTGTGAAATGGGCTGGCAAGAGACGTGTAAGTCAGGCGGGGATGCCAAGCGCTTGCTCTTGACCAGGCTGAACTCAGGGAGTGAAGCCCTTTGTGGTCGGTCCTGGCTGCCTCTCTGTCCTCTGTCACCAACTGTCGGCTCCTGCCTTTCTCCCCGACCTCTAAATACTTCATTCCTACCTCCTTGCCTTTGCACATTCAGGTTCTCCTGTAGGGAGTGCTGTTTCTCTCTCTGTTCATCTCAACCTTACCATCCTTCCAGCCTGGCTCTCCTCCCACCCACTCCATGGAACCTTCCTGGCTGACCCTAGGTGGTCTCTTTCTCTTTCTCCTTCAAGAGGAAGAGAAGGCATCAGGCCTCCTGGTGGGATGTTTGTCTGTGAGAGAGAGACAGGCAGACAGACAAATCTGGTCCTCTCAGGAAACACAGCGCCCCTTGAGTATAGGAACTGGAACCTCCACCCCCTAATTAACCCCTCCCCCAAGTGGAGGTGCACAGCAGCCAGGTAAGCTTTTTGGTTTCTAGAGCCTTAGAGCTAGAAAGACCTCGCGGGCCTTCCAGGTGGGCAGGTCTGTGATGAGCACAGGGGAAAATGGCTGCTGGCCGAGTGGGCAGAGGAGGGTCTGTCCCTTCTCAGCTCCAGCCCCTCACCTGCCCATCCTCCCCTCACTCCACCCTCCCCTGCCCGGTGATCATGGCTGCTGGGTGACATTCGTTGCCCACTTACTGTGTCCCAGGCCCCGTTTTAAGCCTTTCTGTGCATTAACTCATATAATCCTTACAAGGACCTTATGGATTTTATTCGTCTCCCACCTTGCAGATGAGAAACCTGAGGCCCCAGGGGTGGGGTCACAGGCCCTGAGCTACCCAGCTCAAGAGGGGCAGAGGCAGGATCTGAACCTGGAGCGCTGGCTCCAGAGCCTGCTTCCTGCTGCCAAGCTGCCTCTTTGGTCACTCACCATTGACCCGCCACCCTTCCACCCACCTACCCACATTCCTGCCCGGCCAGCGGCTGTGCACCCGGCTCTGCTAGCCGTGGGGCTGCCAACATCCACAGAGCAAGATCCCTGCTCTCTAGGAGCTCACCCCATGGTGAGGAGGCGACCACCCATGGTTCTCTGACTCTGATAAACGTGACCAAGGTCTTGAGCGGCCGGGTTTGGGGAGCTTGGGGAGGAACTGTAACTACTGCCTGGGCTGGGGCTGGGCTGCAGGGCAGCCCAGCAGAGCTGAGGTCCAGGGGGAAGGGTGATGGGAGGACTTTATCGGGTGGACAGCAGGGAACATTCCAGACCAGGGAACGCAGTGTGCAGAGGTGCTGAGGCTGGAGGTGCTCAGGGGGACAGCTGGCTTGTCATCACAGCCCTAAAGATGCAGTGGCTTGGCAGCAGGCAGGGCTGACGCCAGGCCTCCACAGGCACTCCCACGTCTGTTTTTTTGTCGAGATGGGGTGCTGTCTGCAGCGGCTGGAGGTCTGAGCCTTGCTCTATGCCAGCACCTGGCATACCGCCCTCTGGGGAAGTTCCTCCTTGGGTCTGACCTGCAGCCTACTCTGACCAGCACACTTCCTTCCAGAGCCCTTCACCCAGAGGCTGCTTTATGGCAGCCATAAATAACTTCCATCAGTGAATGAATAGAGTCCTGGCCAGCAAGGCTTGCCAGAGACGCTGGGCTTGGCTGAGAGAGCGGTTCTATGTTCCCTCTCTCTGACCCTGCAGGTGGGATGTTCCTGGGATGATCTTTAGTGGCAGTCCCTCCCCAAGCAGCTGCTGCAGCCCAGTTTGATGTTGCAGGACGCCCTCCAACTCCCCTCCCATTCCTCACGCCACCCCCCCCGAAGTACAAGGAACATTCAGCCCATCTCTTCAGCCACAACTCCTTGAAAGAGCCAAGAAGGCGCAGCTGACAGCCCAGAGGGCACTGGCTCCAAGCTGGTTCTGACTGTTCCCTGTATGTGTCCACGGGGAGTAGGAGCTGGGAGGCCTGGGGTAAGTCTTTCCTCTTCTTTAGGCCTTAGTCCTCCTCTCTGGGCAATGGGATAATGTCTAAGGCAATGCTTCCCAAACTAATCTGCTCATAGGATGACTTTCCAGGCCCTGCCCTGGGAGATTCTGACTGAGAAGTTCTGGGGGGAGGTGGGGCTGGGAATTAATTAGGGGCGAGGGGTTGTTCTGTCTCTTTAATCTCTTTTAAACTTTGAATACAGCCACATCATGACACCTTCTCCTTCTCAACACTCCCTTAAATCTCCTCAGACCTTTATCACACCTAACAATATGGGCAGGGTAGGGGTTATTAGCCCCTGGATGAATTTTTACATATATACACTTTTTTTTTTAAGTTTTTTTTTTTTTTAATTTTTCTTTATTTTCTTTCCTTCTTTAGGCTGTGTTGGGTCTTAGTTGCAGCACATGGGCTCTTCGTTGTGGCACACAGGCTTCTCTCTAGTTGTGGTGTGCGGGTATTCTCTCTCCCTAGTTGTGGTGCGTGGGCTCTCTCCTTGAGGCGCGAGAGCTCAATAGTTGTGGCACGTGGGATCTTAGTTCCTCAACCAGGGATTGAACCCGCATCCCCTGCATTGGGAGGTGGATTCTTAACCACTGGACCACCAGGGAAATCCCATACATATATACACTTTAAACTATAAACACCTCCCAGATCATTGTAAAGAATACTTCCATCACCCACCTCATACACTTCCTAGGCTATATACCTCCCTGGGTACCACTTAGGAATAGGACTTTTCCCACAATCACCCCAAGTGATTTTTTTTTTTTTTCTTTTGCGGTACGCGGGCCTCTCACTGTTGTGGCCTCTCCCGTTGCGGAGCACAGGCTCCGGACGCGCAGGCTCAGCAGCCATGGCTCACGGGCCCAGCCGCTCCACGGCACGTGGGATCTTCCCGGAC